>NC_090225.1:37502024-37864362 GCF_024489055.1 Chanodichthys erythropterus
TATAACTTTATTTTTAGTCGTCATTTTTCACATATGTAATGTTCATTGCTACTTTGAATGTATAATGTGTTATTGTCAAGGGTTTTTTTTTTTTTACTTTATTTGTCAAATAAATGCCCCGTTTGTTTATTTGCTCACATGAGACGCATTTGATATTTTCAGATTTCCGTTTTAAAGTTAGTGGTTTTTAATTTGGACACTAGTGAAAACTAACGTTACACACAAAAAATGTTTAATATTTTTTTTTTTAAATTTCAGCTGTAGATTGTTTGGGAGACCGTGCTGCCTGCTGTTGTCGATCTATGATGCTCCTGTCACTGATAGTGGCCTGTAACGTAAACTTGTTAATTAGGCACACGTTATTTTCTCGTTATTAAAGTTCAGGCATATTCTGGTTTGGCATTAATGGCATTTCATACGCTCAATTTTTCTTATTATTAACAAAGCCTTACTATGATTTCTTTAATTCCAAGATTGATCACACTCGTAAATGTATTGCTTCTCTTCCTTTGTCTGTTTCTGCTTTATCTGCCTTAGAATTTTCTGGTACCCATCTCTCAAACTTTTCCACAATGGACTTGAATTCTCTTTGCAATGAGGTTTCAAAAATGAAAGCTGCCACTTCCATTATTGATCCTGTACCAACCAGGCTGTTTAAATCATGTTTTGTTACTTTATGTCCGGCTGTATTAAGTATCATTAATGATTCTTTGTGTACTGGTGTAGTGCCAGCAGCATTTAAAATTGCTGCTGTGACCCCCGTACCAAAAAAAAATAACATCAATTTTGATAATCTCAATAATTTCCGTCCCATATCCAATCTTCCGTTTCTTGCCAAAATTTTAGAGCGAATTGTTGCTAATCAATTGAATTCTCATCTTACTGCAAACAATCTTTTTGAGCCACTTCAATCGGGATTTCGTAAACTCCACAGCACTGAAACAGCTTTAGTTAAGGTCACTAATGATTTGTTAATAGCTTCTGATTCTGGCTGTCTTTCTATCTTGATTCTTCTTGATCTCAGTGCCGCATTTGACACTGTTGATCACTCAATTTTACTTACTCGGTTAGAGTCTGTCTTTGGTGTTTCTGGGACTGCACTACACTGGTTTGAGTCTTATCTCTCAGATCGAAAGCAGTTCGTTGCTATGGGCGGTTGCAGGTCTGATATTGGTGTTGTGAAATCTGGTGTTCCTCAAGGATCAATTTTGGGCCCTTTACTTTTTAGCATTTACATTTATCCACTTGGTCATCTCTTAAGATCACTTGGTCTCAACTTTCACTTTTATGCAGATGATACTCAGATTTATGTACATTCAAAACCTGATGTTAATGTGGCTGTGTCTTTTCTTTCTCAATGTATTTCTGAGATAAAAAAATGGATGTCTGGAAATTTCTTGTGTCTGAACAGTGGCAAGACGGAGGTAATGCTCATTGGTTCACCCCACCAGATACGTAAAGCTGGGTCTTCAACTTTAAATGTGGATGGTTCTACACTGGAATTTCAAACAAAATTAAGAAATTTAGGGGTGATTTTTGATGCACATTTAACATTTGTCCCCCATGTTCAAAACACTGTAAAGACATCATTCTTTCATCTAAAAAACATTGCCAAATTGCGTCCTATGCTGTCACTCCCGGTGGCTGAAAAGCTGATCAATATCTTTGTGTTTTCTCGCATTGATTATTGTAATGCTTTGCTGGTTGGGGCTTCAAATGCTACCCTAAATAAATTACAGCTGGTTCAAAATTCAGCCGCCCGAATTCTGTCTGGAACCAGGACAAGAGATCACATCACTCCAGTCTTGGCATCTTTACATTGGCTCCCTGTCAGATTTCGGGTGGATTTTAAAGTTCTCATGCTTACTTACAAAGCTCTGAATGGTTTGGCTCCTCACTATCTCTCTGAGCTTTTAGCCCCCTACACACCTGTGCGTGCCCTCCGTTCTTCAGAAACTGGCCTTTTAATCGTCCCTCATACCCGTCTAAAATCTATGGGTGATAGGGCATTTTCTTCAGTCGCTCCAAGACTTTGGAATTCCTTGCCTGCTTGGATTAGGCAAGCAAAATCCCTTGGTGTTTTTAAATCCTCCCTTAAAGCTCATTTCTTTAGGGTAGCTTTTACTTGATTATACTGATATTGATTGATATTGACATATTTGTTTTGATAGTATGTTTTTATTTGGTGTATGTTTTTATATACTTTTCCTTTTGTGAAGCGCTTTGAGATGTCACTTTTAAAGGCGCTATAGAAAATAAAGTTTATTATATTATATTATTATGATATAATTTTTATTCACTTTCTGCTGAATGAAGCTGTTTTCGATTATCCAGTTGAGCCAGTGATTCAGTAAGTTGCTTGTAACAGAAGATGCTTATTTGTCACGACTTACAGGTTTACATGTGTCATTCATTACTGTAAAAAAATCTACTTTTTATTTTCAGTAGCAGAAGCGGTTTGTGCAACAGCAACAAGGTGAGAATGATGAGACACTTTAAGAAGTAGATTTTTTTTTTTAATTAAGCACTGTTAAGCAAATTATATTATTTTATTTGTGTAATTTATGAATTGATATGTTCTCTGCACTTGTGTTAATATCTGTTTCTGTCTGGAACAGGTGCGGGTCAAAACCCATCTGTCAAGACGCTTTTCCACTTGCTGTCCGCCCCACCAGCCCAACGATTGTGCTGGAGAACCACAAGTCACAGGTACAGGATAATGTTCATAGTCAAGTCATCTTCATTTCTGTGGCACTTTATACAAAACAGCTTCACAGTAATAAACATGAAATAGTCAACATGACCCTAGTTGAAGTGAAACACTAGGTGTGTGTTAGAAAATTCTAATATTTTAAAGTCTGTACATCTAAATGATTCCTTAAGCTTTAAAACACATCACAAATTACAACATGTTGACTTTGAGCCCATATTGGACAGTTGGCAAATCTGTAATGTGACAAATTTAACACAACAGTATTTTCCAAAAACACACCTATTGTTTCACTTCAGAAGAAGTTGATTAATCAACTGAGGTCATGTGGATTACCATCATGTTCACTTTGGTTTTTGACCTTCTTGCGTGAACACACAGAGATGGATTATTTTTCTAAATATCTCTGTTTGTATTCCACAGAAAAAGAGAATGTCATAATCAACTGGAACAGCATGAGGGTAAGTATCCCTTTGTTAAGTTAGCTTAACTGAGTGACTTTGTGATATTCCACTATCCCTTCATTTGTAAAAGTGAAAATGCAATGCAGAAGTGTAAAGAAAGGCTAATTCGACCTCTCCTCAATCATCAGTTTCTTTACTGTACTGTCTAAAAATATGCCCATTAAATATCTTTGAAATCCAGTATACCTGTAATTGTTTTAGTTCCAGTGTAAACAAAAATATCAGGAAATCCAAAACTAGTTGGAGGACAAAGTGCATACCCTCTGTACCTGTACTGATGTTCAGTAATTGTGTTTTGTCTTTTGTATGAGTACAGTGGTAGAGACAGAGAAGAAGTGCCTTTGATGAGGAAACCATGGCAGCCATATATACGGTAAGTTAATACTTAATGTTTCTAGTAAATTTTCCTTTCACTAAGTTAAAAAAATAACTGATTTTTGTCTCACAGTCAAGAAGAGATTTCCAAATGTGTCCAAAGAGGCTTTGAGGATTTGATGTGGGGAACTGAGCCTTCTTGAAAGCAAAAAAGTTATATTTGTTTGAATATTGTAAGTTTTTGAACATTGTAAAGTATGTTCCTTGCTGATTTTTATTCAAATGTTCACGTGTTATAGACAACAAATAAAGGTTTTTCAAATGTGACATGTGAATGTATTTTCTTGGGTTGAAATATATGTAGGGCAAAATATATTTTTAAATGCTTTTGTAAAATATATGTTGAAAATATATTTTTAAAAAATACACAAAAAATGGCCCAAAAATACATTAGGAAAATATATTTATATAAATATATTTGAAAATATATTTTTTAAAAATATACAAAAAAATGTTTTACTGTATGGGTTAATTTATTGCACATTTATTGGAAAGTTTGAATTTATAATAAGTCCGAATGTGCGAATATAAAACCAACTTTACCGAAGTCGTGCCGTCGAACTGTTGTATAAACGCAATATCACACTCGTAGCCGTGCGATATGGCTGTATATCAGCACGCAGTGAGTGATTACCTACGGACGAATCACAGCGTGCTGATATACAGCCATATCGCACGGCTACGAGTGTGATATTGCTCATATATCTATGGGTAAAAAAGAACATCAACAACACAAACGCCATGACTGTTTTGGAGAGATGTTTTTTCTTTTTTTCAGACATTTTTAAAAAATACATATTTTTTATTTATTTACCGGTACGTTGTAAAATTTTAATTGTTAAAGATTATGTTTGTTGTTCAATGTATTATATAATGAGTGTATTTTGTATTGTATTTTTGGAGGGGTTTTTTTTCAGAGATTTTTTTTAAAATATATTTTTTAGTTTTCCGTATGTTGTGACATTGTTTTTTAAAGATAATTTTGTTGTTCAATGTAATATATTTCTTGCAGTTCAAAGCATCAAGTGTCTTGTATTTATCTTGTACTTACATTCATTCTTCATTTTTAATTTTTCTTAGATTGTTTCCTTAAATTAATGGTTGGGCTTACCTTGCATGAATTGCCCACTTAGGACCAACATAAGATCCTTACAGAGCCCACTTTAAGCCCATATGGGCATTCACGGTTGAATCCTGGTGCAAACCCACTTTAAACCCCTTTAGGCAGGTGGGGCCCAAATGGGTCTGACACAGATTGCCCGGTTAAGACCCACATAAGACCCTTACAGATCCCACTTAAAACCCACCTGGGCCTCCATGGTTGGCCCCCATGTGGATCCCGGGTGCAAACCCACTTTAAACCCCTTTGGGCAGGTGGGGCCCAAATGGGTCTGACACAGATTGCCCGGTTAAGACCCTTACAGATCCCACTTAAAACCCACCTGGGCATCCACGGCTGGCCCCCATGTGGATCCCGGGTGCAAGCCCACTTTAAACCCCTTTAGACTGGTGGGCCCCAAATGGGTTTGGCATGAATTGCCCAGTTAGGACCCACATAAGACCCTTACAGATCCCACTTAAAACCCATCTGGGCATCCACGGCTGGCCCCCATGTGGATCCCGGGTGCAAGCCCATTTTAAACCCCTTTGGGCAGGTGGGGCCCAAATGGGTTTGGCATGAATTGCCCAGTTAGGACCCACATAAGACTCTTACAGATCCCATTTAAAGCCCATCTGTGTAGCCATGTTGCAAAGCCCACTTTGGACCCCTTTGGGCAGGTGGGGCCCAAATGGGTCTGACATGAATTGCCCAATTAAGACCCATGCAGTACCCTTACAGGTCCCACCTTTAGTACGTCTGGGCTTCCACGGCTTGCCCCAATGTGGATCCCGGGTGCAAGCCCATAATGGGGCCCACATTTGCCGCCCATGAAGCCCTCATCTGGGCCCCACATGTCATTGCTGGCTGGGTAAGGGCCCGAAGATCACGGGCATCCAGTATGGTTTTCCGGCCTTGACCCTTACGCACAGAGATTGTTCCGGATTCTCTGAAACTTTGGATGATATTATGCACTGCAGATGATGATAACTTCAAACTCTTTGCAAATTTTCTCTGAGAAACTTCTTTCTGATATTGCTCCACTATTTTTCACTGCAGCATTGGGGGAATTGGTGATCCTCTGCCCATCTTGACTTCTGAGAGACACTACCACTCTGAGAGGCTCTTTTTATACCCAATCATGTTCCCAATTGACATAAGTTGCAAACTGGTCCTCCAGCTGTTCCTTATATGTACATTTATCATTTCAAAATGTCTGACTTTCAACATTTGATATGTTATCTATATTCTATTGTGAATAAAATATAAGTTTATGAGATTTGTAAATTATTGCATTCCTTTTTTATTCACAATTTGTACAGTGTCCCAACTTTTTTGGAATCGGTTTGTATATAGTATACCGTTTGTATGTACAGGAGTGCAGAATCAATTTTAAATTACATGAGTGGAATAAAAAAGCAGATTATTGTCAAATAAATATAAGTGATCAAATGATATTACACTTTTTCATTGCACAGTGGGGAGAGCATTTACCTATTCATGAGGTAGATTGCCTGGGGGAAGAAATTTTTGTGTGTGTGTGTCTGGCTGTCCTGGGGCCTCATTTATAAAACTTTGTGTAGATTTCATCCTAAAAGTGTATGTACGCGCAGAAACTAAATTCTGCGTATGCAAAAAAAAAAAAAATCAGATTTATAAAACCATGCCTATGCCAGAACCTGTGCACAAATCCTTTTATAAATCCCAGTCAGCGGAAGATTGTATGTACGTGCATCTCCACCCTGTCTCCTCCCAAAAAATCACCATATATGGAGCTTACAATGCCTAGTTTTACTATGCATAACCTCATCTACATATCATTTCGATGCATATTCCCATCAACGTGACACCATGGTTAACAACGTCAAAGGTACAAGACATTGGAAAATATTAGATATGGACTATAAATGCCATTTGTGCAATACACTACACTGATAAAAATCATCCAATATCCTCTTTATGTTTTAGAATAAATATATGAAATTATCCATTAAAAAAAAAAAAAAGGCCACAGGCCAAATAGTATTTTAATAGTTTTCAACAATTTGAATCAAATTTATGCAGTTTTGCTGATGGTGAACATATCTTTTAGGATGTTTATAGTCTATTTTTAGTGGACACAGATTGGCCTACTTATTTATTGCAGTGTAAATACAATTGTCTGTCTTTTGTCATAACATCTGCAAACTAGTTTAAAGAGGAATTGTTGTGCCCCTAGCACTCCTCGCTGTCATTAAAACAGCGTGTCACAGAAAAAGTGATCGAAAGTAGCACATCTACCATCTAAATTCATATCATTTTTAACTTCTCCGTAATGACTACGTAATGTAATTTCAGTGCTTATCGCCATTAGTGAAAGTGTAATATTAATGTAAATGTGTATATCAAAATGAAAATGTGAGTTTCCATGCGAGTTTAAATCATTCTTGTATTTATTTAAACTGTTACTGTGAACATGCACTGTATTTATGATTATGACTCATAATGAGGATTTAAAGTGGTTTAAAGTCCCTCAGCTCACCATAGGTGTCGCCAAACTGCTCTGTCTCTGGTGGTAAGCAAATTTTCCCGTCAAGTTTGTTTTTATAAATCACAACTTATGCGTAGGAACTGGCATATATGCACTTTCAGGGTCTGTTTTGTGCGTATGCAAAGTTTTATAAATGGTGCTTAGTGCTCTGTAACGCCGGCCAGGCGGCAACAGTTCAAAGAGAAATTGACTTGGATGTGACAGATCCAGAGTGATTTTCTGAGCCCTTTTTCTCCCTCTGGAAGTATAGAGTTATTGCAAGGAGGGCAGGGGAGTACCAAAAATCCTCTCAGCAGAACGAACCGTCCTCTGTAGTCTACTGAGATTTGATTTTGTGGCTGAACCAAACCAGACAGTTATGGAAGTGCAGAGGATAGCTCAATAACTGCAGAGTAGAACCGTTTCAGCATGGCTTGTTGTAGGTTGAACTTTTTCAGCTGACTAAGTAAGTACAACCTCTGCTGGGTCTTTTTAGCAATGGAGCAGATGCAATTGTCCCACTACCGGTCCTGAGAGATTGTGGTGCCCGGGAACCTGAATGACTCCACTGTTGCTATAGTGATGTTCATTTTGGTGTTTCATGTTTCTCCTGAAGTCCACTATCAACTCCACTGTTTTGAGCGTATTCAGCTCCAGGTTGTTGAGTGCACTAGACAGCCAGCTCTTTAATCTCCTGTCTATAAGCAGACATGTCAGCAGTGTAACAGAGAACTAATACCATAACTGCTACAATTTACAGATGCTATCCTCAGCTATCTTAAGGCCAATTCACACAACACAGACAAACACCAACAAACACGTTTGTTGGGTTTTGTCTGATCAGTGTTACACTTGTTGGCATCTGTTGGAGTTGGTCGGAGTTTGTTTTCACCAGACTGACCATAGTCAATCAGTGTTTGTTGGTGTCTGTTGGGGCAGTGAGAACATGGAAATTATTGTTCATAATATTCTAAATCCAACTGCCAACTTGTTTGTAGGTGTTTGTTGACATTTTGTCTGTGCAGTGTGAATTGGCCTTTAAGTGGACACATTTTAAAGGTGGACCCAATCGTTCATGCCAGTTGCAAGCAAATAGAGATGACGTTTGTGAATGATGCCAAACCTATCCACCTGTTTCCGGGGGCGCAACTTCCGGTGAGGCTGTGGCAGTAGCATACCAATGGTATTTTGTGTCCCAATTAGAGAAGAAGCTAAGTGTTTTTTCGGATCATTCTTTACTTTGTAAAGTTGAAAACCTTTATGAGAGATGTTACAGCGCTCAGGGACAACATTTCAGTTTAGTACATTTATTAGTAAATAATATCACAATACAATAAAACAATTTGCATGCCCTTAATTGTCCTTTACTTTACTGACCTTCCACAAAAGTTCTGCTGCATGACAACAAGAGCATCCTGGCCCTGCAATACATGAACAGCCCACTGTCTGTTCTTCACCTGTCACTGCTGCTAGCACCAAAGACTTATGATGTGATATTTTACTCCTACTGGAGTAAAATAGTGCCAGAACCAGAGCCAGTCGAGTTTCTGCTGTCATTTATGCGATTCTAAAGGCTATTTATGCTAATCATTGCAATAATAAATACACACGTTTATGGAAAATACCAGAGATTGCTTGAGGAACGTAGACAATTCATATATTATTATAATCGTGTATTTATTTGGTTTAATGTTTTATCTGTCTCTTCTCTGTGCCTTTGTTGATACCGGACAAATGCATACGCATATCTTTCACAGATTCACACACTCTGGTTAACTCGTATAACTCATAACTCCTGTTTATTCTCATGAGCTCCCTCTGTTGCTCTGGCTGAAAGGGTAACAGTATAGTGAGATGGAGTGATCGCTCAAACGTCCTCGGATTGAAATCATCGCATAATTTTGAGGAAAATTCATAGAAATGCTCAGAAAAGCGACGTAAACAGTATTTTATCAATATATTTTTAAATGCCTTTGGACTTAAAGGGTTAGTTCACACAAAAATTAAAATAATGTCATTTATTACTCACCCTCATGCCGTTCCACACCCGCAAGACCTTCATTAATCTTCATAACAAAAATTAAGATATTTTTGTTGAAATCCGATGGCTTAGTGAGGCCTCCATTCGCCAGCAATGACATTTCCTCTCTCAAGATCCATTAATGTATTAAAAACATATTTAAATCAGTTCATGTGAGTACAGTGGTTCAATATTAATATTATAAAGTGGCAAGAATATTTTGGTGTGCCAAAAAACAAAATAACAACTTATTTAGTGATGGCTGATTTCAAAACACTGCTTCAGGAAGCTTTGGAGTGTAGTACATTTATGGATCTTAAGATAGGAAATGTCATTTACTCCCTACGCAGGCCTCACGGAGTCATCAGATTTCAACAAAAATATCTTAATTTGCATTCCGAAGATTAACAAAGGTCTTATGGGTGTGGAACAGCATGAGGGTGAGTAATAAATTACAGAATTTTCATTTTTGGGTGAACTAACCCTTTAAAAGCCTTAATGGAGTTGTTTTGTGCATTCTCGTGATCGTAAATAAATGGAAGCAGGTGCAACTGAATAGGCGTGTTCTCTTTTTATGTCAATATAAATATCAGTTAGATTCAGAATGATTGATGTGCACTCCTGACATAAGTTAATAAATTATTGTTACTATAACATTTTTTATTGTAAAACATTGTTGTAAAATATTGATGTTGGAATCTTAAGTCTTTAAGTAAAGGCCAAAACGTTAGCAAGTTTGGATGCTAAATCTAGAATGACTGTCATCAGTTGAATGAATGAGTGAGAAGACACTCCCACATTTGAACCACGGCCTCATGGGGCATAGGAAACTTGCAGATAATTCATCATCATCATCAGTCTCATGACCTGGTGTGCTCGTCGGGTCGCTGCTCTGTTGAACATCTGACCAGGTCCCTCCACTTGTCTAGGTCATGTGCTAGTACCTGTGTCTCTGCAAAGCTTTTCATGGTCCATTCTGTAATGTTGTCAGCCCACTTCTTTTTCTGTCTGCCTCTTCTGCCACCTGGGATGCTACCTAGGAGGATTGTTGTGGACAATTTATTGGCTCTGACGACATGTCCATACCATTTCAGCTTTTTCTTTCTAACTGCAGTGAGTAGGTCTTCATACTGGCCTGCTTAGCACCTGATAATGTTTCTCACTGTTTCATTTGTGATATGGTCCTTGTAAGAGATGCCAAGTATGGTTCTATAGCATCTCAATTCTATGGATTCTTCGTTGCAACTCTGCTGTGAGGGTCCAGGACTCACAGGCATAAAAGAAGACTGAGAGGACAAGTGCACGCAGAAGTCTGATTTAATCTATAATTACACCTATTTTATGTGTTTTGGAGATGTGTCTGTTCTGTTCTTAATGACAGTTACCCAAATTTAATAGGCATGGGTTCATGCACAGAAAATGAAGGGAATCTGCACTTGCCCTCTTCCTCCAGTTATTTCATGGTACTGTGGTTTTCTGTAAGCCTCTTCTTACTGTGGCTCTGGACCAGGATGCTCCATTGGCATGGCAACAACCATACTGAATACCGCAGTCTCTCTCCATCGGTTGGTCTTTCTGGTTGTCAGGGGAAGAGAGTGGTGGGGGGATTGTTTGGCCAAGTGAAGTGGTTTGGGTTCCCCCCACCCCACCACACCAGCCTCTCTACCCCTGCACCCTAATGACTATATGTGGTGGATTGACCCGGTTCTGGCTTGGGGCTAGCAGGCCGCAGTGAGACACGCTAACCACTTTCCCATGGCCCGGCAAACACAGACCCGTCATTATGCTTTAATATCCCATAATATATCCCCTCTGCTTGCCCTCAAAGGGGCTGAGACAGAGGGATTCTGTCCCTGCCACTAATAACAGAGGATACCTAATATCCCCCTCCCTTAATGCGCACTCAGACCAGTACATAGCTGCCTAACTACTCACATCAACTCCCCTCTGTCCGCTAAATATGGGCTTGTGAGAAATTTCATCGAAAATCAGCCGTGCGGGTAGCTGCCACTGCATTATCCGTAAAAAGGCCCAAATGATTGCAGTTTAGTTTTACAGCTCTCTCCACAGGCTAATAAAGTTGTGCTTGTTTTTTTAGGGCAACTGGAATGTGAGTTATGTCATAGTTGTGAGGTTTTGTCTATATAGACAGGCAGGCGGCATTGCCATTGGAAAGTTTGTTTTGATGTATCAGGAGCACCAGCATTGAATTTAACTTTTGTTTACTAGCCTGTACAGTGATGTTTGCACATGTGTTTGTGTGTGACTAAAAGTGTTTACTCATGCAAAGACAAATGCACATGATATGCATTCATCAGGCATAGTGCAGCAAAGTATGTGCTGGGAATGATGAGATATATTTGTCATTAATGTTACTTATAACTTGAGAAGCAACACTACGAAATTTTCATGTATAAACAAGTTTTTTTTAAAATCTGCTGTGAATATAATACACTTATATTCAAGATTTATTGTCTGAAAACAAGTCTTAATATCTTATATGCACTGTTGCATCTTAAGTGAATTTTGATAAAATTTTCATGTAAACAAGTAAAAACAAAAAAACAAATGAAGAAAAAACAATGTGAATCTGCTAAAACAATACCTAAATTTTACTATTAGTTGACATGATCAAATCCAGTTTTATCCTATGTGGTCTAAGTAAACTTAATGGAAAAGAAACGTTTCAGAGGAAGCTCTGATTACATTTTGATTTCAAAAACGAATTGTTTTCTTTCCTTTAACAGTTGCACTGATGAATCACTATTAATAAGACCAGAAACATGTATTAAGAAAGTAAATAGGGTGCATTTTGATTTCATGCTGATTTTAAATCTGCCTTTTAGTATTATTATCCATCTAAGTGTTTTTCTAGGATAATATATGAGGGCCCTTGACCATCTCAGTTATTTAATGTTCTTCCTTGCACATGTATAACAGAATTATGTGTGTGTTGGCAGAAAAGATGCTTCAGTGTATTGGGTATCGTGTAGTCTGGCCACGTTGAAGAGCTCCATTCAAACAGAGTACAGCTGATAAGAGCCCATCTGATGAATTCAGTCTCTGTTCCGGGACTGTGTGGAGGGGGGAAAAAAAGAGAGGATTCTCTAACCGGCCTCTGTTCTATGTGAGAAACCAGTGGGCGAACAGATTGGGCAGGGGGGCTCGGTTTTTCTGTCACCCTGAAGGCCAACACATTTTAATTAGATGGATTAGCTTAAAGGAGGGATATAGTGAGAGGGAGGTGCTTTCAACATTCATGATAAAACAGTCATCTGTTGATTCACGTTTCTTCTAGATTGTTTGATGTGCCATCATTGAGAGTCCTTTAGTTAACACCAATAGGCCCAGAAACTACAGTCAGGAGTATCAGCTCATAAGAGATCTAAATTCCCAGATTGGCAGACACCACAATCCCAAATATTAAATGTATTACCAAGCATGAAAGCTATTCAGATAAATTAGCAGTTGTCTCAGACTGTTTGGGATCTGTATGGGAATAAGAGGAGCTGCTCAGAACTTCTCTCTTTTCGTCCACAGAACAGATTATTAACAAGAACCAAGAGAAATCTAGAATGTTTTAGTGTCATTATTAACAGAGGGAGGGACTAATTCTGTTAATTTCAACAAACAAGTGTTGAATGCATCAAAATTGTGCCAAATTTCAGAAATCTTTGAAAGTTATCACTGAACATTTATTTAACAATAGCAAAATTAAATTTCTTACTTAAGTTAAAGGGGACCTATTATGCCCTATTTAACAAGATGTAAAATCAGTTTATAATTTTACTATAATGTCAGAAACTGCGAATACATGCCCCATGGAAATAGAACAGGTATAGTTTAGTTCAATTACGGTTAAATCTTACATTGTCTTCTTGTTTTTAAACTACTTTATTAGTACAGGCCTGTTGTACCGTCCAAATGAAGGCCAAAACTTTACCGATGAGTTTTATAAGGTTTATTGTACTTATTGTATGAAGCGTCTGTTTTCCCTCTAGAAAATCTCTGTAAGAGCTTAATAAAACATTGCAAGTGTGCATTAAAATATTATCCAAAAACACTCTCATTTAAAAAAAATTCCCTTGTATTATAACCAACATACATTGAGAAGTACACAGAAACACTCGTTACAACTAACAGTAAACGAATATATATGCCTTATGCCTTTCGGGTGGTGCTTAATAAACTTTATACCTGTAAATAAACTCAGATGAACTGTAAAAGTGCTCGTTTTCAGCAGCTCAGATTTTAGGAGTAAATGGAGAGAGCTATGTGGATTAATCCATCCAGCTACAGAACACAAAAACGCTAGACATTCTCGTCAGTGCAGCAATGGCGGACTCGTTGTAAACAACATGCTCAGGGCGATTCTATGTTCAAACTTACATGTCATTCAACACTGTGGGCGGGTCCTGTGGCTTTTGTGACCTCACACTGCCAGGGATCTGGAAACGACTTGTTCTGAGACACTGCTTATGATTTATGGGGATTAACAAAAAAAGGAGTGGGTGGATTGTTATCACTATAGGGTGGTTGTGTACACACACTGCCAACACACATATATGATCAAACACTAGGCAAAAGTGAATTTTGCATAAAAGGTCCCCTTTACAGGGGGGAGGGGGGGTTGTAATGTTATTTCATGCATTCTGACTTATTTACACTGTTAAAGAGTTGCATTCTCATGCTAAACATGGCCAAAGTTTCAAAACACGAGTTGGACGTATGACTGAGTATTTCTGTGACAAATATACTACTTCCGGTTGTGGACGTTTCGCCAATTTGTTTTCCAAGTATGGCCTGTACCACGTCATAAAGGGTGGAATTCCTTGTATAGGCACTTTTCCCTGATAAGTGTGCACACACATCACCCAGAGCAAGAGCAAGAGCATGCCCATCAACACGCTTCATTGGCGATACGGAAGCTGAGAGATTTTTTAACAATGCTGTGTCCCAATTCAGGGGCTGCACCCTTCGAAGGCTGCATACATCATCGAGGCAGTTTCATTTAAGGAATTGCAGATTGTGGATGGTGAGTAAAGCTGCATCAGATGCCTGTGTTTTATTGGCAATCGGCATGCAAGTGTATGAAATGTAAACAACGCAAAATGTTTTTGTTCCCTTTTTATTTATAAAGATGTCACAGCTTGCAGACGATCTCTACGCAAAAGCTGCACATGCTCGTGACTCTTTAGCTCTGCCTGTAACAAGTGGATTGTTAGTTTTCCTCTTGTGTTCCCAAGAGGACAGATTCGAGTGACGCACGGGCGGAAGTGAGTGACGTTCAGACAGAGAACTAGGTTGTGACACCTGTAATGCTGTTATGCACATGTGATAAATAAAGTAAGCAAGGATACTGCTTTAATCGTCCATTCTGTATAGTTTGATAAAACAGACCAGAATGAAACATGGTGGCAGCGGTCTTGAATTCAGCCGAAGTTAGTACCGAGCCGTGAAGAGTGAAAAGTGCCGCTAGCTTGTCTAGCTCGAGCAAGGGACTACACAGTGTTTACGGAGTCTTGCCGGAGCAGAAAAGAGCGCCAGACGTCGCGATGGATGGTCTCAGGCCGCCTCCAACACTTTTATTTGGATTCAACCAACTTAGCGAAAACTTGGAAAAGTTGGAAAGAGGAGTTTACGCTGTATACAGACCTCACTATGCCCGATGCAGAAGAGACAACTAAAGTTAAGTTGTTTAATTACCTCCTCGGAGAGAGAGGGAGGGAACTTTTAGCAACGTTGACAAGCGGCGATACATCTGCGAGGGGGACAGTGAGTACAATGATGACACAGTTTGATAAACATTGCAATCCGCAACTGAATGAGACTGTTGAGAGATATAAGTTTTTTGTTAGGGACCAGGGACAAGACGAAAACATTGACAGATATGTCACAGATTTGAGAGTATTGGCCAGCACATGCAATTTTGGTAACATTAAGGACTCACTAATAAGAGACCGTATTGTGTGTGGTACACAGAGCCCTGCGATGAGGGAAAGACTGTTAAAGGAAGAAAACTTAACGCTGGATAAGTGCATGCAAATATGCAGAGCTACTGAACTGTCAAAAGAGAACAGCAAAACCATACAAGGTAAAACGGTGGAAGAAATACATGCAATGAAGAAGGATCCAAAGAGAGACAAAAAGGAGGAGATTAACTGTAACTTTTGTGGCAAAACACATGAGAAAAATAAGCACAGATGTCCAGCCTATGGAAAGAAGTGTAAGAAGTGTGGAAAAGAGAATCACTTTGCTGCAAAATGCAAGTCCAAGTTTGAGAAAAAGAAAGGCAGACTGGTACACACAATTTCAGAATCAAGTGAGTCGTGTGAGGATATCATGACAATAACAGACATCAGTGAAAAACGGGAGACAATAAATCAAGTGAAAGAAGCACACAGCAAAAGTCAACATCTCTTTGCAGGTATGTTGTTGGACAAAAAGCTAGTTAACTTTCAGATAGACTGTGGTGCTACTTGTAATGTTATCCCAATGCAACTGTTGAACCCAAATATACAATTGGAAAACACAGAGAAAGTACTTGTCATGTACAACAAAAGCAGATTACGACCACTTGGAAAATGTAAAGTCAAACTCCAAAATCCAAGAAATGATAAACTGTATAGACTTGAGTTTCAAGTGGTGGACCAGGAGGACAGGATCCCGCTACTGGGAAGAAAAGCTAGTGAAGCCATGAAATTGATCAAAGTACAGTATGAGAACATACTGGCGATTGACAGTATAGTGAAAACACAATGTACAGACAAAACAACTGTCAACAGTGAGCAGCTGACAAATATGGAGAAAATAAAAGGAGAGTTTGGAGATGTTTTCACAGGCGTTGGCTGCCTAGAAGGCGAGTACAACATTGAAATAGACAAAAGTGTAACACCAGTAAAACTGCCTAAACGCAGAGTACCTGTTGCAATGATGACTCCACTCAAAGAGGAGCTAAAGAATCTCGAAAGCCAAGGAATCATAGCACCTGTGGAGCGCAGCACTGACTGGATAAGCAGTATGGTGTCAGTGATGAAACAAAATGGACAGCCAAGGATCTGTATAGTCCCCAAACCACTGAATAGAGCACTAAAAAGAAGCCATTTTCCTCTGCCGACCATTGATGATGTCCTGCCAGAACTCTCAAAAGCCAAGGTATTCACTGTTTGTGATGTAAAGCATGGATTTTGGCATGTCAAGCTGGATGAAGCGTCCAGTTACCTCACCACGTTCGCAACCCCATTCGGACGGTATCGTTGGCTCAGGATGCCAATGGGTATAAGCCCAGCTCCAGAAGTCTTCCAAAGGAAACTCATGCAAGCACTAGAAGGCTTACCGGGTTTGTATATCATTGCGGATGATATACTGATCACGGGGGAGGGTGACACACAAGAGGAAGCAGACAAAGATCATGAGAACAACTTGAGATGTTTTCTAATGAGGTGTAGACAAAGAGACATTAAGCTCAATGCAGACAAGTTTAAACTGAGGAGAGAGTCTGTACCCTACATTGGACACTTGCTGACAGCAGAAGGCCTCCGCATTGACCCAGAGAAAGTGCGGGTTGTGCGGGAGTTACCGAGGCCTACAGATGTTAAGGGGGTACAGAGACTTGTAGGTATGCTGAACTACCTGTCAAAGTTTTGTGATCATCTTTCTGATGACTGTGAAGTTTTGAGACAACTTACACACAAGGAGAACATGTGGGAATGGACTGAGGTGCACAAGACAGCTTTTAAAAGATTGAAAGACAAAATAACAAATGCACCACTGCTCAAGTACTATGACCAAAATGAGGAGTTAACCCTACAATGTGATGCCTCAGAGACAGGACTAGGAGCAGCCCTGACACAGAGAGGTAAACCTGTGGCATTTGCAAGCAGAGCGCTGACACCCACTGAAAGGGGTTATGCACAGATCGAAAAAGAATGTTTGGCCATAGTGTTCGGAATGGAAAAGTTCCATCAATATACTTATGGTAGAAAAGTGACTGTTCAAAGTGACCATAAGCCACTGGAGAATATTGTGAGAAAACCGCTACTTAGTGCACCAAAGAGATTACAAAGAATGTTACTCAGGCTGCAGAAATACGACATTAATGTGATCTATGTGCCTGGGCGAGACATGCTACTAGCTGACAAACTAAGCAGAGCTTTTTTACCTGACAGCATTCAGGGAGACACAGAGACAGATCTAGAGACTGTTAACATGATTACCTACTTGCCAATCTCTGCAGAAAGACTATCAGCTATTCGCGATGCAACAAGGGAAGACACAAAGTTGCAGGAAGTGATTAAGTTGATTCTTACAGGATGGCCTCAGAACAAAAAAGACATGGAGCAAAACATTCAACACTATTTTGCTTTTCAGGACGAGCTGAGCTTTCAGAATGGCATAGTGTTTAGGGGAGAAAGAGCAGTTATTCCTGACACACTAAGAGCTGACCTGACCAGCCGCATACACTCAACACATCTGGGAGTGGAAGGTTGTCTCAGACGAGCACGCGAGTGTGTGTACTGGCAAGGGATGACTGAGCAAATAAAGACGTTTATTTCCAAATGTGACATCTGCAGGTCAATTGACTCCAAGCAACAAAAAGAGACATTGCATCCCCATGACATTGTCTACAGACCTTGGGCTAAGGTAGGGACTGATTTGTTTTCTTGGCACAATAAAGACTACCTAGTAACTGTGGACTATTATTCAAACTTTTGGGAGGTTGATTATTTACCGGACACCAAAAGTACCACAGTGATTCACAAACTGAAAGCACACTTTGCTCGTCAGGGGATTCCAGATGTGCTCATCTCGGATAACGGACCGCAGTACTCATCACACGACTTTAAAAAGTTCAGCCAAAAGTGGGAATTTGTGCACAGAACATCGTCACCCGGGTACCCCCAAAGCAATGGAAAGGCGGAGTCAGCTGTCAAAACAGCAAAACGTCTTATGCAAAAAGCTGCAGCTGCTGGACAGGATCCATATTTAGCTCTACTGGACCATCGCAACACACCGATCCAAGGTCTCACGACCAGTCCAGCACAGAAACTTCTCAGCAGGAGGACCCGGACCCTTCTTCCTACTACAGATACACTGTTGGAGCCTAAAGTGTCAAACAACAAACAGGGACTGATTAACAACAGACAAAGACAGGAGAAATACTACAACCGCACAGCAAAAGACTTGGACTGTTTCACATCGGGGGACAGTGTTCGAGTCCAACCATTTGAGCCTTGGAAAACTTGGAAAACAGCTAGAGTGATTAGACCAGTGAGTCCCAGATCTTATGAGGTTGAGTTGGAGTCAGGTGGTGTCCTGAGGAGAAACCGTCGCCACCTCAGACACAACTACTGCCCACCCTCAACATCTGTACAAACAGGGGTGTTGACAAACTCACAAACTGTAGCTGCTGAATGTGCTCAGGGTAATGCTCAAAGCACTGTTACCACGAGGTCGGGTCGTCAGGTCACAAGGCCTGCCTATTTGAGGGATTATTCTATGTGAAATTATTATTTGACATGTTTCGTCATTTTCTAGGTATGTTTGTGAGTTGCGGTTGCACTGTAAAAGAGAGGGGAAAAGGGTAAATGAATAATTGATTGCACAGTTAATTTGCAAGGTATATATTGTCAGGAATAAGTTTACAAAATATGCACTTGAAGTTAATGTTCTAAGAGGACATATTATAAGTTTGCTTTTGAGTTTAGGCTAGATAATTATATGCATTTTGTTTCTGAAGCATTAATGTTTACATCTGAAGCTACTGAGAAGGAAATGTTAATTTTGTTAAAAAAAAAAAAAAAAAAAAAAGAGAAAGGATGTAACAAGTGGATTGTTAGTTTTCCTCGTGTTCCCAAGGGGACAGATTCGAGTGACGCACGGGCGGAAGTGAGTGACGTTCAGACAGAGAACTAGGTTGTGACACCTGTAATGCTGTTATGCACATGTGATAAATAAAGTAAGCAAGGATACTGCTTTAATCGTCCATTCTGTATAGTTTGATAAAACAGACCAGAATGAAACACTGCCCACAGCACTGACGGCAGGCCCGCCTCCAGGAGCTTGGCTTTTTTCATCCTTTCACCCTTTAATTTTTCATCTATATTTTTTTGTGTTTATTTAAAATTAGACAAATCTGATATTATTTTAAAAGTTCAGTCTGTTATTACACAGTTTAGGTAGTTCTTTAATGTTTCACTAACTAGCAGAAGATACTAACCAGGTTTAAATTCCAGTTGTGCAGATAGCGTTACAGCCCCGCTATTAGAAAAAAAAAAAGAAAAAAAAAATATTTTATTGACAAAATATTTTAGTTTTGTCATGTGTGTGTATATATATATATATATATATATATATATATATATATATATATATATATATATATATATATATATATATATATATATATATATATATATATATATATATATATATATGTATATGTACATGTATGTATGGGGGGGGGGAGCTCGAGTTGAAGATGCTTCATCGAGCCCCTCCTCAGTGGACGGCAAGCCAAATTAGCTAACCTAATACCCTAAAGATTATATGGGCAAACAAACTCGTTAAACTGTAATAATGAAACAAAGCCACATGTTTATACCAGATGTGTGAAATGAATGTGGAATAAAACAAATTCTTTGAACCCTAAGTACATTTACACAAACTGAGAAGGTCAAAAAGCATTAGGTTGTGCCCCGCTCTCCCCAACTTCGTATGTGTTCTCATCTGATTCTATAAAACACTCAAAACTGCAAAACTACAACCTACTCAGAACTCAATCAGTTAATGGCCAGGACAAACCTGACCCCTCGCTGACACCCTTTGCTTCTATTGGGCTTCCTTTGGTCTTTTTCAGGCTTTTTACCATCTCATTTTTGTCTCTAAACACAACACCCTAGGGAACAAGGCAACAGAGGCTCAAACTTCTAGCCCCTGACAGAGTCTGTCTGTTAGCACTGTGCAAATGTCAAGAGAATGTCATAATTGCAAATACACCACATTCCTCTAAATAAAGCAGTTCTATCTGCCCCCTACAGAGGTCCCTGGGGTGCTCCCCCTTGTGGACAAAGAGCTTAAAATTTATAGCTCTTCTTTTTCACATTGACCCAAAGTTCCATGACTTCACTTTTTGAGTCTTGACCTGGCTTCCACACCCTTCAAACGTGGATTTAAAAACAGCATAGAAAGTTCTTGATCTTGAAAGATTAATTATACAAGTCAACATTTAGTACATTATGGAATCATTGGTGGTAACATAAATCAGGGAAAATTTCTGTGCTGTCTATCAGTCTTAATGTTGGTTTTAAGAATATACCTCACTAACAGTTCCTAACCTAAAGTACCTTTCAGATAAAGTCTATTTACTCAGCTCCCCCGAGCAGCTATTTTGGGCATCCAAGACTAAGTCCTATCTATTTGAATGGGGGAATACATAAATCTAAAAAACTACTTACTCACAATATATACATATATATACATATATATACATATATACATATATATATACATATATACATATATATATACATATATACATATATATATACATATATATATATATATATATATATATATATATATATATATATATATATATATATATATATATATATATATATATATATATATATATATATATATATAATTACATATTGAGACTACAAGCTAGCTAAAGCTGACAAATTGATCTTATTCGCTGTAATTTACAACTACCTTCTCACTGACGAGTTGTGTTTATTCAAAGGAAGTGTGCAGAAAAAGTGGGAGAGTCTGGGACACATCAAGGAGCGGGAGAGCCCCTCTCATGATGCGATTTCACGTCTGTTGTGAAGTGAATTTCATGCGCAAATGAAGCAAATAAACTCAAAATGTTCAAGCGTCCAACTACGCACGAATAGCATGATTTATTCACGCAAGTCGCGTCTGGTGTGAACGCCCCATGAGGGCTCAGGTGTGGCAGCCATCTTGACAGGGGTCAGGCTTGGCAGCCATCTCGGGACGAGGCTCTGGAAGATCTTGTAGGAACTGTGGACGAACCAGACAAATGAATCATTCAGATGATTCTTTCAAAACATAATTCTAATTCAGAATTGAGGTTCCGGCTCCGGCCCGTCTGCAGATAAAGCCAGGCTGATTACTTTTACGACACATGCTTCCTGATAGCAGAAGCAACATACCAAAGGGTCACCCAAGAAGACAGAGAGACAATCCAGACCCTTTTGTTTCCTTACTTCACAGGAAAGCCAAAGAGACTGTTGAACAAATAAATCTGCTTCAAAATTGTTCCAACAATTTTAACGGACTTATCAAACATCTTTTAACTACATACATTTTGCATAATGTGTCCACAAGTACTACCTGTAAACAGTTAGGCTTTAGAAACACTCACAATTCATGTAAATGTGTTAACTCTTGACTGAATGACTGAAAGTATGCCTTATTTGGACTTAATTTGATTCTTTCCCCCTTTCCTATATCCTGACTTGAATGAAATATGTTTAAAATGTATTGTATCCCATTTAATAGAAATTATGTTAAAATGGCACTCTCTGCTGAAGCAGAAACAGGATGTAACACTTATGTTTTATTGGGGGCAGAGGAAGGCCCTCTTGAAACAGGACAATGTCTGATTGGCCAGGACTCCTCAGAGGGGTGACAAACAACTAAGTTTAAAGGATCATATTGCAAGATAGTGAACGGAAAGAAGTTGGTCAGTAAACGAGAAAGGAGTTGGTTCTGTTCTGGGAAAAGAAGCCAAGACAAGTACCAAGAACAATGGAGTGACAAGAAGAACAGACAAGCCGCTCATTCAAGCCATCCAACCTTCACTCACTTTTCTTTCTTTACTTAATTTTCCTTTACCGCTGAAAGTCTTGTGTCTTAAGTTTCGCCGCAAAGTTCAACCAACGACTTTTGCCGCTTCAACTCCAGCGACAAAGAGACTTCCTTCATTGTTCCACACGGACCTGATCTGGACCAATCATCGACTTGGGAAACCCCTCTCTGCACGACGAGGGAAATTCACCTTAGTCAGTCAACGCAAGCAAGTACCTCCAGATGAAAACTGAACTGGTGCATTTAAATGAACGATTCATGGTTCGTTCTGGTCTTTGAAATGCATTGATAGGAATTCAGTTAATCAGATCTCCCTCTCTCTCTCTCTTTCAAAACTTTCTCTCTCATTTCCTTCTTACTGCAACGTGTATGAATGTGTGTGTGTGTGTATGTGCGTGCCTTTGTGTTAGATTAGTTTGTGTTAGAATAAATAAAATCTCTTGTAGATTTTAAAAGGAAAGTGTCTTGTATTATGTGCTTTATGATTTAATGTCTTAAACTGTGATCAAGTTACCGTGCTCTAATCAGTGTTTTCACGATTGTTGGATATTTATATCTGTTACAAGAGCTTATTACGGCTCGAGCAAATGAACGCTGGACGAATCAGTTGCTCGGTTGTAATCTAAACAACTCTTTATAATTCCCTAAATATTTAATTTGAGCTAATTTTACTTCCTAGGGTGTTTTCCCTACAATCTGCTGAGACGTGACGAGGCTCTGGAATATCACCTGAGATGTGACGAGGCTCTGGAAGATCAGCTGAGATGTGACAAGGCTCTGGAAGATCTGCTGAGACGTGATGAGGCTCTGGAAGATCTGCTGAGACATGATGTTGCCTACCTTGTTAACATATTTATGGCTAACGTTACCTTGGTTAAAGATCAGTTATTCTGAAGTATTTTTATGTTTTTAAACTTGTATGTTAGTTAAGGGCAATCACGTCATGTTCACTATGGTTTCACAAGGACTGAGACCTGCAGGTGACAGGTGATTGTCTTAAAAAAACCCATTGCAAACAAGTGAAATGTAAAATTTAATTAAGTGAAATTCAATTAATCTTAATGTTTACAATTCTTATGCACCCCATCATAATATATTTAATTCTAAAACAAAACATGTTACACTCACATGACTTTGCACCGATTTAGTGCAATGGATTTATACATTTATAATAAACTGCATGTCAAGCATTTTGCCTGTCCTTTCCTACATGTTCTTGTAGCCTCCAGGGCGGCCTGTTAAGGCTATATACAGCACCCACAATGTTGGGGCTCGCCTTCCGAGAAGCCTGTTACGGCCAACTACTGATAGCGAGTCTAGCTAGCTTCTGGCTAGCAGTACCCAACCAAAGGGGGACTCACTCACAGGGAGGCCTGCTAAGGCCATAACTAAAAGGCAAGTCTTGCTGTTAAAAAGTACCCGCACTATAGGGGACTCATTCACAAAGAGGCCTCTTAAGACCTACTTATCCAAAAGCAAGTCATTATTAGCTGCTAAAAACCCCAAACCATAGGGGCTTTGTCCACAGGCAGGCCTGTCAAAGCCTGCTACCTTACAGCAAACTTCCACTAGCTGACACATACCCAAAGTGCTGGGGACTCGCTCAATGGGAGGCCTGCTAAGGCCAGCCACCTGGAGCGTGTCTTGTTGCTACAACATCCACACTGATGGGGACTCACCACAGAGAAGCCTGCTAACTCCTACTATCTTGACGGCATATCAAAATGGCTACCAGAAAACCCATTAACTGGGGTTGTTAACCCTCAGGGGTCTGAGGATTTTTGGGCCCCTGACATGTTTTGACATGCCCTGACATTTGTGCTTTTTTCAGTTGTTCATAAACATAGTGGAAAAAGTGTCATTACACTGTATTCAGCACAAACTAGGCTACAATAATATGTGAGTAACATGTATGTACATGTTTGTGTTTTTGAAGGAATAACATTTATGTGTGGTTATCGAAAAAAGAACAAAAATTAAGGCACTGAAATAAAGCCAAAAAATATTAAATCTGTGTTCACAAGACTTCTGGGTATTGGAGGTTGTAGACTAGAGGTTTTGCTTCAGAATGATGTAAAAATTATGCTGCCTGCTTGTTCATATAAAACAATAGAGGGATTTAAATTTTCTAAAACATCTTTGGTCAAGAAACAAATTATGCATGGAGGCGTGAATCATCATGAATAATGGGTGATCTACTCTTGAGAAGACAAGTGTGATCATGTTTCAAGCTCATCTTGGTGTATATCAAACATACAGAAAAAACAGCAATACTGTGAAATATTATTACAATTTAAAATATAATGCATTTCTGTGGTGCAAACTGTCTGAACAATTATGTTATCTCTATGGCAAACTGTGGTGCAAACTGTCTGAACAATTATGTTATCTCTATGGCATTTCATATAGGCTTTTAGATTAAAAGCATGCACATTTGGAGAAATATTGATGGATTCCCATATGTTTATGTCAATTTTCTATACAGAGGAGTAATATTTATTCAATATTTATTGTCATCACTGTGAACGCTGGACACGGTGTTTTCAATTCATACTTGCAGCCGGAGGGCGCTCTGTGCACCTTTATTCCACAAATTCATCTAAAGAAGAACAGGTACCAGGAACTAACGGCATGTCTTCTAGAGGCGTTAACATCCAGATAAACACTTTTCAAGACAATAAATACACGATTGAGACGATGCTTTCAAGTATTGACTCAGAATTTACGTCTGAAAGTCAAATACCACCTGACCTGAGCCACAGTGGTGCAGGGTAGATAACAACAGAGCTATAAGCGAAGTACTAAGAAAACACCTTGTTTACAAGGGAGTACTATCTGCCTAACCCTGAGAAAACTATAGGGTGGAGGCCAACCACAAAGACTCCATAATGACAGAAATGATATCTGTACTCAGCCACAGGGGAATAGGGGCTTTTCATAGAAAAACCACCCACACTCAACCCAACTCTTGAACACTAGTTCAGCGGGCTTAAGAGGAGCCTAGGGAGGGCCTACCTGAGCTCAACTTCCAAAATGCAGGCCGCAGCAAGCATTACCAACCACAATAGAAAAGGGAACAGAAGAGGGCCAGCCTGGAACAGTTCCTCCTGCGGCCATAGGGTGGCGTTAGAAATGTGGTGTCCACCACCCTTACAAGCCTGAAAGGGTCTTCTCACTATCAAAGGCAAAGGCAGACCAACAGAATCATAATACTCATTTTCGGCCCAGCCACAGGCCTGATGTAAGAAGCGCATGGGGTTGAAGAATGGAGCCTTCTGGTCCCGTCCGCGGCCCTTGGGTCAGGACGGGCCAGACCCAACCTGTCTGGTTGAGGACTCAAGTCAAGTCTCAAGTCTCAATTTATTTATGAAGCACAATTAAAAACAACTACAGTTGACCAATGTGCTGTACAATGATACATGAACATGTATACAAACCAACAAACATCAGACAAAAAACAACATCATAAGTCATAGTCAAAGGCCTTAGTGAAATAATACGTTTTTAACTTTGATTTGAAAATATGCAATGTTGGTGCAGTTCTAATGTGGATCGGTAACGTGTTCCAAAGTTTAGGTGCGGCTATGGCAAAAGCTCGATCACCCCTAGATTTTAATCTAGACTTTGGAACCATTAACAGACTCTGGTTGGTGGACCTAAGAGTTCTTTCTGGACGATATTCATATAACAGATCTGATAGATAAAGGGGAGCGAGGCCATTTAAACATTTAAAAACAAGCAAAAGCACTTTGAAGTCAATTCTAAAGTGTACTGGGAGCCAATGTAACGACATTAACACAGGAGTAATATGTTCGTGTTTTCGAACACCGGTTAAAAGACGTGCAGCCGCATTTTGGACCATTTGTAGTCTAGAAATTAAGGAAATGTTTATTCCCAAATATAGGGAATTACAATAGTCAATCCTAGAGGAAATAAAAGCATGAATTGCAATTTCAAAGTGCTTAAAAGAAAGAAAGGTCTTTACTTTAGCCAACATTCTTAAGTGCTAAAAACTAGATTTAACAACTGAATTTATTTGTCTATCAAATTTAAGTGTACTGTCAACAAAGACACCCAAGTTTTTTACACCTGATTTTACTGAACAGGATAAAACACCAGAATTTCCATGAGAAATGTTTGGGACTTCAGAAGATCCAAACACAATGATCTCAGTTTTACTCTCATTTAGATTTAAGAAATTCAAAGACATCCAGGCTTTGACGTCAGAAAGGCAGGCACTAAGGGAGTCAACACCATTTATATGCTTCAAAGGCAAGTAAAGTTGAGTATCATCTGCATAGCAGTGATAGTACAAGCCATGCTTTTCAAAAATAGAGACTAAAGGAAGCATATATAATGAAAACAATAAAGGGGCCAAAATAGAGCCTTGGGGGGACCCCACAGGTCAGGGGGACTGCTCCAGAATAATAACGACCAATATTGATTGAAAAGCTTCTATTTTTAAGATATGACTGAAACCAACTTAATGCAGTTCCTCTAATGCCCACAACTTGTTCTAAACGAGTAAGCAAGACCTCATGGTCCACTGTATCAAATGCTGCACTTAAATCTAATAATACCAGCACAACAGAGTCACCTGAGTCAGTGGCCACTAAAATATCATTTAAAACTTTTACAAGTGCTGTCTCTGTAGAATGAAACTTTCTAAAACCTGATTGAAAAACATCAAAAAATCTTATTGTCATTCAAAAATATCTGCAGCTGATGAAAAACCACTTTCTCCAAAATTTTGGAGAAAAAATAAATATTAGAGATGGGTCTGAAATTAGATAAAACTGATGGATCCAAATTTAGACTTTTTAAAAGAGGTTTAACAATTGCATGCTTCAAACAGTCAGGCACAATTCCTGATTCCAGGCATTTATTAATAAAAACCAGAAAAACAGGGCCACTACATCAAAAACCTCTTTGAAAAGACGAGGAGACATGATATCACTGGTCTAAGTCGCTCAGCAGTTCAGCCTGGTGCATCTGCCATACAGCCATCATGTGCCATCAGCCTGACCCGCTGCTGCATATATCCTGCAACCTAACGCCTGTTTCACACATAATCCGTCTGCAGTGCATGTGCGGTCCGTATGCAGTGCGTATGTGTTGCTGAAGCAGGAAGCGGCCATTGTGCTTTCACACAGCACACGTTTGCAGTGCGTAAAGTTATATTCATTACGCTTATATATTGACAGTTGCTGGAGTAGTTTAGTACACGTAAACATGACACAAAGATTTGAAAACTTACTGTCGACACCAACAGTCAACGAAACTGCTTCCCAAGCCTTTTCCTTCGCATTCAAATATTTATACAATACATTCTGCGGGTCACACAGAATTTTATGTTTTTCCACCTCAACGATGAGACGAGTGTCATCCATGTCACCTTGTTTTTGAATAGGTTGGTTTAGGTCCGCCTGTCACGTACTTGGGTAAAGTTGGTTTTATATTCGCACATTCGGACTTCTGATAAATTCAGACTTTCCAATAAATGTGCAATAAATTAAATGTTTGCGAATTTTAAGCAGCGACATGATATTGACAACCAACGATTGTCAACTTACAACATTTTTTCACAGTCGATCAAAATAGTCAAGTATTGTTTTAATGGCATATTTACTTGTGAATGTCCACTGAATGTCCAATGTAGTGTGATTAACAAGGCTACTGAATACGGATGTCCGAATGTGTGAATTTAAAACCAACTTTACCCAAGTCACGTCATTGCCTGCTGGGATGCGAGTTTCCCTCCAACGATGGGGAAAAACATATCTGATCGCATTATGCAAGTAAACACTGTTCATTTTTTTAAAAATAAAATTATTGTTTTGAAATGATACAACTGAACTGTGTATCCAACAATCCATGTTCAATTGAAATGTTTCCTTTTGGCATGAATATAGCTTGTTGCTGGCATGGCGTTAAATCAAAAAAAAAAAAAAAAAAAATCCTTTATGTAATGTACTAAATATACAAAGTAGTTTAAATGTGCATAATTTCTTTTTTTTTTTACAATTTCAGGTCAATCCATGTTCATTTTGCCCACACACAATCTGCTGTGCTGCACTTGCAGTACAGCAAAAATAGACTCGGTACGTAAACGATCGCTGCACTGCTGCAGACGCACCGCTCCTGGAACGCAATGACGGACCGCAACCGCGTGCAGTGTGAACGCTCTAATACGTTAACATGGGTGCGTAAAAAAATACGCAACGCATACGCACTGCAGACGGATAATGTGTGAAACAGGCGTAAGAGAGATGTCACTTTAAGGGGCTCAGATGGCAGAGTCTGAGCTTTCAGTGTCAATGTCCACTCCCTTTATTTCGTTTTTGCAAGAAAAGTGCCAAATAATAACATCTATTATTATAATTATTATAATGGGCTGGGAGCATTGACACATACCCATATTCCTTCCACAAACCCTACACAGGGAACAGTGGTCTAAAAATAAATACTTTAGTATTTAAATAGTAACCAGACCTAAAACCTGCGGCCACAGGGTGGCGACCTAACACCATGGAAAACGTGAAGGTCCTCCACCCTAATTTTTTTTTAGGAATTGGGTTCTTCCATGCCACCTCAACCTCAGTATGCAGGTCAGGAAGGAATAGAAGGCTCACTTGAGCTTTAGGATTATGGCCAGAGAGAAACCAATCGTCATTATTTTTGAATGCGTGCTGTCTCTCTCCTAACGCACTGCCATGCCAACTGTAATCTGCCGGCAGCACGTTCCATAATCTACAACAGCTCAGCATACGCGTGACAGGGTGGCTGAGAGGATTCAGTAAACTCACCCTCTCTATCCTCCTTGGCTGGAAGTGCTCTCGCCGCTGGACCTGAGGATGCAGATGACAACGCATCCTCTCCCAGCAGCTCACTCTCGCGAGCTACCGAATCGCATGATTGGTCACATCCCTCTCAAACTGTCCGAGCTCCATCTGCGATCCCTGTGATCTGAATCTCTGCCTCAGCATGAGCGGGACCCAAACCACAAAGCCCAGATGCTGAACTCTCTTCCCTTGAGAAGAGACCCAGACAAGAATAAACGTTCTTAAAGGAACGCGCTCACAGTTTGCATAGGCAGCTCCCTCGAGAACTTACCATGCATGCTCTTCCCTCAGACAGAGAACGCACAGCTCGTGTGTGTCATCTAGTGTCAGATAGCAAGGACACGGATCCACACACTTAGTAAACCTCTCTGCATTTCATTTTGCTAGATAGTGCTTCACTGTAGGGACATGGCCAGAGTAAAGGCGGGGAGACACTACTTGAAGTCAATATGTTGTATTTATTGACTCAACACTTGCATTTCACAAAAAAACCCACAAGAAAACAAACAATAACAAAACACATGAAACCCGGGGCACTAATGTTGACCCTCCTCACGGAGGCCCAACCAGAAACTGACTCTAGCAAGCACAGTGAACCATTTAAACTTGAGTCAAACCAAATCATAAATCACAGAGGAAAAGAAAAATCATACATATACATAAACACATAAACAAACTCAATAATTGAATATCAAATTCAAAATATATTAACAATCAATAATACCAAAATAAATACAAAAAATAAAAAATAAAACAATACACTTATACATGCATTCAAATAAACACAATGAAACAATGATTAAGGTACTGTTAAGTAGACTATGCCTACACTACCCATAATTCCTTTGAGTTGCATAAAAAAGGAAACAGGAAGGTCGCACTCCCTCTTAAACCCCCACCCCCGGAACCATGCTGCAGCCATGATCCCAGAAACAAAAAGGTAAGAAAATAGAAGTTGATAAACTATAAATAAAAGAAAGAAAGAAAGAAAGAAAACTCCTGGTGTCTTTTTCTGTCGTCTAATGTGCACCTTAGACTAGGAAAAATAACCCAAAGTAATTTTTAAACAAACATTTATACAAATAAACCAAAATAAACAGGATATACACCCAAGTTATGAGCAATTAGGGGTAACCTGGAATCTTCACATCTTCCCCCTCCTGACCCTGGTCTATGTCTCACAATGAAATGGAAAGGTTACATAGCCAAACTCCAACGAGTAACACGAGCACTGGTATCCTTCATTTTGTCAATCCACTGGAGTGCTCTATGGTCTGTTTCTACTACAAAATCTCGTCCCAACAAATAGTATTTAAACGAATCCAGAGCCCATTTCAGTGCCAAACACTCTTTTTCAATGACAGAATACCTTGTCTCTCGAGGATACAATTTCCAACTCAAATAAGCAACAGGATGTAACTCACCTCCCTGCTCTTGTTTCAAAACAGCACCCAAACCCACTTCAGAAGCATCTGTCTGAAGCACAAACATTTTCTCAAAATCAGGACTGTACAAAACAGGATCGGTTACTAATGCATGCCTCAAATCCTGGAAAGCTAGTCTAGCTTGTTCAGTCCACCGAATTTGATTTGGGCCTGACTTCAGTGTCAAATCTGTGAGTGGTGCTGCCCTAGTGGCAAAATGAGGGATTAACCTCTGATACCACCCAGCTAATCCTAAAAAAGATCTAACCTGCTTTTTTGTGCTTGGAAGTGGACAGGTCTGAATAGCTTGTATTTTCTGGATCTGGGGTTAAATAACACCATTACCTAATACATAACCTAAATACTCAGTCTCACTCTTGGCTATTGAACACTTGACAGGATTGATAGTCAAACCAGCATCCTTAATTCGCTGAAAGACTGTTGCCAGATGATGAAGATGCATCTCCCAGCTATCACTGAATATTACTACATCATCAAGATAAGCCGTGGTAAATTCACCTAAATCCTGTAAAACCGTACTCATTAACCTCTGAAAGGTAGGGGGAGCCCCGTGTAATCCAAAAGGAAGGACCCGGAAATGCATAAGACTGGTAGGGGTACGAAAGGCAGTCAGTTCTCTAGATTCAGGAGCCAAAGGCACCTGCCAATACCCTTTACACAAGTCTATTGTGCTGATGCATTTTGCTTTTCCCAACTTCTCAATAAGCTCCTCAATACGGGGCATTGGAAAAGAGTCAAATTTAGATACAGAATTTAAATAACGAAAATCAATGCAAAACCGCAAACTCCCATCCTTTTTCGGTACCAACACAACGGGGTTACACCATTCACTTTGAGACGGTTCCACAATGCCAATCTCCTGCATTACCCTATAACCTCCTCAGTGAATGCTGACACCATCCTTTCTGGAATACGATAACTCATTCTTTTTACTTGAGCATTAGGTTTCAACACAATCTGATGCTGAATGAGAGAGGTACAACCAGGGGTACTCTTAAACAGTTCTGGATCACATAACTCTTGAATTTGTTTTTTCTGCTCCCCTGATAAATGTTCAAGGTTAACTGAGGTGGTATCCTGGCTAACAGATAGGTACTGTTCTTCTACCTCTTCTTCATCTTCCACTAGCCGAATCAAAGTCACACTTGCAGACTCTTTCTGTGGAAACCATTCTTTCAAAAGATTAATATGTAATGTTCTGTGAGAACGTGACCTACCAGGAGTAGCAATTTCATAGGTTGCAGGACCTAGCTTCTTAGTCACCTTAAACGGACCCTGCCATCTACCCAACAACTTCCCAGCCAGCAATGACATGTGGGGCCCAGATGAGGGCTTCATGGGCGGCAAATGTGGGCCCCATTATGGGCTTGCACCCGGGATCCACATTGGGGCAAGCCGTGGAAGCCCAGACGTACTAAAGGTGGGACCTGTAAGGGTACTGCATGGGTCTTAATTGGGCAATTCATGTCAGACCCATTTGGGCCCCACCTGCCCAAAGGGGTCCAAAGTGGGCTTTGCAACATGGCTACACAGATGGGCTTTAAATGGGATCTGTAAGAGTCTTATGTGGGTCATAACTGGGCAATTCATGCCAAACCCATTTGGGCCCCACCTGCCCAAAGGGGTTTAAAGTGGGCTTGCACCCGGGATCCACATGGGGGCCAGCCGTGGATGCCCAGATGGGTTTTAAGTGGGATCTGTAAGGGTCTTATGTGGGTCCTAACTGGGCAATTCATGCCAAACCCATTTGGGGCCCACCAGTCTGAAGGGGTTTAAAGTGGGCTTGCACCCGGGATCCACATGGGGGCCAGCCGTGGATGCCCAGGTGGGTTTTAAGTGGGATCTGTAAGGGTCTTATGTGGGTCTTAACCGGGCAATCTGTGTCAGACCCATTTGGGCCCCACCTGCCCAAAGGGGTTTAAAGTGGGTTTGCACCCGGGATCCACATGGGGGCCAACCATGGAGGCCCAGGTGGGTTTAAAGTGGGATCTGTAAGGGTCTTATGTGGGTCTTAACCGGGCAATCTGTGTCAGACCCCACCTGCCTAAAGGGGTTTAAAGTGGGTTTGCACCAGGATTCAACCGTGAATGCCCATATGGGCTTAAAGTGGGCTCTGTAAGGATCTTATGTTGGTCCTAAGTGGGCAATTCATGCAAGGTAAGCCCAACCATTCATTTAAGGAAACAATCTAAGAAAAATTAAAAATGAAGAATGAATGTAAGTACAAGATAAATACAAGACACTTGATGCTTTGAACTGCAAGAAATATATTACATTGAACAACAAAAATTATCTTTAAAAAACAATGTCACAACATACGGAAAACTAAAAAATATATTTTAAAAAAATCTCAGAAAAAAAACCCCTCCAAAAATACAATACAAAATACACTCATTATATAATACATTGAACAACAAACATAATCTTTAACAATTAAAATTTTACAATGTACCGGTAAATAAATAAAAAATATGTATTTTTTAAAAATGTCTGAAAAAAAGAAAAAACATCTCTCCAAAACAGTCATGGCGTTTGTGTTGTTGATGTTCTTTTTTACCCATAGATATATGAGCAATATCACACTCGTAGCCGTGCGATATGGCTGTATACCAGCACGCTGTGATTCGTCCGTAGGTAATCACTCACTGCGTGCTGATATACAGCCATATCGCACAGCTACGAGTGTGATATTGCGTTTATACAACAGTTCGACGGCACGACTTCGGTAAAGTTGGTTTTATATTCGCACATTCGGACTTATGATAAATTCAAACTTTCCAATAAATGTGCAATAAATTAACCCATACAGTAAAAAATGTTTTTGTATATTTTTAAAAAATATATTTTCAAATATATTTATATAAATATATTTTCCTAAAATGTATTTTTGGGCCATTTTTTGTATATTTTTTAAAAATATATTTTCAACATATATTTTACAAAAGTATTTAAAAATATATTTTGCCCTACATATATTTCAACCCAAGAAAATACATTCACATGTCACATTTGAAAAACCTTTATTTGTTGTCTATAACACGTGAACATTTGAATAAAAATCAGCAAGGAACATACTTTACAATGTTCAAAAACTTACAATATTCAAACAAATATAACTTTTTTGCTTTCAAGAAGGCTCAGTTCCCCACATCAAATCCTCAAAGCCTCTTTGGACACATTTGGAAATCTCTTCTTGACTGTGAGACAAAAATCAGTTATTTTTTTAACTTAATGTTTCTAGTAAAATTTCCTTTCACTAAGTATTAACTTACCGTATATATGGCTGCCATGGTTTCCTCATCAAAGGCACTTCTTCTCTGTCTCTACCACTGTACTCATACAAAAGACAAAACACAATTACTGAACATCAGTACAGGTACAGAGGGCATGCACTTTGTCCTCCAACTAGTTTTGGATTTCCTGATATTTTTGTTTACACTGGAACTAAAACAATTACAGGTATACTGGATTTCAAAGATATTTAATGGGCATATTTTTAGACAGTACAGTAAAGAAACTGATGATTGAGGAGAGGTCGAATTAGCCTTTCTTTACACTTCTGCATTGCATTTTCACTTTTACAAATGAAGGGATAGTGGAATATCACAAAGTCACTCAGTTAAGCTAACTTAACAAAGGGATACTTACCCTCATGCTGTTCCAGTTGATTATGACATTCTCTTTTTCTGTGGAATACAAACAGACATATTTAGAAAAATAATCCATCTCTGTGTGTTCACGCAAGAAGGTCAAAAACCAAAGTGAACATGACGGTAATCCACATGACCTCAGTTGATTAATCAACTTCTTCTGAAGTGAAACAATAGGTGTGTTTTTGGAAAATACTGTTGTGTTAAATTTGTCACATTACAGATTTGCCAACTGTCCAATATGGGCTCAAAGTCAACATGTTGTAATTTGTGATGTGTTTTAAAGCTTAAGGAATCATTTGGATGTACAGACTTTAAAATATTAGAATTTTCTAACACACACCTAGTGTTTCACTTCAACTAGGGTCATGTTGACTATTTCATGTTTATTACTGTGAAGCTGTTTTGTATAAAGTGCCACAGAAATGAAGATGACTTGACTATGAACATTATCCTGTACCTGTGACTTGTGGTTCTCCAGCACAATCGTTGGGCTGGTGGGGCGGACAGCAAGTGGACAAGCGTCTTGACAGATGGGTTTTGACCCGCACCTGTTCCAGACAGAAACAGATATTAACACAAGTGCAGAGAACATATCAATTCATAAATTACACAAATAAAATAATATAATTTGCTTAACAGTGCTTAATTAAAAAAAAAATCTACTTCTTAAAGTGTCTCATCATTCTCACCTTGTTGCTGTTGCACAAACCGCTTCTGCTACTGAAAATAAAAAGTAGATTTTTTTACATTAATGAATGACACATGTAAACCTGTAAGTCATGACAAATAAGCATCTTCTGTTACAAGCAACTTACTGAATCACTGGCTCAACTGGATAATCGAAAACAGCTTCATTCAGCAGAAAGTGAATAAAAATTATATCATAGTAAGGCTTTGTTAATAATAAGAAAAATTGAGCGTATGAAATGCCATTAATGCCAAACCAGAATATGCCTGAAATTTAATAACGAGAAAATAACGTGTGCCTAATTAACAAGTTTAGTAAAACATTAAATTTAGCCAAAAAAAAAAAAAAAAAACTTACGTTACAGGCCACTATCAGTGACAGGAGCATCATAGATCGACAACAGCAGGCAGCACGGTCTCCCAAACAATCTACAGCTGAAATTTAAAAAAAAAAATATTAAACATTTTTTGTGTGTAACGTTAGTTTTCACTAGTGTCCAAATTAAAAACAACTAACTTTAAAACGGAAATCTGAAAATATCAAATGCGTCTCATGTGAGCAAATAAACAAACGGGGCATTTATTTGACAAATAAAGTAAAAAAAAAAAAACCCTTGACAATAACACATTATACATTCAAAGTAGCAATGAACATTACATATGTGAAAAATGACGACTAAAAATAAAGTTATAACGTTAGCTCTTACCTTTTACTCCGAGAACTCCCGGTTGACTGACGACCGTTACAGTTCAAAATGACGCGCATGCGCAGTACTTCAAAAGTCCGTGAGCGCTGCTAGTGGTTTCCCATTCAAATTACGTCACAGTTAACATCGTACATCTAGCGATTTTATTAATCTATTGTATTTGATGTAGATCTAAACGCTATATCACACTGACAATAAATTACAATTAAATTAATTAATTAATTAATAAGTAATAGACTAAAACACACATTTGTGAGGTGCCATGATTACACAGATCTGTATTTTTAGGGAAGATATGTGAACAAAGTGTCAATGTGGAAAATATGTGTAAATTCATGTTTTTCTGTAAGTGTTTAAAATTCTTCAAACATAATGGATAGTTTTGTTCGCATGGCTTTCTTCCACACACATTTGCATTGTCGACTGTAAGATTGGAAATGTATTTTCTTGCGCCCTGAAATATATTTTTATATATAAATATATTTTTCCTGCCCCTGAAATACATGTTTAAATATATTTTAAGTATATGAAGGTTGAAACAAAATATATTTTGTTATAGAGAGTAGGCAATTACCTGTCTGATATATTGCATTACATTCATTCTTCAAGTCGATGTCCATAATATTATATCCATTATAAAAGTCAGTTTGAATGTCCTCTGAGGAAAGCAATCTTTGTATAACACCACAGCGCTAAAAACAACTTCCTTTGCAAAAGTTCCTTTCAATTTAAAAGTCTCTTGTGCTTCACTGACTCATTCCTCCTGTGAAGTGTTGCTGCCATCTAATGGCGTATTAATGTAACTTTCACTCAATCCATATTACTTACTAATGGACATATTTATATAAAATATTTATTGAACAACAAATAAGCACAATTGTACAGTTCAGTCAAACAAAGCACTAGTTATTTACAAAAAACAAAACAAAAAACATTTACGCTTGTATGTGGGTTTTACAAATATTTAACGAATGAAAAGGATTTTAACCCTTTCGATCGTGAGTTTAAAATATTCTAACTGTCCCCCCAGAGTGAGTTTTTTTAAGGCGACCGTTATTTTAGAACGTTTGCCTTTAATGTTTCCATGGCGACGCGTCTTGCGTGTCACGAGCGCTGAACGCAGCAACAATAACACTGTATGACAGATGGATAGCTATTATTTAGTTTTTCCTTTTATATTTAAAATATATGCTTACTATGTCATCAACTATCTGATATTCCGATTCTCAAATATGTGTGAGTGTGCTTTGTCGTTTTAAAACCTTTATAAATTATCTTTATTCATCAATTTCTCCCGAAATATATGCAAATAAGTGGCTGGTGAACTGGAAGAATAATAGAGTAAACTTTATAGTTACTTAGGCCCATTATGTGCGTCTGATATGAATAAATGTCGGCAAATTATATTTGTTATTGCTGCTTCCACTGATGTCGGACATCAGTGTGTATTTTATAAAACTCTTAATGTATTGTTTTAATGGTGCTTATGCATATTTAAATGTCTGAAACCTTAAAAGAAACATTATGTGGCTGAAAACGCTGCATAGCTGTGATATATGACAAGAGCTGCGCGCGTCCGTCTCGCAGCCAGAGCGCGAAAGCACAGTTTGAATCTGGCAGTTATGTGACGTCGCTGAACGTTCGAAATCCCATATGTGGTACCGTACGCCAAGGGGCACAGAAATAAAAATCCCATATGTGGGACTGTACCGCTCAAAGGGTTAAAGAGCTTGTGACAAAACCTCTTAACTCCATTGGATCCTCAAACTGTCAATCAAACCTCATTACATTAATCCGCCTCCCCTCGTGAATGAAGTGCGCACGCAGTTTGGACATCTCCTCTATGCAATGCCAAGGTAAATAAAGATCTGATGTTTGAAAAAACAATTGTAAAGCGTTTTTCTTTACTCAAAAAACCCTATGTTTATAAAGTTTAATGTTTTACGTATTTGAAGAGCGGAGAAGAGTCTTCGTCTGATATGTCCCGTCTAGTTGAAGCCAATATGCTAGCCTATATATAATGATGTAACATAACGTTGTTTATTATTATCAAATTTAACATAGCACAATTCGACTTGCTCTGGAACAAATAATAGATTAATAAAGACCAAAGATTGCCTGTTCTATGTACTCAAATTGAATAATGTCTCATGTTTAACCACTATAAGAGCCAGCGGCAAATCCACGAAGCACTGGCCGAGATTAAGCTGTTCTCGGCGGTTACAGAAGCACTGAACAGCCGCTGACGCCCTGGAGCTCACATCTCCGAAAACGTCAAAACAAGTTGTAAAATAGGCGCTGTTATTAAATATGAGTCACATATTTCAGGTCAAAACAACTACATTCTCGCCTAAAAACTATTAAAACTACAGTTTGTGGTACAACAAGTAGTATTTGTAAAAACTGCGGTTGATTTGGTCGGCCGCCATGACGGTCACTTCAAGCGGAGTGATACAAACGGTGAAAAGATAGGAGGAGTGCTGTTATCGCTGAAATATTGCATGGCTATCAGCCAATCAGATTCGAGAACCAGACAGAACTGTTGTATAAATATATATAAGACCCATATATGTGTTCCCAGTTCAAACCCATGCCAACTTGGCCCATAAATATATCATACAAGACCCATATGTTTTCCCAGTTCAAACCCATGCCCACTTGACCCATAAAAATTCTATGCAGGACCCATATGTGCATTCCCAGTTCAAACCCATGCCAACTTGGCCCATAAATATATCATGCAAGACCCATATATGTGTTCCCAGTTCAAACCCATGCCAACTTGGCCCATAAATATATCATGCAAGACCCATATATGTGTTCCCAGATCAAACCCATGCCCACTTGGCCCATAAATATGTTATGCAAGACCCATATATGTGTTCCCAGTTCAAACCCATGACAACTTGGCACATAAATATATCATGCAAGACCCATATATGTGTTCCCAGTTCAAACCCATGCCCACTTGACCCATAAAAATTCTATGCAGGACCCATATGTGCATTCCCAGTTCAAACCCATGCCAACTTGGCCCATAAATATATCATGCAAGACCCATATATGTGTTCCCAGATCAAACCCATGCCAACTTGGCCCATAAATATGTTATGCAAGACCCATATATGTGTTCCCAGTTCAAACCCATGCCAACTTGGCCCATAAATATATCATGCAAGACCCATATATGTGTTCCCAGATCAAACCCATGCCCACTTGGCCCATAAATATGTTATGCAAGACCCATATATGTGTTCCCAGTTCAAACCCATGCCAACTTGGCACATAAATATATCATGCAAGACCCATATATGTGTTCCCAGATCAAACCCATGCCCACTTGACCCATAAATATGTTATGCAAGACCCATATATGTGTTCCCAGATCAAACCCATGCCCACTTGGCCCATAAATATGTTATGCAAGACCCATATATGTGTTCCCAGTTCAAACCCATGCCAACTTGGCCCATAAATATATCATGCAAGACCCATATATGTGTTCCCAGATCAAACCCATGCCCACTTGGCCCATAAATATGTTATGCAAGACCCATATATGTGTTCCCAGATCAAACCCATGCCCACTTGGCCCATAAAAATTCTATGCAGGACCCATATGTGCATTCCCAGTTCAAACCCATGCCCACTTGACCCATAAATATGCCATTCAAGACCCATATATGTGTACCCAGATCAAACCCATGCCCACTTGGCCCATAAATATGTCATACAAGACCCATATATGTGTTCCCAGTTCAAACCCATGCCCACTTGGCCCATAAAAAGTCTATGCAGGACCCATATGTGCATTCCCAGTTCAAACCCATGCCCACTTGGCCCATAAAAAGTCTATGCAGGACCCATATATGCATTCCCAGTTCAAACCCATGCCCACTTGGCCCATAAATATGCCATTCAAGACCCATATATGTGTTCCCAGATCAAACCCATGCCCACTTGGCCCATAAATATGTCATGCAAGACCCATATATGTGTTCCCAGTTCAAACCCATGCCCACTTGGCCCATAAATATGCCATTCAAGACCCATATATATGTTCCCAGATCAAACCCATGCCCACTTGGCCCATAAATATGTCATGCAAGACCCATATATGTGTTCCCAGATCAAACCCATGCCCACTTGGCCCATAAATACGTCATGCAAGACCCATATATGTTTTCCCAGTTCAAACCCATGCCCACTTGGCCCATGCCTGTCCCTTATGGGGCCCATGTAATCAGCTCATATGGGCTTCCTATGTGGGACTCCTACTACAAAACCTACATGGGACCCGCTGATTTCACCCAGCCAAAGCCTATGCCCACACAGTACCCATGCAACCTGTAGTTAACCCATCTGGGCCCCACGTGTCATTGCTGGCTGGGTAGACGGCACTGCATCACATACTGTCCCAACTTTTTTGGAATCGGGTTTATATATATGTATATGTGTGTGTGTGTGTGTGTGTGTGTGTGTTTTCACATATCTTTATTATTTATTTTTTATTTTACTATTTGTGTACTGTTGTTGTCTGTTTACTGGAAGCTTCCTCTGTCACCAAAGTAAATTCCTTGTGTGTGCAAACATACTTGGCAATAATGCTCTTTCTGATAACAGTTCATACAGTACTGTAGATATCTTATTATTTAGCTTATTATTTATTATTAGCTCACTTGAAAATACAAGTCATTCCATGATGTTGAAATTACATGAATTATTTTATGTTTGTGTAACTTAATTAATGTGGAACCAATGAACATGATTAAATCATGTAAATCCAACACATTTCCCCTAGTGTTCTTACTAAATGATTAACATATTATGAGATTTAATATGTAATATGGATAGCAATCTTTCATTTGAAAGCCACATTTCTAGCATTTGTAAAATGTCTCGGGTTACATGTAATCCTGGTTCCCTGAGAGAGGAACAAGATGCTGTGCCAGTTGCTGATGCTATTGGAATGAGTCCTGCGAAGGAGTGTGAAGTAATGGAATACAAATACTCATGTTTCTGTAATTAAGCAGTTTTTATCAGAGATTGTAATTTTTTTAAGTAGTTTTAAATTGTGTACTTTTACTTTTACCTGAATACTTTTTAAAGCCACAGTTTCGCTACTAGACGTCAATTAATTAATACAATAACAAAGTAGCCGATGCCGTGAATGAGCATGGAATCATGCAAGATGTCGTCTTCACCACTATTGCTGAATGGAAAGCGATCCAACGATACTTAGGCAGAAATAATGTTTGTGGATGAGCTAATGTATTAAAGGTTTATTAACGTTACTGTAGTAAGAAGCAGGGAGGGCCAGAGAGCCTGGGACATTTCACGTTGCTGTTTTTATTATGTTTATATGCTGCAGTCAGCCGTTGTTTATTACAATTAAAGTTACATTTAACGTTCACCTCCTTCTTCCCTGAACCTGAATTTTGTTACAGTTGTTTGATCACTTTCATTCACATTATTATATTTCATTGTAATTAAATAGCTGCAAGTGCTGAATTACTACTCACAAACGTCACTTGAATTAATGAATTAAAATAGTTGGAAATGCAGCTCTGTTTCACTTGGACAAAATAATCATACTAAATCCATTTGAGTGTGTTGAAAATTATGTTATAACATTATTCTGTGCGTTCGCTCGGTGGTTGGAATGAGAAACATGTTGCACACTGTAAGCTGAATGACTTGCGTTGTAATGCAATTAATTAAATATATTTTGTGGTGGAGAAAATGCTGTATTACTGTTTTACAAAGCTTTACTGTATTACAAAGCTCTTTATGATTGACATGTTATTCATAGTAAATCAAGAAAAAGAGAGATTCAAACAATAAGACTATAACAACGATTAGTTTCTGTCGATGAAGGTATCCAAACAGTCTGTCTATTCTCACCTGTCTAATAAAACACATAATATTAAAGCATCTTTGGTGTTTCCATGGTTTCTACGGAAGTAAAGGGTAGTGCGGATATGACGTCATTGACAGGCGACACAATGACATGGGCCGTTACATTGGTTAAAATAGCTGATCCCTCTGGATTTAAACATTGTTGAAAACATTTGGGATAATGTAACTACACAACAAAACACGAAGTCAACAAAATACATAACATTGTTCTAGTAGGTTTTGTATGTTTTCATCCGAAAATATTACATATTGTGCCTTTAAGTGATGTAGCATATCTGTACTTGTACTCCACTATTTTCCCTCCGTTCGTGGTTGTTACTTGTTTTAATTTTATTTTTAACCATCAACATGATTTGATAGGGAGAGAGTAATCGATTTCGTGACTCCTGTCAAATTTATAGTACATTGAAAACTTTAAGCACAGCAGTAGATGGTGCCAACTGCTATTAATCATGGCTGCTGTGGAAGCAGCACATCATTCAAGCATCAATTTAAATGAGATATCAGCATCTTCCTCTAATTTAAAGAAACATTCAGGTAGATTTTGGATTTCTGCTTACTTAATGATCTGTATATAGGCTAGCCTATCTATAGGGCCTGAAATTTGGTGCAAGGTTGTGGCTATTAATGTTAATACAATGTTACAATGTTAATAACCGCAAGTGCCAAGTTCATAATGCAGGGAATTATTTATTTACATATATAATATAGCGTCTCTACCTCATGCTTCCTGCAGTAGTCGGCAGCTCGTTGATGAGTTTAGTATGAGCGTACTGTGACCAGGAGGGGATGTGTTTGGTTCACTTAGTTTTGTCGTGGCCACAACATATTAACATGTGGGAATGTGATAATGTGGCCATGAGATTTTTGTGAGAAAGTCACATTAACTCATGGGAACTTGAGCTGTGGTTAATAGTTTACTCCTTATAAAAATATCTTCAGCAAATTGTTCACCCCAAAATAAAGATAATATAAAGTACAATTTGTAGTCTCTTCTTGTGTGCAATAATAAAGAACAATGCAAATAGTTGAACACCAGTAATAATACGGTAGGGGCCCACTAGAAAGAAAAAACAACATGTTAGAACTGCATGAACAGTTAGACTACTATGGAAGCCACTTTAAAAAAAAAAAAAAAAAAGATTAATTGTGACTTTTTATCTCAGAATTGCGAGATAAAAAGTCAGAATTCTGAGATATAAACTCGCAATTGTGTGAAAAAAAAGTCAGAATTCTGAGATATAAACTCGCAATTGCGTGATAAAAAGTCAGAATTCTGAGATATAAAGTCAAGTCAAGTCACCTTTATTTATATAGCGCATCTTACAATGCAGATAGTGTCAAAGCAGCTTTACATTGATAGCTGGTACATAATTTGGCTGCACAGCAGCTCTTAAATAATAGTGTCAATGCAGGCAGATCAGAAGCACTGTTGAATAAATGTCAAGAAAACTATTGAATATCAAATGTCTAGTGTCCCCAACTAAGCAAGCCAAAGGCGACAGCGGCAAGGAACCCAAACTCCATCAGATGACATCAGGTGGCAAACAAGTGCCAAATAGGTGTTAAAATGGAGGAAAAAAAAACCTTGGGAGAAACCAGGCTTAGTCGGGGGGCCAGTTCTCCTCTGGCGAACAGTGCTTTGTTGCAATCAGGTTGCTATCATAAATCTGATAGGATCGCAACAATCAAAGTATTTATTTCAGTTCCATCCAGTTCAGGATCGTATTCATCACGCCAGTATGGACGGTCTGTTGAGGAACTGTGCTACTGGCTGTCGTGTCGATGAGGCCTTCACAATGGATGATCCAGTTGACTCGATCTCTGCTGATACTTCAGGGCTGCGTTGTGGTCGAGTCCAGTTGAGGATTGTATTCATCACGCCGGTATGGACGGTCTGTTGAGGAACTGTGGCACTGGCTGTCGTGTTGATGATGTCTTCACAATGGATGATCTAGTTGACTCGATCTCTGCTGATACTTCAGGGCTGCGTTGTGGTCGTGTCAAGGCGCAGATCCTTGGTCTCAGCTGGATATGGCCCAGATCCGGTTGACTACAGTAAACCTCGGGATAAACAAAGACTAATATTAGCGTAGATGCCATTCTTTTTCTGATGTAACGAGTACATCTGGTGTTATAGGAAGTGTTCCCGGTTCCGGCTGATCTAATTTATGCAGCCTAATAATCCTTTAACGGATTTGAAAATATAAATTGATAATGTGTTATGTGTATGCCAGGTTAAAGAGTTTTTAGTCTAGATTTAAACTGACAGAGTGTGTCTGCATCCCGAACAATGCTAGGAAGATTGTTCCAGAGTTTAGGTGCCAAATAGGTGAAGGATCTACCGCCTGCAGTTGATTTTGATATTCTAGGTATTATCAGCTGGCCTGAATTCTGAGATTGCAATAAACATGAAGGACTATAATGTATTAAGAGCTCACTTAGGTACTGGGGAGCTAAACCATTTAGTGCTTTGTAAGTAATTAGCAAGATTTTAAAATCTATACGATGTTTAACAGGAAGCCAATGTAGTGATGACAGAACTGGACTAATATGGTCATACTTCCTAGTTCTAGTAAGAACTCTAGCTGCTGCATTTTGTACCACCCAGTAGAGCGTTACAGTAGTCTAGCCTTGAGGTCATAAACGCATGAACTAACTGTTCTGCATTTTTCATTGAGAGCATATGTCGTAGTTTAGATATATTTTTCAGATGGAAGAATGCAGTTTTACAGACGCTAGTAACATGGCTTTCAAATGAAAGATTGGTTTCAAAGAGCACACCCAGGTTCCTAGCTGACGATGAAGACTTAACAGAGCAGCCATCAAGTGTTGGACAGTATTCTAGATTATTGCGTGAAGAAGTTTTCGGTCCAAAAATTAGAATCTCTGTTTTTCCTGAATTTAGTAGTAGGATATTACTGGTCATCCAGTTTTTTATATCAGCTATACATTCTGTTAATTTAGCGAATTGGTGATTTTCGTCAGGGTGCGAAGAAATATAGAGCGGAGTATCATCAGCGTAACAATAAACTAATGCCATGCTTCCTAATGATATCTCCCAAGGGTAGCATGTACAGAGTAAAAAGCAACGTTCCTAGTACTGAGCCTTGCGGTACCCCATATTTAACTTGTTATTGATATGACATCTCATCGTTTACTACTACAAACTGATAACGGTCAGATAAGTATGATTTGAACCATGCCAATGCAATTCCACTAATGCCAACATGATTTTAGAGTCTGTTTAGAAGAATATTGTGATCAATAGTGTCAAATGCAGCACTAAGATCCAGTAACACTAATAGAGAGATACAAACACGATCTGATGATAAGAGCAAATCATTAGTAACTCTAATGAGAGCAGTCTCAGTACTATGGTATGGTGTAAATCCTGACTGGAAATCTTCACAGATACTATTTCTTTCTAAAAAGGAACATAGTTGTGATGAAACTGCCTTTTCTAGTATTTTTGACAGAAAAGTGAGATTTGAGATCGGCCTGTAATTGACTAGTTCTCTAGGATCAAGTTGTGTTTTTTTAATAAGAGGTTTAATAACAGCCAGCTTAAACGTTTTTGGTATGTATCCTAGTGATAAAGATGAATTAACAATATTAAGAAGAGGATCTATGACCTCTGGAAGCATCTCTTTCAATAGATAGGGTCTAACATACATGTGGATGATTTTGATGATTTAACAAGTTTAGACAATTCTTCCTCTCCTAAAGCAGAAAATGAATTGAATTTTTCCTCAGGGACACTACAATGCACTATCTGACACAAGACTGTAGTAGACGGTTGCATGGTTATATTTTTTTCTCTAATATTATCAATCTTGCAAGTAAAGAAGTTCATAAAGTCATTACTGCTGTGCTCTTTGGAAACATCAGAAGTTGAAGCTTTATTTATTGTTAATTTAGCCACTGTATCAAATAAATACCTAGGGTTGTGTTTATTTTCTTCTAAAAGTTTTGAAAAATAGGCAGATCTAGCAGTTTTTAAGGCCTTTCTGTACTCAGTCATTATCTCTCTCCACGAAATGCAAAATACTTATAGTTTTGTTTTCTTCCAACTGCGCTCCATTTTTCTAACTGCAGTTTTTAGGGCCCGAGTGTGGTCATTGTACCATGGCGTTGGATTAATTTCCTTAATCTTTTTTAAACGCAAAGGAGCAACTGAGTCTAATGTAATGGAAAAGAGAGAGTCAATAGTTTCGGTTGCAATATCGAAGTGTTCTAAGCTGTCTGGTATGCTAAGGCGATGAAACTGATCAGGAAGATTATTTATAAAGCGATCTTTAGTGGTAGAAGTGATGGTTCTACCATATTTATGGCAGGGAGACAGTTTAGCCGCTTTCACTAAATGTAATATACACGAGACTAGACAATGATCTGAGATGTCATCACTCTGCTGCAGAATTTCAACGGCATCAAAATCGATTCCATGTGACAATAGTAGATCTAAAGTATGATTACGACAATGAGTGGGTCCCGACACGTGTTGTCTAACACCAATAGAGTTTAAAATGTTTGTAAATGCCAATCCTAATGAGTCTTTTTTATTATCTACATGGATATTAAAATCACCAACAAAAAGGACTTTATCTGCAGCTAGTACTAATTCTGATAGAAAATCGGCAATCTCTTTGATAAGGTCTGTATTGTGCCCTGGTGGCCTGTATACAGTAGCCAACACAAATGTCAACTTACATAATGTTACGTAAAGCACCATCACTTCGAAGGAATTATATTTGAAAGACTTCTGGCTGATGCTGTAAATATTACTATAAATTACAGCAACACCTCCCCCTTTTCCTTTCTGTCGAGGATTGTGTCGATAAACATAACCTTGAGGACTAGACTCATTTAAAGTAGTGTAATCGTCCGGTTTTAGCCAGGTTTCTGTCAAACACAGCACATCTAGATTATTGTCTGTGATAATATCGTTTACAATAAGTGCTTTTGAAGAAAGTGATCTAATAATTAGCAACCCAAGCTTTATCATTTGTTTATCATTATTATCTCTATTTTTTATTTGTTGAACATCAATTAAATTTTTACCATTAAATGGGTTTGGAAGTTATTTGTTTTTATTAATTCGGGGTACAGAGACAGTCTCTATTTGATAATATCTAGGTGCCAGAGTTTCTATGTGTTGGGAATTATCTGACTTCTGTAACGTGAGGAAGCTAGCAGACGGTCGGTTTAGCCAGTCTGTCTGCTTCCTGTCCTGGCCCCAGTTTGTCATGTTTTAGTTCTGAGACTGTGTGCCATATTACTAGAGAGAAGAGCAGCACCATTCCGGGACAGATGAATACCATCTCTTTTCAACAGGTCAGGTCTGCCCCAAAAGCTTTTCCAATTGTCTATGAAACCTATATTATTCTGCGGACACCACTTAGACAGCCAGCCATTGAGTGATGATAATCTGCTAACTATCTCATCACTCCTATGAACAGGAAGGGGACCAGAGCAAATTACTTCTCCTGACATTGTATTTGCGAGTTCACACACCTCTTTAATGTTAATTTTAGTGATCTCCGACTGGCAAAGTCGAACATCATTTGTGCCGACGTGAATAATAATTTTAGAATATTTACGATTAGCATTAGCCAGCACTTTTAAATTTGCTTTGATGTCAGGTGCTCTGGCTCCCGGCAAACATGTGACTATAGTGGCTGGTGTCTCTATTTTCACGTTCCGTGTAATAGAATCGGCAATAACTAGGGCACTTTCAACAGGATTCTCAGTGGGTGCGTCACTGAGTGGGGAGAACCTGTTTGATGTTCTTAATGGAACGGAAGAGTGGTGTTTTCCGCGGCTAGGCCGCCTCACCGTTACCCATGTGCCCTGCTGCGCGGGCTCTACAGCCTGAACCAAACAATGTACAGAGTTCACTAAGTTAGTCGCATCCAAAACAATATCTGAAGCCCCTGCATTCTTACTATCCTCGATTAAAGTTTGGATGCATGTCTCTAATTCTGAGATTCTCTCTGTCAGCCTGACAGTTTCCCTACATTTATGACATGTAAATCCCTCGTCGCTGACAGAGAGAGCTACACTGAACATGTGACAGACTGAACACGAGATAACAGTGGGAAAGGATGACATGACTCACCGTGTTTGTAGACTGATCCGAGTTACCACAGCTGTTTGATGAACTCATTGAAAAGGAGCGCGCGAGACTGATAACAAGTTAACAAGCGAGATGCAAACGCGTTGTAACAGCGATTTAGATTCAAAGATTACAGGCTAGCGACGTCAGATTAGTGTGGTAGGCAATAATAATAATATAAGCAACAATGAATGTATAAAGTTGCAATTGCGTGATATAAAGTCAGAATTCGGAGATATAAACTCGCAATTGCGAGTTATAAAGTCAGAATTCTGAGATATAAAGTCACAATTGTGAGTTATAAAGTCAGAATTCTGAGATATTAAGTCGCAATTGCGTGATAAAAAGTCAGAATTCTGAGATATAAAGTTGCAATTGCGTGATAAAAAGTCAGAATTCTGAGATATAAAGTCAGAATTGCGTGATAAAAAGTCACAATTCTGACTTTTTTTCTCGCAATTGCGAATATATCTTTTGTATGGAAGCCTGTTTCCGCCACACACACACACAAAAAAAAAAACGCCACAAAAAAAAAAAAGCCAATAAAAAAAAGGTTGAATTGCGACTTTTTATCTCAGAATTCTGACTTTTTAACTTGCAATTGCGTGTTTATATCTCACAATTGCGAGTTATAAAGTCAGAATTCTGAGATATAAAGTCGCAATTGCGTGATAAAAAGTCAGAATTCTGAGATATAAAGTCGCAATTAACTGATGGTCAGCCTCTAGTGTGCACTCCAGTGCAGACACTGTGCAGACAATGTGTAAAAGTTCACTATCACAACGCTTTTCACTGTACCCTTACACAACTATATAGATTGTCACTTCTGCCATTGCTGCTATTAATGATATTTACTTGATGAACTTGTAGCTGTTGATGAACAATTTGCAATGTTTCAGTATGATTTTGCTATGCATGCTACTGCTGTTAATACTATTCACAGCATTACGATCTGAATTTGCTAGCATAGCATACTGCTGCTGCACAAAGTCAGTGATTTTTTTTAAATATTGTCGACTTATTGCTGCTAATTTTGTTAATAGTTATGCATGCAAAATCGTGAACATTACCATCTGAATTTGTTATGCATGCTGCTGCTGTTATATTTTTGGTACATGCAATCTGAATTGCCACTGCTGCATTAAAGTACTATATTTGATGTGGCCCAAAAGCAAATTTGATAGTGAATCCCATGTTATAAATGATGTCACTTCCGAACCTTGCAGCATGTAACCAACTGTGTCCTCACAGCAGCATGAACTTATTCAATGAATTACATGTAGTGTCTCAGGTTTCTATGGGAACTGGAGCTTCTAATGGCACCTGTAATGACGCAAAGACTTGCCAATCAGTGAATAGCTGTTTACTTAGATGGTGGGACTAATTCCACCATATTGCGCATTGCAGTTTATCCCATTCATAAGTAAAAGAAGTGAACTTCAATATCTATAGTCTAAAGACTACTACCTTTACAAACACAGAACTGTCACTCATCTCAACCCGTAGCGATCTCTGAAAACACTTCTACATCAATGAGCTGTCCAGGCTGCACAATGATCTCCCATTCACGTCTGTTGTTAAGGCACTCCAGCGTTTTGAGCGAGTGATTCTGACTGATACAAACACCTTGGATGGCCACACTCAGGATCAACTTTATGTCACCTTTATTTATATAGCGCTTTTTACAATGCAGCTTGGGTCAAAGCAGCTTTACAGTGAAGGAAAATAATTTTCGCTACACAGGAGCTCTAGAAGAAAATGGTGTCACTATCCAGCTTAAGTTCAGTATTGATTCATTCCCTTGTAATAATCATTAGTTATTAATTTTGTTCATTTATCTATACAGCAGCTTTGGAGAAAACAGTGGTGTCATCGTCCAGCTCAGTTCAATTCACAAAGAATGGTAGTGCAGGCAGAAACTACATGTCTATGATTGGCTACACTGCTCACCGCTGCAAAACGTGCCGCAAAGGAAACAATGATATCCAGAGCGTAAACACAGATATCATTGCGCATTTGCCAATTATATAAATATACCATCAACTAGGGTGCTATTGCTTTCATTTGTGAATCTGGATAACTGCCTTGACACACTCTAGGTAAGTTGAAATTATGTTATATAATTATTACATGACAGCAGTGATGTCACTACCTTAAAGGTCCCATGGTAGAAAAATTTCACTTTATGAGGTTTTGTAACATTAATATGAGTTCCCCTAACCTGCATATTGTTATGGTAAGAACAATGGAAGACCAGGGCGGGATGTAGTTAACGGTCTTTAATGAGAAAAGTAAATAGTCCTCACTGAGTAATTAGAACACAAATCACAGGCATAAAACAGAGCCAGAACAGAAACAGCCAGACGACTGAATCAAAGAAAATCTGCATAAACTTCCATGAGGACAGAGGCAGGGACCCCGAGATGCATTAAGCCAGTCAGAAATAGTGAAGACAGCAGTCAGGGTGAACAGCCAAGGGCGAGCGCCGAACAGGTACTCTTCAAACAGGCACAGCTGGATAATACACAGTCCAATGGCAGTATAACTCACAGCAGAAATAATGACTTCACTTTCCACAGATAAGACAGGACAGGAGAACAGACGTTTCTCACGAGAGGTCATTGAATAATCCGACAACAAGACAGGGCTAGGAAGAGGGAATAAGAAGCAGAGACAATCAAGAGGAAAAAAGGGACAGGTGAGGAGAAGGGAACGAAAGGGGAACCAGCTGAAAGAGATAATGAGCGGAGAAGTGGAAGAGTGTGCATGAGTGTGTGACCACAAGAGGGAGACAGAGAAAGAGGAGAAGAAGCCAGGATCATGACACATATGGTCCCCCAGTGGCTAGAAAAGGCGATGGGTATAAACTGAGCCCTGGGTAAATTGAGAAAATGAAAGCTCAGATGGCCCAATCTGGAATATGTCGTCATACGGGGAAAGGTTACCTCCCCTTTCTCTGCTTTGCCCGCCCATGAGAAAATGAGCTACTACAGTGAGATTTAAGCACAATATTTTTTTTTTCCTCAAGAGACATCATGCCTTGCAAACGAGTGAAACAAGGCAGTTGCTCAGTGTCTGGATGTACAAATGAACACCTTAATAGTTTTTAGTTCCTTCATCCGAGCCTATAAAGAAACAGTAATATAGTAGGAGGTAAACAGCACGGTTATGGGGTGATGCCTCAGGTCGAGGAGACGCTCGCGAGCTATCTCTCGCCTGAGACAGCATCATCCCTAAAATCCCCGACTTTGCCCACCAGACCCCTGCGTACAACATCAGCGCTGGTAGGGCTTATACCTCAGCAGGTCAGACGGCCACATGTCTGCACATTATGGCCATCCTCCAGGCATATCAGGCCGACCTGCTGGGGGACATAGACGCTATTCAGGAGTTAAGGAAGGCTACCGACTTATCTCTCCGGGCCACCAAGGAGACTGCAAAATCAATAGGCCGCTCTATGGCAGCCTTGGTGGCCACGGAGAGACATTTATGGCTCAACTTGTCAGATATAAAAGAGCGAAATAAGTCTGTGCTTTTAGATGCACCTGTGTCTCCCCTGGGCCTCTTCGGCAACTTGGTTACATCTGTCGTCGAGAGGTTCCAGGAGGCAAAAAGACAGACGGCGGCCTTCCAAAAATTCCTCCCTCACCGCTCTGCCGAGGCTGCTGAGTGGGAGCAGCCTCGGCCATCTAAGCTCCTCGACAGTGCATAGAGCGCAAGAAAAACAAAGTGTTGCCACCCATGCTCCCCCGCAAAGATATTGGGGACCGGGGAGGGCAATGCAAACGAAGCCTTCCAAGGGTAAGACAGATCTGCGGACTGTCATTATCGCAAGGAAGGCTTCGAAGAAATCCTTTTTGCACAATCAAGATCATGCGGCGATGCCTTCGCACCTTGGCAGTGTGGAAGAAACCCTGGTTTCTGTCCCAAGGTCCTGTGTTGGGGGCTCCTTGTCGTCACAAAATGCGATCATGAGTGGTTGCTCAGCTCAGGGTCTTTGGGGGGACCATCATTGTTCCTGGCATATAAATCAGCTGGAGATGATGGCGGTATTTCGAGCACTCAAATACTTCCTCCCAGACCTGAGGGGCCATCATGTGTTAGTTTGTACAGACAACATGTCGGTGGTCTTCTATATCAACCATCAGGGGGGTCTGAGGTCTCGCCAGCTGTGCAAATTAGCCCATCAGATCCTCCTATGGTCCCAAGGGAAGCTCCTCTCCCTGAGAGCAGCTTATATCCCGGGACATCAAAATGTGGGGGCAGACATCCTGTCAAGGCAGGGGCCGAGGCCCGGGGAATGGAGGCTCCACCCCCAGGTGGTGGAGCTGATTTGGAAGAATTTCGGTCGCGCAGAAGTCGACTTATGTGCCTCAAAAGAGACATCTCCCTGCCCGTTGTGGTATTCTCTGACTCATCCAGCCCCTCTGGGGTGGGATGCTATGGTACAGACGTGGCCGAGGCTGTGTCTGTATGCATTTCCCCCGATTGCTCTGCTCCCTGGAGTTCTGGAGAGGGTTCGGCAGGACGGGGTCCGTCTGATATTGGTAGCCCCATTCTGGCTGACCTGGATATGGTTCACGGATCTGGTATCCCTCTTAGAAGGCTCCCCCATGGAGATTCCAATCAGGCAGGACCTCCTGTCTCTGGCGGGCGGCACAATAATTCACCCGTGCCCGGAGATATGGAAACTGTGGGCCTGGCCCTGAGGGGGCCGAGCTCATAGAATCCGGTCTCTCGACCGAGGTTGTAGAAACCATTCTCCACTCCAGTGCTCCATCCACAAGAAAACTTTATGCGTATAAGTGGAAGCTGTTTGCTGCTTGGTGTAGCCTGTCTCAGGTGGATCCGTTCCACTCCTCCATCAGTCATGTACTGCAATTTCTCCAAGAAAAATTCTTGGATGGTTTAACCCCTTCTACATTGTCAAGTCAAGTCCAGTCACCTTCATTTATATAGTGCTTTTTACAATGCAGATTGTGTCAAAGCAGCTTTACATTAATAATTGGTATGTAATTTTTCCTTTTAAAGAATAGTGTCAATGCAGGCAGATCAAAAGCACTGTTGAATAAATGTCAATGATACTGTTGAATATCAAATGTCAAGTCAAATTAAATTAAATTAGGGCACGATTAATCGTAATTTATCACGATAACTATATCTGCTTCTCTCGATTGATTTTAAATAATCGTCACGATATTGGCCCGCTCTATGAAAATGAACATAATTTGGAAATATTGGAAGTAATATGAGGAATTTTGCTGTTTTATCTTTTGAAGTTCCTAAAGGTTTTACCAGTTTTCATAATGTTGATCAGCTAGAAATGATTTTTCTTTGCTTTACGAATTTGCCGGTCAATTTGAATCTGGTTTGTCTTATTGCATTGAAAGTATATATTGCAGCGATTTCTGCTTATCACGCTAAATTAGAGGGCGTTTCTGTGGGTAGAAACCCTTTAGTCATACGTTTTCTCCATGGTACTCAGAGGCTGAGGCCTGTGATACACACAAAAACTCAGTCCAGGGACCTAGCCATTGTGTTGGAAGGGTTAGCTGCGGCTCCCTTTGATCCTTTGGAGGAAATGTCTGAGAAGTTCCTCATATTGAAAACCATATTTCTTCTGGCCATAACATCTCTCAAAAAAATTGGAGACTTACAAGCAAATCTGTTGCTCCTTCATGTCTAGACTTTGCTCCTAGAATGGTCAAAGCTTTTCTGCATCCTAGACCTGGGTATATTCCCAAGGTCCCTACAAACATCCCGGGGCTGATTGTGCTGCAGGCCTTTTGTCCTCCACCTTTTGCAAATGCGGATCAGGAAAAACTAAATCTGCTCTGCCCAGTGAGGACTTTAAATGCTTACGTCCACAGAGCTGCCCTGTGGCGAAAATCTGAACAATTGTTTGTATGTTACGGATCTCCTAACAAAGGAGGTCCGGCGTCCAAGCAGAGAATGAGTAAGTGGATGGTGGAGGCCATCTCGCTTGCCTACGAAATATTTATTTCTTAAAGGGGGTTTAGCATCAGGGGCAGACTAGGCCAAAACAACAAACAGAAGAATCCTTTTTTTAAACCTCGACAAAGAAAACAAAATACAATTTAAACTTACCTATCTCCCTAACCAAAAACAATATGAAAATATGTACAAAATAAAATGGCGTCAACCCCCCTACATCCCTTGATTTGGCAAAGATATATACAAAAGTACTTACAGGTAATATTTATATCCAGATCAAGTGAGGAGGAGAACCAATTGCAGCCTCCAACAGGTTATCATAAGTCACGCCCATCTGTAATACAAACATGCATAGGCACGTACACAGGACAAACACAGGACAACAGGATGGGATAAATGAATAAATAACTCTGCTCATAACACCAGTTTTTTGTTTTACCAGGTTAATAGCCATACCATATGTAGGCCCGTTTAATATGTTAAGCATATCGTTAGCCTGATACGATTTATTTAACATAATTCCACTGACACAACATAACACTTGAAATGAGAAGCAATGCTAGTCTCTCTGCTACATTTGAGTTTAATGTATACTTTCTTTGCCGTGTGCAAACAAACAAACTCACTGACGCGGAAATTTTTATTTATTTAATTATATCACAGCCTTCGCGATTTGGCTATTGCATTAAGCAATGTCATTTCTAATTATATATCCTGAATCCTACCATAGAACCACATAAAGTGCAACATATCTATCTAAGGTCATTACTCACTCGAATCCTTTTATAGCAGCATTTCTCTTGTACGTGAAAACTGCTTCATTGGTAGTTCGCAAAGTAATTAGATGTTCAGTGTGTTCATCTGACCCTACAAAATAAAAAGATGTATTTTAATTAGGCCTATTATTAGGCCAACAGTGACAAATGACAATAAATTATGTGCTTTATAAATGTATGAACTTTTTACATTTAAACGCTGATGATGACACATTCACATTGTTATCACGTTCGTCCGTCATGTTTGTTCACCTTATGGATCTCAAACTCCTCCCCCAAATGCAAGAGATTATGGGCAACATGAGCTGATAAAGTGTGCACGGATCAACACTTCGAAAATCTACCGGAAATAGTACACCATCCGGGGAATTTTGGCATACACTTTGGTCCCACTTTATATTAAGTGGCCTTAACTACTATGTACTAACATCAAAAAATAAGTACAATGTACTTATTGGGTTCATATTGAATTGCAAAACAATTTTGCAATTTTACAACGTATGGTTAGGGAAAGCTTTGCTGGTATGGGTAGGTTTAAGGGTAGGGTTAAGGTGTAAGGGATGGGTCAACAGTGTAATTAGAAATGTAATTACAGAAATTAATTACAGATGTAATTACATGCAGGTGTTTTTAAAATATAAGTACAATGTAATAACATGTATGTACACAATAAGTACATTGTATTAAATGATTAATTTAAATGTAAGTACATAGTAATTAAAGCCACTTAATATAAAGTGGGTCCTACACTTTTCAACATACTATGCTTTGGGACACGTTTTGTAATCTCACATACTATTTAGGATGGATAGTATGGACATTGGGACACATCGATGGATCCACGCCATGAAAATCTGCAGGAAATAGTACACCATCTGGGGACTTTTGGCATACTCTTTTCAACATACTATGCTTTGGGACACTTATTTTAATCTCACATACTATTTAGTATGGATAGTATGGACATTGGGACGCAGGGATACTCAACGAGATTTGGCTGTTAAGTACCTACTCTTTTATCCATCGTAAGTACTTATTGAAATTAAGTACCTACTCATTGAGTAGGCGGTTTCGGACGCCGCCTGTGTCTTGCTAAATGAGTTAAGGTGTATTGGCAAATGAATAGATCAGTGGTTCTCAACTCCAGTCCTCGGGACCCACTGCTCTGCACATTTTGTATGTCTCTCTTACCTGACACACTCAGTTCAGGTCATGGTGTCTCTCCTAACGAGCTGATGATCTGAATCAGGTGCATTAAATAAGGGATACATACAAAATGTGCAGAGCAGTGGGTCCCGAGGACTGGAGTTGAGAAACACTGGAATAGATCATGCAATGACATTTCGATCAATAAATGCAAATTATGTAATGTTATTCACCTATTTACATACGAAGTATGTGAGCAGCTGCATTCAGGCAGAGAAATATTTGGGCATAAACTATTTTCATAACTACAGGATGTACAGCTTTTCATGCTACTCGGATATCTTATCGTCACCTATTAGTAGGTTTAAAGGTCCCATGACATGCTACTTTTTGTATGCTTTTATATAGGCCTAAGTGGTCCTAGTACTGTATCTGAAGTCTCTTTCCCGAAATTCAGCCTTCGTGCAGAATTTCAGCGACTACAAGCCAGTCCCACTATGAGCTTTCCTCAGGACGTGCCATTTCTGTGTCTGTAGCTTTAAATGCTAATAAGGAGGAGAAAGGCAGGGCAAGGTGGAGGGTGGGTGCATAGAGAGATGGCTCTGGGTGGGTGTGGCTCTAACCAACTCGCGGCCACGGGACCATGCGCTTGGACATGTTGACAGTGGATGTATCACAATGGCTCGTGGACGCTTTTCAGTTTGACCCAGAATCTGATCCAGATGAAGACGTTGCAACTCAGTGGCGACAGCAGGATGACTCCGAATGGTTAGTTTAAAAAATTGTGTCTGGATACAGTACTTTAGTTGGATTATGTATGCTGTTACAGTTATTATCATGCAGCTAATGCTAGCCTACATTGTTGGCTCTTCATGTTGTTCTGATTTGCTATTGTATGCCTGAGTTACAACAGCTTCCTCTTTCATGGTGAAACACCAGACTTTGTCAGGCCGCCATGGACACGCCCTTGAACGAAAACTCAATATCTTTGATATATTCAGTGACAGTTGTCGTGGAAATTCTCAATACAATCCGACTTCGCCATTGACAATTCAAAAAACCTCCAGTTGTCAATATAATATATAATACTCAGTACCAATACAGTACTACAGTACCTTCGGGGTAATTCCCATCCCGAATATAATACAATTTAATACTACAGTATCTCGAGGTAATTCCCTTCTCGAATACTTCTAATACATTTCCAATATTTCGAGGTAATTCCCTTCCCGAAATAAGGTGACGGCGTCCCGTCAAGAAGCTACTATCACTACCTCAATCACACATGAGCACACAGGTCTTTAGCATCTATACACTCTCACCGTCCTTCTCAGGTGTACACTGGTCCGACACAGGATCATTAATACTAACTCCGAGTATTACAGCCTCACCCCGAGGGCGACTCTATAGTCTTCCAACACTATCACTGTCTCTGCTGTGGTCTTTTGAGCGTAGAATCTTTAGTACTTCTATTCCTCAGCTGCGCAGCATATACCTGACATGACTTCCAAGTTGCTCTTTGTAGAAATGAAGTTCCCTTTCGTGGGAACTTTCGACGCTACGTTGAATGACGTGATGGGAACCCTCTGCATTTTGTGTTCATGAAGCACCTCTGTATCCAACCAATGATGAAACGTGACGTCAGAGGTGGGTGACATCACGGACCAGGAAACTATAAAGCATACCCAGAACAAAGAACGCTAGCTTCTGTTGTCTTCAGCAAGCGCTCTCTGTATCTTGTCTGTCTTATTTGGTGTTGTTTGTCTTATCACATATAAATAATCATGATCTCTTCACCTGAGGACAAGAGTATCTCACACCAATCCATATATTTATATATAAAAAAGACACGTATTATGGCGAAAAAACAGCAGTGAAATGGGAGTTGAGCATGCCCAGGCAGCTCTCGAGGGAGCCGTCTGTGTGCACTGTAAAAACTCACTCTCAGGACACTGTGCTCCAGTGTTCCCCGCGGATTGGGTCCCGCTTCTGCTGAGGCAGGGCGGAGGCTCCATTCGTGGGGGTTCACAAATGGATCTGACAGAGGGGTTAGAGACGGGCGGCGCCCTTTCTCTGCCTTCACCTGCCAGGTTCAGTGCCATCTCCCAGGTGGAAGCACGCTCTGCGGTTTCTTCCCCCGGGTTGAGGCAACGATATTCACATGTCCAGCTCTGAGGAGGTGATATCGTGATATTGTGATATCGATCTGAGGATTGCCACCTCACAGTCACAAACATATCGTGTTTCAAAATCACACGTTTATAACAAATCATTTGTGAACAGCAGTTTGATTTTTCCCCTTTGCTACACTACAAAGCGAGTTGGGATACACACGATTCATGTGTCATTTGCTGGGAGTGGAGCATGCACGTCAGCTCACAACTGACAGTGACAGTGTTCATTAAAAATGTCCCGAAGAAAAGTATGCACTAGCAGGAATTTTGTAGCTCCACTCCTGTTGGCTTTATTCTCGAGGGAATAAAAGTCTAATGCAAAGCTCGGATCTCGCGCTTGCCGAGGCAGTGAGTGGATTCAGTTTTCATTAAAGAATATATGGCTCGGATCTCACGTTGCCGAGGCAGCGCGTAGATTAAATCTGCAAGAATGAATATACGGCTCGGGTCTTGCGTTTGCCGAGGCTGCGCATGTATCACGTGTCCGTAACTATGCATGTGTGTGTGTATGTATATATATGTATATATATTTATATATTAGGGATCTGAGCAGACGGGAGTTTCCCTTTCTCTCTTTCCCTAAAATACCTTGCGAATTATTACGAGTTATAGTTCTTTTTTGTATTCTAAATATATTCAGTCTGTTCAAAAATATATATTTATATAAGAACTGGCTGCATTTAATTTGAGGATTAAATGAATACATTAAATTCTGAGGAATTTAAAAGAAAATAAAGGAGACCGTTCTGCCAACCCTGCCACCTAGTGTGCTTCAGGGCGCAGCGGTCTCCACCGATCCTCCGAAGAGGGCCGGTCATCACTTGATTCGGCTGTTCCTTGCTGGTTCGCTGCTTCAGGGTGCCGAGTCAAGTGCTCAAAAAACACCAGAGGCCAGTCTCAAGAGTCTTCTGGAAACTTCTCCCAAATATTTCAAAATGGGTGCTGCTCACAATAGAAAAGTGTTACAAATTCGGGTCTCGTCCGCCCACGTTTAATGGGGTCCTTCCCACAGTGGTGGCCCCCGAGCAGTCTCTGGTAATGGAACAGGAGGTTATGACGCTTTTGCAAAAAGGAGCTATAGAAGGGGTTCTCCTCCCAGCAAGCTGTCAAGGTTTTACAACCTATACTTTTGTTGTTTGTTGTGATAGACCTGAAAGATGCTTACTTTCATGTATCCATCCATCCTTCTCACAGGAAGTTCCTCAGGTTTGCTTTCGGGGACAAAGTTCACCAATACAGGGTTCTTCCTTTCGGCCTATCATTATCACCCCGTATGTTCATGAAGTGCGTGGATGCATCGCTGGCTCCATTGAGACTACAGGGCATCCGCGTGCTGAACTATATCGACGATTGGTTGATATTAGCTCAAACAGAACAGTTGGCAGTTCAACATTGAGATGATGTTCTATCGCACATGAAAAAGCTTGGGCTGAGGCTCAATGCCAAAAAGAGTGTGCTGGTTCTGAGTCAGATTGCAAACTATCTAGGAGTAATCTGGGATTATACCACGATGCAGGCGCGGCTGTCTCCTGCTTGTGTGAAATCTCCTGCATCGATAATGACTGGTCGCTCGGCTCAGGGTCTATGGGAGGACCATCAGCTCTCCTGGCACATAAATCGGCTGGAGATGATGGCGGTGTCTCTAGCACTGAAACACTTCCTCCCAGACCTGAGGGGCCATGTTGGTCCGTACGGACAACGCGACGGTGGTCTCTTATGACCAGTCACTCACTGTAAAACAATTTCAGAGACTGTTGGGTCTTATGGCAGGCAGCTGCGTCCAATGTGATAACTTTTGGCCTTCTGCACATGAGACTCTTACAGTTGTGGCTCAGGACCAAGGGGTTTTCTTGAGTTATAGTATATACTTCTTACAGTTTCCTGGTCCGTGACGTCACCCGCCTCTGACGTCACGTTTCCTCATTGGTTGGATACAGAGGTGCTTCACGAACACAAAATGCAGAGGGTTCCCATCACGTCATTCGACGTAGCGTCTCGTTCCCTTACTCAGGGAACAGGGGTCACATCTGTAACCCGAGACGTTTTATTTACAGCCGGGAGATCACTGGTCACAACAACCAAGTGAGTCTCAATGAATAGAAAGATACATGCATATTTAAAGGGACAGTTCACCCAAAAATGAAAATTTTATGTTTATCTGCTTACCCCCAGTGCATCCAAGATGTAGGTGACATTTTTTCTTCAGTCGATCACAAATGATGATTTTTAACTGCAACCGCTGCCCTCCGTCATTCAAATAATTGCAGTAGATGGGAACATCATCTATAAGAGTGAATAAACTTTGCTTAGACAAATCCAAATGAAACCCTGCGGCTCGTGATGACACATTAATGTCCTAAGACACGAAACGATCGGTTTGTGAGAGAAACCAAAAAGTATTTATATAATTTTTTACCTCTAATACACCACTATGTCCAACTCCATTCAGCTTCCTGTTAGTGAGGTCAAAAAACGAGTTCTGAAGACGGAAGTGATGTCTCGCCCATATACTTCAATGAGCGCGAGACATCACTTCCGTTGTCAGAGCGCGATCTGACCTCACTCACCGGAAGCTGAACGAAGTTGGACATAGTGGTGTATTAGAGGTAAAAAATGATATAAATACTGTTCGGTTTCTCACACAAACCGATCATTTCGTGTCTTAGGACATTAATGTGTCGTCACGAGCCGCAGAGTTTCATTTGGATTTGTCTAAGCAAGGTTTATTCACTTTTATAGATGAAGTTCCCAATCACTGCTATTATTTGAATGACAGAGGGCAGCGGTTGCAGTTAAAAATCATCATTTGTGATCGACTGAAGAAAAAATGTCACCTACATCTTGGATGCACTGGGGGTAAGCAGATAAACATCAAATTTTCATTTTTGGGTGAACTATCCCTTTAAGTCTTACAGTTGAGTAAAAATCAATGTCTTCATCACTGTAATTTGTTCTGGTGATTGGTTTGTAATGGTCTAAACTAATCATGTGACTGGTCTTTGACCTGAGCATCCTTAGTCTGCATTTTCTGTACATTTCATGTTGACATAAAATATTTCCATCACATTCCCCCCTCTGATCGTTTTTACACGATCACATTCTCAAATCTGGTTGCATTATCTCATAAAATGACCTGCTTTTTACCTTCATCTTCCCATACAGTTTCTTTCTAAAATCCTCTGATCTACAGCTCTCTCTATTCTCCAAGTATCAAAAACATTTTCCTCCAACTTAATAATTTGTACATACAGTACTTCCCGCTATCCTAATACTTATTGAATTAACTTTTTCATTAATGCATGAATACATTTAGCAGTACATAAAATTGCAAGTGCTATGATAAGAAGAATAAGTAATAAAAGCATAAAACAAACTTTGTAATTGATCCTAAAAATTGAGATAACATTATTTTTTGTGAACAATTGTTTTTTTTTTTTTTTTTTTATTGAAATAATCATTTAAATAAAAAAAGATACAACATATCAGAATGCAAAGTCCCATCAACCCATTACAGTTCGGAGAAGGTGATAGATACATATGGAAACGTTTTAAAGGAGACAGGTAGAGTCTGTGCAGTAGTTTCCAATGGATCATCTGATGATTTGGGTTTTTTGAGGATAATGCAATCGATTCCCATATTTGATCAGTAAATAAAGTATGTGTGTCACCACTGATATCCTTAGACCAAACAATTGATATGGAAAGTGGCTTGTATGAATTTTTGACAAGAAAAGAGTAAATAACTGAGGCAGAAACAACAGAGTTATCAGTTGGAAGAATCACCTTTCGTAAGGGATGTATAGGCAATTGTGCATCCCAGGGAACTCCATATGCGCGAAGCGCAGACCTAATGCGAAGATACATGAAAAAGGAGGTTCCTGGTATATCAAAAAGAGCCTTGATATCTTGAAATGATTTCAGGCTTTTGTCATCAAAGATGTCACCAAAGCGGTTTACATTGCATTTAACCCACTGTGGACAATGAAATGTAATCTTTCCTGATAAAAAATTATTATTATGGAACAGAGGTGAGTGACGATGCCATGTCAAATTTGGTTCTATCTTTCTGGTCGAGAGAAAATGTGTTAGGATAGGGCCAAAACGAAGTTTACATTGTCTAACTGAGACGCCAGCAAAAACCAAATGCATTATTTTGTAAGGAGAAACTATAGATTCTTCCATAGCCCACCATGAAGTTGACATATTTGGTTTAAACCAGGCTGACAGTGCACGAAGAGTAAAGGAGTCAGCATATAACTTAAAATTTGGGAAGGACCAACCCCCATCTGCTCTGCTGCGCTGTAAAGTAGATAACTTGATTCAGGGACGTTTACCATTCCAAATATAATGAGAAATTACTGAATTAAGTTTTTTTCCAATAGCCAGCATGTGGGGGTAAGGGAATCATAGAGGAATAAAAATTAACACGAGGGAGGATGTTCATTTTAATAACGGATATTCTTGCATGGAAAGAAGTAGGAAGGTGCGTCCAATTGGCAAGATCTGAGGTGACTCTGGCCAAGTTATTATTTACATTTTTTGAGACGATATCCTGTAAAGAAGGATAGATATCTACCTAAATATTTGAATGAGTGCACCACTGGAATACAACTAGAAAACATCACAGATCCAATAGAGAAATTAAGAGGCAGTAGATATGACTTTGTCCAATTAATTTTATACCCGGACAGAATATTAAACTGATTAAATAAATTTAAAATATGGGGGATTGATTGAACTGGATTGTCTAAAAAAAGCAAAATGTCATCTGCAAATAAAGATATGTGGTGCGAGGTATTCTTAACCGATATAGGGAGAATAAGTTCAGACTGACGTACAGCTTGAGCAAGGGGTTCTAAAGATAAAGCAAACAGTAAGGGTGAAAGAGGACAACCCTGACAAGTGCCTTTTCCAATCGGAAAAGATTGTGAACATACCTGGCCAGTAAGAATAGAAGCTGAGGGGTTAGCATACAAGATTTTAATCATATTTATAAAGTTAGAACTAAAACCTAGGTGCTCTAGGACTGCCCACAGATAGTTCCACTCCAAATGGTCGAATGCTTTCATTGCGTCTAAAGATAGTATTGCGGAAGGAGATGTCAATTGTTCTGCTGTATGAATTTGTTACAGATCCCTTGTTTCCCTGGACTCCATTTCCCAGTATCCTCCTGTTCTCCACACCTGCACTCACTTCCCTCGTCAGCTCCTCATCGTCACTCATCACCTGCACCTGGACTCTATTGTCAGCACTCCCCATATATTGCACTCACTCCCTTCACTCCTCGTCCGTTCTCTGTTTTGTTAAGGTGTCTGTCTGTTGTTCATTGCCATTGTTTGAAGTAAAGTCTCTATTATCGTGGAAATCCGTATCTGCCTCATCTCTCTACTAGCCACCCGTAACAGAAGAACGGACCTAAACCGACCGGATTTTCCACGAACAAAAAAAATGGAGACTTTCCCCAGCTCCCTGGATCCAGCTCCTCCATCGCCTCTCACCCTAACAGCCAGCGAACGCATTATCGGGCTCCTGCAGGTAGGACGTTCGCTGGAGAGGTATGTGGAGGAGTTCGTTGAGCTTGCTTACTTGTCTAACTGGCCCGACGCTCAGTTGATCTCCCTGTTTTTGGATGGATTGGATGACGACACTATCCGTTTTGATGAACCTGTTTTTTGTTTCTCCTTAAGCGACACTATCAATTTAATTTTGTGGTTGAATGGCTCCAATTTCTTAGTAGAAGAGGTTCAGGATCAGTGTTGTCGTCCGGTCCATCCAGAAACACGGTTGGCCGGGCCAGTCAGTCAACCTCCGGCTTCCTCCGCATACCGCTCCAGCGAACTCCCTGCCTGCCCCAGGCTGGACCCATATTCCGCTACTGGGCCCAGTAAGCGGAGGAGGAGGAAGAAAGCGGCCCCAATGTCTCCAGAGCCCGCTCCAGTATCTCCAGAGCCCGCTCCAGTATCTCCAGAGCCCGCTCCAGTATCTCCAGAGCCCGCTCCAGTATCTCCAGAGCCCGCTCCAGTATCTCCAGAGCCCGCTCCAGTATCTCCAGAGCCCGCTCCAGTATCTCCAGAGCTCGCTCCAGTATCTCCAGAGCCCGCTCCAGTGTCTCCAGAGCCCGCTCCAGTATCTCCAGAGCCCGCTCCAGTATCTCCAGAGCCCGCTCCAGTATCTCCAGAGCCCGCTCCAGTATCTCCAGAGCCCGCTCCAGTATCTCCAGAGCCAGCTCCAGTATCTCCAGAGCCAGCTCCAGTCCCCACAGAGCCAGCTCCAGTGCCTGTGGGGATTTTAATTGTATTTGAGGGGATGAAATGGCCCTCAACCCCAGTCTCCTCCGAGCCAAGTTCTCCAGTCTCCTCCGAGCCAAGTTCTCCAGTCTCCTCCGAGCCAAGTTCTCCAGTCTCCTCCGAGCCAAGTTCTCCAGTCTCCGCCGCCGAGCAAAGTTCTCCAGTCTCCGCCGCCGAGCAAAGTTCTCCAGTCTCCGCCGCCGAGCAAAGTTCTCCAGTCTCCGCCGCCGAGCCAAGTTCTCCAGTCTCCGCCGCCGAGCAAAGTTCTCCAGTCTCCACCGCCGAGCAAAGTTCTCCAGTCTCCGCCGCCGAGCAAAGTTCTCCAGTCTCCGCCGCCGAGCAAAGTTCTCCAGTCTCCGCCGCCGAGCAAAGTTCTCCAGTCTCCACCGCCGAGCAAAGTTCTCCAGTCTCCGCCGCCGAGCAAAGTTCTCCAGTCTCCGCCGCCGAGCAAAGTTCTCCAGTCTCCGCCGCCGAGCAAAGTTCTCCAGCCGCCGCCGCCGAGCCATCTGCTCCAGCCGCCGCCGCCGAGCCAGCCGCTCCAGCCGCCGCCGCCGAGCCAGCCGCTCCAGCCGCCGCCGCCGAGCCAGCCGCTCCAGCCGCCGCCGCCGAGCCAGCCGCTCCAGCCGCCGCCGCCGAGCCAGCCGCTCCAGCCGCCGCCGCCGAGCCAGCCGCTCCAGCCGCCGCCGCCGAGCCAGCCGCTCCAGCCGCCGCCGCCGAACCTACTGCTCCTATGAACTGTGTTTTTGAACCCTCCAGCCCAAAGACTGTTTTCCCTCCCTGCCTCCCTCTCCCGCCTCCTCCAAGTCATGTCTATACTGCACCTCCACCTCAAGCCCCCTCGCCCAGATCTCCACCTCGGACCTCTGGGCGATTACCTTCACCCCGGCTCCAACCTCCCTCTGCTCCACCGTTGCCCATCAGTCCTCCAGCTTCACCAGTCTCCATCCTGCCTCCACTCACACCTTGGTCATTCATCAGCCTGCCCTCCCCTCTGGACTTCACTCCTCCGTCTCCGCTCCGTCACTCCGTCCCTCGGATTCAGTTGGCCTCCTCACTCCCCCCGGTGTTCGTTTTGTTGGCTGTCCTTCTGCTTTCACTGCGGCCTTCTGGAGCCCCGGCTGCGCTTCGGTCGGCGGAGCCTTCGGTTCCGCCATCACCCGCCAGTCCTTCAGCGACGCCTGGGCTCAACGCCTCGAAGGCTTCGGCTCCTGACCCGCCATGGCTGCCCGCTGCACCTGACCCGCCATGGCTGCCCGCTGCACCTGACCCGCCATGTATGCCCGCTGCATGTCTGCCCGCTGCACCTGACCCGCCATGGCTGCCCGCTGCACCTGACCCGCCATGGCTGCCTTCGGCTCCTGACCCGCCATGGCTGCCCACGGCTCCTGACCCGCCATGGCTGCCTTCAACCCCTGACCCGCCATGGCTGCCCACGGCTCCTGACCCCCCATGGCTGCCCACGGCTCCTGACCCGCCATGGTTTTTGGACCTGCCCTGGAGACCTCCACTCCAGTTTACTCCTTCCCCTGCTCCGGTTTGAGGTCTCCAGGGCGCCCGCCCCCCTCCCGGTTGTTACATCTACGGCGCGAGGACGCGCCTACCGGGAGGGGGAGGTACTGTTACAGATCCCTTGTTTCCCTGGACTCCATTTCCCAGTATCCTCCTGTTCTCCACACCTGCACTCACTTCCCTCGTCAGCTCCTCATCGTCACTCATCACCTGCACCTGGACTCTATTGTCAGCACTCCCCATATATTGCACTCACTCCCTTCACTCCTCGTCCGTTCTCTGTTTTGTTAAGGTGTCTGTCTGTTGTTCATTGCCATTGTTTGAAGTAAAGTCTCTATTATCGTGGAAATCCGTATCTGCCTCATCTCTCTACTAGCCACCCGTAACAGAATTATGTGAAGCAATATTCGTAGGTTATCTGAGGCAGAGTGAGATTTAATAAACCCTGTTTGATCATGATGCACAAGTTTGGTCATAAAGCCTTCTAGACGGCGGGCTAAAACTTTTGCATAAATTTTAACATCTGTACCAATTAGAGAAAGTGGGCGATAACTAGAACAAGATGTAGAGTCTTTATCTTTTTTTAAGAGAAGAGATATAATAGCCATGTTCATATTTTGTGGAAAGGATCCTTGATCAATTGAATATTGCATCATATCTAACATAAGTGGACCCAACTCTGCCCAGAAGGTCAAATAAAACTCAGCTGGTATGCCATCTAGGCCTGGGGATTTCCCTTTTTTCGTACCTCTGACAGATGATTCTAATTCAACAAGTGATAAAGATCTATCTAAAAACACAGTGTCTGATTCAGATAGATATGGAAGATTAAGAGCAGTTAGAAAGGAAGTATAAGAGGTAGATTCACATTTACAGTTGGAGCTATATAGTTCAGAATAGAAGGAGCGAAAAGTGTCATTTATACACTTCTGATCAGTCAGAACCTCACCGGTTTGAGATTTCACTGCTGTAATATTCGCAAATTTTTCGCTATTACGTAGCTTTAAAGCCAGTAAATGGCTTGGTCTGCTACCATGAAAATAATAGTTTTGTTTAGATCTTTGTATAAGAAATTCAGCTCTGTATCTATATAATAAATTAAGTTCTTTCCTAACCGTTTCAATTTTATCTGCAATACTATCAGAAAAAGAATGTTGGTTTGTCTGTTCAAGTGACCGAAGTTTGGATTCCAGATCTGAGATTTTCTTACGACGAACTTTCTGATGAAAAGAAGCATATGAAATCGAAAAATTCCTTATAAAGCCCTTTGTCGCCTCCCATAGTGTTCGAGGGTCATCTACCGAGCCTTTATTGATGTCAATAAATTCACACAAATTAGCTCTAAATTGGGCACAGAAAACCTCATCTTTTAATAAATTAGTATTAAAGCGCCACCTAGGGGCTCGCGCAGGTCGCTGGGTAATTGAAATTTTGAAAAAAATACTACTGTGATACGAAAGAGATAAGGGAGAAATGTCTACATCACGTATCAATGAGGTCAATGATTTGTGTCTGGCTGAGAAAAATGTATATAATTTTTGGGATGGGTTAAATAAACGCCATGTATCCACTAATGAAAAAGAGATTATACACTCTTTGAGCTGGTCAGTAGAAACCGTCTGGGAATAAGAAAATTTGCCACCAGATCTATCGAGGTCATGGGACATTACAGCATTCATATCTGTTCCCATTACTATCTCAAAGTCTGTTAGATCAGTGGGATAGTGTTACGTCATGAACGTATTTGTTTTATGTGTATTGTTACGTCATAGACGTATTACTCTGTGTTTTGTATACATTTATTGTAATGTATTATGTGTAGTGCACGCTCTCTCTCTCTCTCGCTCTCTCTCCCTCTCTCTCTCTGGCAGCACCGCTTGATTGAGAGACCAGCTGCGGCAAGTTACGTGGAAGAGCGGGAGCGCTTAAATGCAGGAAACGAGGACTGTGTTGTGAGCTGTGTCAAGCGGCCACGCGTGTCCTGTCCTCTGTCTCCTGCCCCAGACTGTTAATAATTGTTATGGTGTGACCGATGCTGTTGTTGTCAATGTGTGAGAATTGTTTTCTCCCAGTTGTGTGACGGAGACTTTAAACAACGCCCAGTAAGAACTGCTCTATCTCATCATATACTCTTGTTAAATAACGCTTGTTTCTGTTACCCCTTTATATTACATGCGAAGCTGTAGGTGGGGGGAGCGCCACTTTTACTTTGTGCAATTTGTTTTCTCCTGTTTATGGTTTAGTTGGGGAGTTAGGGAAGTTTGTTGTACTTTTGTTTATATTTAATTCGTAAGGTAAGTCAGCTTCTCTAAACCCTTAGGTAGATTCCCTTTTGTTTGTTGTTTTGGCCTTTGTCCCCCTTCTGAGCAAATGCTTCTGTTCCTTTTTGACTTGTGAGAAGAGAATAAAGAAAAGTTTTCGTTTCAAAACGTGGTTATTCTTGTGAGCTGGGACAGGAGAGGAGGAATTTTTGTTAATTTAGATCTTTTATTATTTTAATTTCTTTGTTACCGATCCGTCCATCCACTAGATTAGGACGGGTCGTAACAGATAGGTAGATAATTCAGAGAAAAACGCTGGGTCTGGACTACATGGTGCATAAACGGAGAGAAAAGCTATCTTCCTATTATCAATTAAAGTTTTTATACAAGTTATTCTGCCATCATCATCACCTTTTTTATCTAGAATAGAGATATTTAACTTTCTTTTTACAATTATTAATACTCCTTTAGTTTTATTGTCAGTAGCGGCAAAGGAGACCACCTCATAAAATTTATTGTTGCATCTATGAACATCATTTTTCCTCAAATGAGATTCCTGGATTAAAGCAATGTCAACCTTTCTTTGTCGCAATAACTCTAAAAAAGCAGTACGTTTATGGGGGCCATTTAAACCATTTATATTACAACTTAGTATATTCAGTTCAGTCATAAGTATCAAACAAAAAGATGATTTGGACAAATGAGTCAAAAAAATACCACTGCAAATGAATTATCCTAAGTCTACCTTTAACCAATCCCTCACCCACCGAACAGCCCTGTAACATAAAACAAGACCACCCAATAGAACTACTGCAGACCGGGGTAAAAACAAACCCCAGGCTGCCACCCTCCCCTGTCAATGTCAGTGACAGCAACATGACAACCTGTACAACATTAATACACCGCAATTAGCCCTGCTATAAAGTAACTTGAGTAAATTAACTTCAGTTCACGTCAGTAATGAAGTGGGGTTTAAAAAAAATAAAAATCTCTATAGAGGAAGCAGGTACAAACAAAACTGTAAATCAGTGATACCTTGTCTCCTAGCTTACACACACACACACACAAAAAGGGAAGTAGGTGACCATCACATGTAACTTTAGGTTATCAGGAGTCATTCATTAACAACAATTTCTTCTTCTGTATCCATCCTTGAAGAATGAAGTCGGGGAATTGAGCTTAGGAATTGACGCGCTTCCTCCGGGGAGTACAGTAGTTTCGTCTCGCATGGCTGGATACAGAAGAAAGTTCTGCAGATCTGCATCTTTCAATTCCTTCTTTATTATGGTGAAGGAGCTCCGCTTCTTTGCCGTCGCGGGAGAGAAGTCGGGGAAAAAGCTCAGCATTGCGCTGTCGTTTGTTTTTATGGGCCCGTGGCGTCTGGCTTTGTTTAGAATCAGATTTCTGTCGTTGTAGCGCAGCAGTTTGAAAAGAATTACTCGCGGCTTGGGGTGATCAGTTGATGTTCTGGAGTAAACTCGATGCGCACGTTCGATTTCGATTTCTTTGCCGGCTAGTGATGGAATCCAGGTCGGTAGGGACCGTTTCAGAAAGCCAACTGGATCATCTTTTTCGGCCCCTTCAGGTAACCCTAGCAGCCGGAGATTACTGTGTCTGCTGCGATCCTGCAGATCTGTCACTTGTTGCTCGAGGACATCCAGACGCCTGGTGTGTTCGTTGACCACTCTTTTCTGCTCTCTCTGTTCCCCGGTTAAAAAGTCCACTTTGGAGCACAAATTTTGTAATGTGGTCATGTGAGCAGTGAATTCGGTGCGCATTGCCGCTAATTCAGTTTTCAATATGTCCTCAAAACGTTTTATAGTGATCGCCATGTTGTCTTCCATATTCGCTCAGCCTACCGCGGCTGCTGATTTAGTTTTCTTCTTTATAGGAGAGGATGAGGGTGAAGAATACGCCAGTTTTCGACTGTGTGACATTTACAAAACAACAGAAAACGAAAAGACTACCCCAGGTGTCAAAAAAGAAAGTTAAAAAGCAGAAAACAAAGGGCTATGCGCGGAGCTTGATTAATGTGCGTTTAGGCCCATGAAAGCGTCACGTGATCCCCCCGAGATAACATTATTAATGGAATTGTTATTGCACAAAATCAGAACCATTTGCTGGCCCAAAGTTGATCCCAGACTCCATGCTTTTCTGGTTGGCCCCACAGAAATCTCAGCATTTTCATTTCAGAGATGTTGCGACATCTTTTCAGCAGATGTAGTTCCTCAGCTCTGATTACGTGTTGTCAGGTTAGTGAGGTTTGCAGTCCGACACGTGAATCCAGGTATCATCTTTGGCAACCTTGATGGCAGTGTTGATTGTCAGGATTATTTCATATGGCCCCAACCACCTCTGACAGTGCCATGCCTTCCTCCGGAAGTATCTAAACCAGATCCACTGTCCTGGACTCCTGGCTCGTAGGAATTTTGCGGTTTGTCACCTGAAACTGGCAAAGCAGCTTTCACCTGCGAATAGATAGATTTGATAGCTTTAGTTAAAGACATCATACTTTTTCAATTGTTCATCAGTCGCTGCAAGTCCCTCCTGGGAGGAGGCTCGATTTCCACTCGCATAGGCCAACCTGTAAGAATTTCATGTGGGCTGAGGGCTGTCCTGTTAGACCACTTTGCAAAATTTAGATACAATTGTTTTGGTAGGAAAGTTTTGTTTTTTTTTTCCCATCTTTCCCCATCTTTGCATTTTGCACCCCCCTCCGACCAATGTTTTCTCTCCTTGTTGCCACATTTTGAATTTCGATCAATGTTATTTGGAACTGAATATTTTTTAAACTGAGTCATTTGTGACTGCATCAGCAGAGTGTGCATTGCATGTGGAATAAACACAGTCAAAGGGTGGAATGACACCATATCCGAGCACGCTTAAACAACTTCAGTAGCGGCGGCTACCAAACAAAGGCACTGTGGTAATCCACGTACAACAGTGTCTAATCGTTTGAGGTAATATGCAATCGGTTGACGGCGATCACATGGGGGTGTGTTAAAACGATGGACATGAACCCCATTGTTTTTGGAAACAAAGAGCTCTTTTTTTTTTTTTTTTTTTAATTGACAGACATGGTGCCTTTGAGAGAGCCAATTTCAATTTTTGAAATGCAACCTGTCATTCCTCTGTCCATACCAATTTATCAGTTAGAACTTTCTGCTCATGAGCTGCTGTTAGTAAAGGATTTGAAATTTCTGCTTTATCTTGGATCCATGGCCTACAATATCCCATAACTCCCAGAAATTACATAATTTGTTATTTTGTGACGGGTTCCGGAATTTTCTTAACTGTCTCAATTCGTTCAAATCCTAGCGCGCGCAACCTTTTGCTAAAATGAGGTGACCAAGGTAACTAACTTCCTGCTGTAATAACTGTATTTTTGATTTTGACACTTTGTGTCCATTCTCTGCTAAAACTCCAGTAATGCGTGCATATCAATCTCACAGGTGTTTCTGTTGGGAGAACACAGCATCAGATCATCTATATTCTGAATTAGGGTACTTCCCCTCGGGGGAAAAGAATCTTTCCAGATTTCTAGAAAATTCCCCATAAAATACACTTGGTGATTGAGATCAAATTTGGGTTTGTTCTCCTTGCTACACAGCTTGTGAACCTCGATTGCCTGCATTATGGATCTGCTTTTACCCCTTTTTGGTTGATGTAGTGTTTCCTACAACTATCCCAAGTCCAGTTCCCAGTTTTTAACTGGGTAGTGAGCCAAACTATCATATTTGCCCACAAACCTTCTTTCTTTTCCACAGAGATGTGGGCTGAACTGGTGTTGTTACGGTATGCTGGTGCAGAGATGAGGCAGATGCGGATTTCCACAATAACATAGAGCTTTAATCAAACAGTGGCAAGGAAACACCAAACATCACGTTTAACAACATTCAGAACGGACAAGGAGTGAAGGGAGTGAGTGTCATATAAAGGGAGTGCTAACAATAGAGTCCAGGTGCAGGTGATCCGTGATGATGGGGAGATGACGAGGGAAGTGAGTGCAGGTGTGGAGAACAGGAGGATCTTGGGAAATGGAGTCTAGGAGAACAAGGGATCTGTAACAGTACCTCCCCCTCCCGGTAGGCGCGTCCTCGCGCCGTAGATGTAACAACCGGGAGGGGGGCGGGCGCCCTGGAGACCTCAAACCGGAGCAGGGGGAGGAGTAGACTGGAGTGGAGGTCTCCAGGGCGGGCTCAAACGCCATGGCGGGTCAGGAGCCGTGGGCAGCCATGGCGGGTCAGGAGCCGTGGGCAGCCATGGCGGGTCAGGAGCCGTGGGCAGCCATGGCGGGTCAGGAGCCGTGGGCAGCCATGGAGGGTCAGGGGCCGAAGGCAGCCATGGCGGGTCAGGGGCCGAAGGCAGCCATGGAGGGTCAGGGGCCGAAGGCAGCCATGGAGGGTCAGGGGCCGAAGGCAGCCATGGAGGGTCAGGAGCCGAAACCTTGAAGCCGTCGAGCCCAGGCGGCGCTGAAGGACCGGCGGGAGATGGCGGAATCCACGGCTCCGCCGACCGAAGCGCAGCCGGGGCTCCAGAAAGCCGCAGTAGAAGGCAGACGACATACAACAAAGTGAACACCGGGGAGAGTGAGGAGGCCAACTGGAACTGAGGGACGGAGGGACGGAGCAGAGACGGAGGAGTGCAGTCCAGAAGTGAGGGCAGGCCGACGAAGGAACAAGGTGTGAACGGGGGCAGGATGGAGACTGGTGAGACTAGTGGACTGATGGGCCATGGTGGAGACGAGGGAGGTTGGAGCCAGGGTGTAGGTAATCGCCCAGAGGTCCGAGGTGGAGATCTGGGCGAAGGGGCTTGAGGTGGAGGTACAGTGTTGAGACATATGGACGGAGGCGGGAGAGGGAGGCAGGGAGGGGAAACAGTCTTTGGGCTGGAGGGTTCAAAAACACAGTTCATAGGAGCAGTTGGTTCGGCGGCGGCGGCGGCTGGAGCGGCTGGCTCGGCGGCGGCGGCGGCTGGAGCGGCTGGCTCGGCGGCGGCGGCGGCTGGAGCGGCTGGCTCGGCGGCGGCGGCGGCTGGAGCGGCTGGCTCGGCGGCGGCGGCTGGAGCTGAGGGCTCGGCGGCGGCGGCTGGAGCTGAGGGCTCGGCGGCGGCGGCTGGAGCTGAGGGCTCGGCGGCGGCGGCTGGAGCTGAGGGCTCGGCGGCGGCGGCTGGAGCTGAGGGCTCGGCGGCGGCGGCTGGAGCTGAGGGCTCGTAGGCGTCGGAGACTGGAGAACTTTGCTCGGCGGCGGAGACTGGAGAACTTTGCTCGGCGGCGGAGACTGGAGAACTTTGCTCGGCGGCGGAAACTGGAGAACTTTGCTCGGCGGCGGAGACTGGAGAACTTTGCTCGGCGGCGGAGACTGGAGAACTTTGCTCGGCGGCGGAGACTGGAGAACTTTGCTCGGCGGCGGAGACTGGAGAACTTTGCTCGGCGGCGGAGACTGGAGAACTTTGCTCGGCGGCGGAGACTGGAGAACTTTGCTCGGCGGCGGAGACTGGAGAACTTTGCTCGGCGGCGGAGACTGGCGCTGCTTGCTCGGCGGAGACTGGCGCTGCTTGCTCGGCGGAGACTGGCGCTGCTTGCTCGGCGGAGACTGGCGCTGCTTGCTCGGCGGAGACTGGCGCTGCTTGCTCGGCGGAGACTGGCGCTGCTTGCTCGGCGGAGACTGGAGAACTTGGCTCGGAGGAGACTGGAGAACTTGGCTCGGAGGAGACTGGAGAACTTGGCTCGGAGGAGACTGGAGAACTTGGCTCGGAGGAGACTGGGGTTGAGGGCCATTTCATCCCCTCAAATACAATTAAAATCCCCACAGGCACTGGAGCTGGCTCTGTGGGGACTGGAGCTGGCTCTGGAGATACTGGAGCGGGCTCTGGAGATACTGGAGCGGGCTCTGGAGATACTGGAGCGGGCTCTGGAGATACTGGAGCGGGCTCTGGAGATACTGGAGCGGGCTCTGGAGATACTGGAGCGGGCTCTGGAGATACTGGAGCGGGCTCTGGAGATACTGGAGCGGGCTCAGTGAAGGCTGGAAAGGGTTCAGCGGCAGGTCTTTTCCTCCTCCTCCGCCTTCCGGACCCAGCAGGAGAGTGTGGGCCCAGCGTGGGGCAGGAAGGACGTTCACTGGAGGGGTAAGCGGAGGAATACGGAGGCTGACTAACTGGCCCAGCCGACCGTGTTTCTGGACGGACTGGAGACCAACACTCATCCACATAGAATTTGGAATTATTCAAAAACAAAATAAAATTGATAGTTTCACTTAAGGAGAGACGATAATCAGGTTCATGGAGACGGAGAGTGTTGTCATCCAGACCGTCCAAAAACAGGGCGATTAAATTAGCATCGGGCCAGTCAGTCAGATAAGCCAGCTCAACGAACTCCTCCACATACCTCTCCAGTGAACGACCAACCTGAAGAAGCCCGATGAGGCGATCGCCAGCAGAAAGGAGAGTGAGAGGCGTTGGAGGAGCGGTAGCCAGGGAGCCGGGGAGTGTCTCCATATTCCTTGAATGTGGAAATCCGGTCGGTTTAGGTCCGTTCTTCTGTTACGGTATGCTGGTGCAGAGATGAGGCAGATGCGGATTTCCACAATAACATAGAGCTTTAATCAAACAGTGGCAAGGAAACACCAAACATCACGTTTAACAACATTCAGAACGGACAAGGAGTGAAGGGAGTGAGTGTCATATAAAGGGAGTGCTAACAATAGAGTCCAGGTGCAGGTGATCCGTGATGATGGGGAGATGACGAGGGAAGTGAGTGCAGGTGTGGAGAACAGGAGGATCTTGGGAAATGGAGTCTAGGAGAACAAGGGATCTGTAACAGGTGTCTGATAGAAAAAGAGCAGATTGAGCAGGTGTTAGTATAATAGGGAATGCAGAGTATTGCTGGGATACAAATAAAAAGCAAGATACATTTTTATTTATTTATTTATTTTTTTTATTTTTTTTTATAAAGCATTCCACCTCATATACATTGTTCCTATCTTGGCTTATAATCCATGAGGTACAATGTAGATGATTTTTTTTTTTTTGCTAAATCTGGCAGCATTTGTTGATAAGAAGAGTATGGATTAAAGGAAGGCGTTATAAAGCCCAATTATAATACCAGTTTGGTGTAATTTTCATAAAAGCACCCCTGGAATTGAACACTTCCATAGCATTGCTTGAAATGAAAATGATCAATTCCAATTTGGACAATAAATCTCTAGCCAATTAATTTACAGGGCCTGTAGCAGAAACCAGAAAAGAATGGGTCACCTGTTTCAGCTTGTTTGTTACCCTCAAAGCCAACTTATCATCCAATGGTATGCCAGATAATATGTCCCCATATTTGAGTTTTGCCAGAATAAGCTAAATTTGGAATTTTTAGAGCGGTCTCTGCAGTGATCATAGAAAATGTGGCACCTATGTCCACTAAAAAAATTTGAATGTCCTTCAACTTGAATAGTCATTATTGGATTTGGTCTTGGATTGTCAGGTTTGTTTTTTTGTTTTTTTGTTTTTTTTGCAATAGTTGTTTTGGTTGAGTGTCTCCCACCTTATCCTCCTTATGGTCTCTCACATTTGATGATGGAAACCAAGGGGAGGGAGGAGATGGTTCATGTGTGAGATGTTGTTTGCTCTTTGGCAATCCTTGGCCCAATGTCCCCTTTCGTCACAGACTCAGCAGCAGCAGATTTCCACTGATATGATGGACCTTGGCGGTTTCTTGGAGATGGCATATTCTGGTGGTCTTCTTGACTCCCTTCAGCTGCTTTGTGATTGCACCCCAGTCAAGACTTGTGGGGTATGCCAGCCTCATTCTGGCAGTCATCCTCTTCCAAGCACTCTGCTTCCCAGGAGTGTCCGTTACCTCTGCACCTGCATTCATTTTTACAGTGCTTGCATGAGTTAAAAGCATCTTCACCAGTTCCACATACCTCAGTCCATTTCAAAGCCAACTTGTTGCTGAAGATAGCTGCCCAGTCGCGGCCTGTGGGTCTGTATGTAGCATCAATGTTCTCCTCTGCTCTGATAAACTGCTCCATACCCTTTTCTAGGTCCAGACGTGCAGTAGCCACATTTTAAAGTTCCAAGAGTTCTAAGTTCGTTCCACCCATTTAGGCTCTCCTTCTCCAGGAAAGGACAAGGCCTTCTCCACGCTTCTCGACTCCCCTTGGATCTTGTTGTTATGTTTGTCATCTTTTTTTTTTTTTTTTCTTTTTTTTTTTTTTTAAAGGAAGTGATGAAGCAAAAGTTCCTTTGAATATTCTCTCTTGCAATTTGATTTTTTTTTCTTTTTTTTTTTTTACCTCCTCCTGTAGCAATGCCAGTGGCCAGTCTCTGTGTCACTGTCATCAGGTTTAATCTTTTCCTTTTCATTGATTGGGGCAGAAGGGACCTTTGCTTCCTCAGTTGCAGCTGTCTGGACACTTTGATCAGTCAAGAGTCTGTAGAGAGGGGGACAATGGCTTACGCATTCCACATCCATATCTTCCTTTTCTGGATTCTGCTTTGTGGTTTGCACTGCGTTCAGGGCTGCAGGTTCTGTGGCAGATTTTCTTTGCTGTTTCTGTTGCTCTGCCTCTCTCTCCCACTTATTAAACAGCATCCAGTCTTCCCGCTTCTGCTTCTTCTAGAATTGAAACACTCAGAGTACCGCATGAGTCAAAATACCCTTTTGTCAATTTTAGTCACCATTGTATCTGTTAAATTTATTTTTTTTTTTTTTTAGGGTCCCATCAATTCAGGGACCACATCTGGTTTACCACAGCAATTCCCCATTCTATTTAAGCAATTCTTCTTTTCAGAAAGAAAAAATAGAGAAATATCACTTTTTTTCAAATGTGAAGATAAATGTAAATTCTGTTTTTGCAAAATCTAGAAAAACAGTAGCAATAGCGATATTACTACTTTTTTTTAGGCACAAAAACAAGCAAGTCATGCTTTGCAAAACTGATATGAAAAGCAAGCAAGTTCTTCTTTGCAAGATGCAGAAAAACAGTAGTGACAGTGATATTATTATTTTTTTAGTGCCTCAATGTATTTCTACAATTCTCCTGATTCCTGTTTGAGTAAGAATATAGTTTCTATACAAAAGTGTCATATTACAAAAACATTTTGTCTAAATGTCTTTTCTTTTCTCTTTTTTTTTTCCTTTTTTTTTTTTTTTTTTTTTTTGGGTCACCCAACTTCAGACATTTAATGCAGTATCATACTCAGTGATGCATCAATATCAAACTATAATTTTTATAATATTTTCTTAGGATATGGGATATTTCTCAATCTATTTAATTCATATAATTCTATACCTGAGATCTCAGTTCTGATATTTCAGAATTGTTTCTATTATTATTATTATTATTATTATTATTAATTATTATTATTATTATTATTATTATTTCATTCAAACAAAGAGCAAGTTGTAGTCTGTCTTTCCTTACAAGTTCTTTGAGGCCGTGAAAGGATTTGTTTCCCTCCTCCGACGGGTTTTGGTCAATTTGAAATATGAGGAAAATGTCTCCTCTTGTGATTTAAATAAGTGATTAAAAAAGAGAAAGAAAAAAGCTTTCCTTTCCTTTCCGGCCAGTAAAGGGAGAAGATCCTCAGGCCTCCTGGCTAGGCTCGCCAAAACTGTCGTGGAAATTCTCAATACAGTCCGACTTTGCCACTGACAATTCAAACAACCTCCAGTTGTCAATATAATATATAATACTCAGTACCAATACAGTACTACAGTACCTTTGAGGTAATTCCCATCCCGAATATAATTCAATACAATACTACAGTACCACAATACTACAGTACCTTCGGGGTAATTCCCATCCTGAATATAATACAATATAATACTACAGTATCTCGAGGTAATTCCCTTCTCGAATACTTCTAATACATTTCCAATATTTCGAGGTAATACCCTTCCCGAAATAAGGTGACGGCATCCCGTCAAGAAGCTACTATCACTACCTCAATCACACATGAGCGCACAGATCTTTAGCATCTATACAATCTCACCGTCCTTCTCAGGTGTATGCTGGTCTGACACAGGATCATTAATACTAACTCTGAGTATTACAGCCTCACCCCAAGGGCGACTCTATAGTCTTCCAACACTATCACTGTCTCTGCTGTGGTCTTTTGAGCGTAGAATCTTTATTACTTCTATTCCTCAGCTTGCGCAGCATATACCTGACACGACTTCCAAGTTGCTCTTTGTAGAAATTAAGTTTTATTTACGGCCGGGAGATCACTGGTCACAACAACCAAGTGAGTCTCAATGAATAGAAAGATACATGCACATTTAAGTCTTACAGTTGAGTAAAAATCAATGTCTTCATCACTGTGATTTGTTCTGGTGATTGATTTGTAATGATCTAAGCTAATCATGTGACTGGTCTTTGACCTGTGCATCCTTAGTCTGCATTTTCTGTAAATTTCATGTTGACATAAAATATTTCCATCACACAGTCAAAGCGCCACCTGTTGGCCACAGGAAGTGTGGCATTTTGAAATGACTTTGGCATAATTCTCCTGTATTCTCTTGCTTACATGCATGTCACCCACTGTTCACTGTTTTCCTGAGGCCAACGGGTGGCGGTGAGCCCGGGTGTGAGGGCCCTTTCATCGCTGCTTGCAGCTTTAATCTTACTTTATATTTTAGTTTCATGTTTTCCCCCTTTATTTTTTTTTTGTTCACAAATGCTACCATCACCTTGCCTTGCAGGTCCTGCTCCACCACAAAAGCTCTGCAGCAAACATACAGACATCAATAACCAGAAAAGTGCTGTAATAACCCTGTTTAAATTACAATTTTTTTAAAATAAACTACAACTTAAGATTTAAATAGACTTTGTATTCATTTCTGTAGTATACTCACTCCAAGCCTTTGATGGCAGCATTCATTCATCAGTCTCTCTCCACCGGATAAACACACGCGTGTTCATCTGTCCCTGTAACATCCAGACAAGATTCAAGTTTCCTCTGAGATTTATGTGCTCAATACTACATTTACATGTTGATGATATGTTAACTCACTTTTTATCCAATAAAAGTGTCCCTTATTTTATTAACAGTACTAATGTACAAATAAAATAGATAACTTATGTCTAGTTAAGTGTACATTTGTTTATTTACATTACTTGCTTTCATGTAATGCAAGAAGTGTTGACAACAATGACTTCTACATAATAAAACACATACATCACTCATAGAACATAATCCATCACTCATAATACTTAAAGAAGATATTCCTGTCAGATGTTAAATAAACATTTAGTAAGCATCTTTAAGATGTATATGGTTTAGAATATGCAAATCCACTTCAGAGAATTAAGTTATGTGTGTTTACTAGAGTTATCTATACATAATAAATCGTGTTTTTACAGTAAAATCACAACTATACTGTCTAGCATCTTTACACATTCAGCAGTTTACTCTACAGTAGCTCAAAAAATGTGACTTTAACACAAGGAACTGTGTTTTTGGTTTTCAATACTCACATTTGACAGCATCTGCATCGCTTTTCTCCTCCGTGTTCGATTATGATATATCCTCTCCTCTATCCTTCCTGGGATAGAAAAGTATCTATTGAGGGACACTTCAGAATCTGGGTGGAAGCAGTAGGCAATCCAGGAACTTCTTGACTACTCATTTATGATTACTGAGGTTTCTGACACAGAAGTCAGATAAATCCCAACACATAGAAACTCTTACACCTAGATATTATCACATAGAGACTGTGTCTGTACCCCGAATTAATAAAAACAAAAAACTTCCAAACCCATTTAATGGAAAATATGTAATTGATGTTCAACAAATAAAAAAATCGAGATAATAATGATTAAAAAAAGGATGAAGCTTGGATTGTTAAATATTAGATCACTTTCTTCAAAAACACTTATTGTAAATGATATTATCACAGACAATAATCTAGATGTGCTGTGTTTGACAGAAACCTGGCTAAAACCGGACGATTACATTACTTTAAATGAGTCTAGCCCTCAAGGTTATAATTATCGACACAATCCTCGACAGAAAGGCAAAGGGGGAGGTGTTGCTGTAATTTATAGTAATATTTACAGTATTAGTCAAAAGTCTTTCAAATATAATTCCTTCGAAGTGATGGTGCTTTACGTAACATTATGTAAGTTGACATTTGTGTTGGCTACTGTATACAGGCCACCAGGACACCAAACAGACTTTATTAAAGAATTTGCTGATTTTCTATCAGAGTTAGTACTAGCTGCAGATAAAGTCCTTGTTGTTGGTGATTTTAATATCCATGTAGATAATAAAAAAGACTCATTGGGATTGGCATTTACGGACATTCTAAATTCTATTGGTGTTAGACAACACGTGTCAGGACCCACTCATTGTCGTAATCATAATTTAGATCTAATATTGTCACATGGAATCGATATTGACGCCATTGAAATTCTGCAGCAGAGTGATGACATTTCAGATCATTATCTAGTCTCATGTACATTTAGTTAAAGAGGCTAAACTGCCTCCCTGCCATAAATATGGTAGAACCATCACTTCTACCACTAAAGATCGCTTTATAAATAACCTTTCTGATCAGTTTCATCGCCTTAGCATACCAGACAGCTTAGAAGACCTCGATATTGCAACAGAAACTATTGCCTCTGTCTTTTCCAGCACATTAGATTCAGTCGCTCTTTTGCGTTTAAAAAAGATTAAGGAATTTAATCCAATGCCATGGTACAGTGAGCAGACTCGGGCCCTAAAAACTGCAGCCAGAAAAATTGAGCGTAGCTGGAAGAAAACAAAACTAGAAGTATTTCGCATTTCGTGGAAAGAGAAAATGATTTGTTACAGAAAGGCCTTAAAAACTGCCAGATCTGCCTATTTTTCAAAACTCTTAGAAGAAAATAAACACAATCCTAGGTATTTATTTGATACAGTGGCTAAATTAACAAGAAATAAAGCTTCAACTTCTGATGTTCCCAAAGAGCACAGCAGTAATGACTTTATGAACTTCTTTAATTGCAAGATTGATAATATTAGAGAGAAAATTATAACCATGCAAACGTCTACTACAGTATCGTGTCAGACATTGCATTGTAGTGTCCCTGAGGAAAAATTCATTTCATTTACTGCTTTAGGAGAGGAAGAATTGTCTAAACTTGTTAAATCATCAAAATCATCCACATGTATGTTAGACCCTATACCAACTAAGCTATTGAAAGAGATGCTACCAGAAGTCATAGATCCCCTTCTTAATATTGTTAATTCATCTTTGTCATTAGGATACGTACCAAAAACTTTTAAGCTGGCTATTATTAAACCTCTTATTAAAAAACCACAACTAGATCCTAAAGAATTAGTCAATTACAGGCCGATCTCAAATCTTACTTTTCTGTCAAAAATACTAGAAAAGGCAGTTTCATCGCAACTATGTTCCTTTTTAGAAAGAAGTAATATCTGTGAGGATTTCCAGTCAGGATTTAGACCGTACCATAGTACTGAGACTGCTCTCATTAGAGTTACTAATGATTTGCTCTTATAATCAGATCGTGGTTGTATCTCTCTATTAGTGTTACTGGATCTTAATGCTGCATTTGACACTATCGATCACAATATTCTCTTAAATAGACTTGAAAATTATGTTGGCATTAGTGGAATTGCATTGGCATGGTTCAAATCATACTTATCTGACCGTTATCAGTTTGTAGTAGTAAACGATGAGATATCATATCGATCACAAGTTAAAGATGGAGTACCGCTATGGGGTCAGATTCCCGCCAATTGTATTGCAGTCACGGATCAAAAAATAATAAACGTGAATCACAAAATTAAAAACACATGTAAAAATATATAGCACAAACTTAAAAAAAATAATGCAAAATGATCTGAATGGCAAAGAACATGGTCACGGATCAAAATATAATAATCGTAAATCGAAAAATCAAAAGCACATTTAAAAAAATAACAAGCATGAATCAAAACTTTAAACACATTAAAAATGATATTGCACAAATCTTAAACTTGTGTTTATGCGCTCTTAAAAGTTGTTTTCCTTGCTTTTATTACTCTTTTCTTTCTGCTCTCTTTACATTTTCTGCTTATATTTTACACTTTTGTGCGCTTGTGCAGTTTTTCTCTTTGCTCTTCTTTCTACGTTCTGCTCTTGCTTTTCCAAATGTTGCAGTTCGAGTTTCATGTAAATTAGGCTGGGCTTAAGCGCCACCATTGGTCCACTAGTTCTAGATTGACAGCTCCTCCTCTAGCCAATCAATCGAAGGGAGGGAGATGACATCACTTCAATGCGACTCATGGCTACTGATGCTCACACTCATACAGGAGAAGATAACCATCACAGCTGGCAATTTCCGAGCTGGGGTAAACTCTTTCTGTTGCAGGACACTGTTATAATGCATATATATACATTATAACATATGTACATATGTACCGTCATACATATGTACCTGCAACTCGACCTGTCACCGGTATATAGGCTGCTTCTACCTGGACAATCTTTTATTGTTAAATTTACCATCCTAACGACAACCTGTCACAGTTGTGCCTGTCTGACGATCTATCATTGTTATATTAATCTTTAATGCACCTATCACTGGACTTGGCACCGTGAAACGCAGCGTCCACCATGCAGCAGCCTCACAACATCACTCTTATGTGTGCCTGGCTCGTCTATACCTGTTATGTTACGGTTAGATATTTTTAGTATTCATACAATAATATTAATAATAATATGCTTGCTTGTTGTCTCTCGGGCTTAAATATCAATTTAAGATTCAAACTCTTGATACAAAACATAGCCTACCTTTTGTGAGTTCTTGTTTTTAATGTTGATAATATTATATGAGCAAGAATGCAAATCCAAATATCCACACAACAGTTCAACAAACAAAGGGGTAATATTAAGTGTTATTCTTCACAGTATTGTCAGTATTTGCTCTATTTTGCAACGAAAACAACAGCAGGATTACAACACAGCAGTGCTTCGAGAACGAATCTGCAACTTTGAATGAATTGTTCGTGAAAGTCATGATTCATTCATAAATACAGCCACTTGCTTCTTTGAATGAATGACTCGATGACTCAGGCATTAAGACAGTGACTTACCGCCATCTACTGGCGGTTTTAGTATTTAAAATAATCACTTTTCACGTTTTTAGCATTGCATATTTCTCTATTGAACATTTTTTTAATTTAAAACATTATTATTGTTGTAAAGGTATTCATAAAGATCAAAAACTGCACTAGAAAGTCAATTTAGGGGGCAAATATTGTCCCTTAATGGAAAATGTACAATCTAAGTGGAAGAGAGGGGGTACGCAGAAGGATGGTAAGTGTCTCAGGGGGTACTCCACTCTGAAAAGTTTGGGAACCACTGGTTTAGATCATTGTATGTTGCTCGTAATAGTAAACTGTGCATATTTTGTCATGTATTGTTTTCCTGTAAACAGATTTATAGATTTTGTCTTCCATGTACAGTATGTCATTGACACGGGTGTTGGTTTATGAATTTGATCACATTTTAACACTGAGATTATAAAATTATAAAGTTAAGCAATAGCCTTCACATCAGTGTTTTCCCCAATATTAGAGCAATTGCAAATGTTTATTGAGCTGTTGTATAAATCAATATAGCTATTATATAAGTTAATTTTGAATGTGTTTTTGCACTATTTTAATGAAAGGAGTATCAAACAAAGTCACAGCAGAACAGCTTCGCTCGTCTCTGAGCAACACAGCAGTGTTTCATTAATGAATTCCTGATTTGAACGAAAAGTTTGAATGAACTCTCCGCCACCTACATATCTGTATCTGTAATTTTGTTTTTATTTAAAACATTAATCTTATAGTATTGTGCAATTATGTAGTTATGTAATTAAACACAATAAATGTGTGAATAAATCACTGCATATCAAATCCACCTGGTTTCTGTAACTCTCTTCTCTGTAACACTATCGTAGTCAATGCAGAGATGATACATTCAGTCTTAGAATTAATTTACCTATGATCGTTTAACAACAATTAAGAAATATATTAGCTACAGTAGCCTTAGCATATTAGCACCATGAGCCAAGTAATATTTTAACACCAAATACCATATATTATGAACATAAAGATTAACAATCATAAGTAGACTGCACAATAAAAAGAGTATCTCAAAAAGAGGAATTATTTGTCCATAGTTCAGATAACTTTACAGATTGAAAGTCCGTGTAAAGTTTCAGATTAAACTGTTATCTTCTCCTGTATGAGTGTGAGCATCAGTAGCCATGAGTCGCATTGAAGTGATGTCATCTCCCTCCCTTCGATTGATTGGCTAGAGGAGGAGCTGTCAATCTAGAACTAGTGGACCAATGGTGGCGCTTAAGCCCAGCCTAATTTACATGAAACTCGAACTGCAACATTTGGAAAAGCAAGAGCAGAACGTAGAAAGAAGAGCAAAGAGAAAAACTGCACAAGCGCACAAAAGAGTAAAATATAAGCAGAAAATGTAAAGAGAGCAGAAAGAAAAGAGTAATAAAAGCAAGGAAAACAACTTTTAAGAACGCATAAACACAAGTTTAAGATTTGTGCAATATCATTTTTAATGTGTTTAAAGTTTTGATTCATGCTTGTTATTTTTTTAAATGTGCTTTTGATTTTTCGATTTACGCTTATTATATTTTGATCCGTGACCATGTTCTTTGCCATTCCGATCATTTTGCATTATTTTTTTTAAGTTTGTGCTATATATTTTTACATGTGTTATACATGTGGTATTATTTTTTGATCCGTGACCGCAATACTATTGGCGGGAATCTGATCCCATATACCGCAAGGCTCAGTACTAGGACAATTGCTTTTCACTCTGTACATGCTACCCTTGGGAGATATCATTAGGAAGCATGGTGTTAGTTTTCATTGTTACGCTGAAGATACTCAGCTCTATATTTCTTCACGCCCTGACGAAACTTACCAATTCACAAAATGAACAGAATGCATAGCTGATATAAAAAACTGGATGACCAGTAATTTCCTACTACTAAATTCAGAAAAAACAGAGATTCTAATTTTTGGACCAAAAACTTCTTCACGTAATAACGTCTCGGTTACAAAGGTAACCCTCGTTCCCTGAAGGAGGGAACGGAGACGTACGTCGGACAGACCGACGAATAGGAATCTCGCTAGAGAGGCCAATCTACTTCGAGTGTAACTAAAACGAGCCAATGCACATTGGCATGCAATCATATGCATAAGCTGCTCGCCTCGCAGCGCGGGTATATAATGAGCAGCAGGTGCGTTGCATCTTCAGCTTTTCGCTGAGGAGCCGAACCGGATAGGCGGCAGCATCAGCGGGGTACAGCGACTGTGGCGACGGGACGTACGTCTCCATTCCCTCCTTCAGGGAACGAGGGTTACCTTTGTAACCGAGACATTCCCATTCAGTCGGTCACGTTCAACGTACGTCGGACAGACCGATGAATAGGAATCCCTACCAAAGCGCCACAGGAGCTGCCCCCTTCCAGCGCTCTGTTGTAAGCCACCTAAACCCCCTTGCCTGAGGATGGTGGGACAGGGCTAACACAGAGAGAGTTGATCACTGCTGTTCCCCAAAACCCATTCAGTGAGACTATTGGATAACGCTGGGAAAGCGTTCCCTTCGCTGGGAAAGGAACGCTGCGGAAGCCACATCCTTCCCCGAAGGAGTTATGTGGAGAAGTACATATGGACTAACCCTGTAGGGCTGTGCTACATATGGAAGAGCTGGGGTGACTCCAACCTGATGAAGGGTAGGTTCTCCCAGAGGGAAAGACACGGGCTTCGTTTAGGAGCAACCATGGAACCAACCATATGGGATCCCCGTAGGGTCACACATATGGAACCCAGCCTAAACCCGGTTCTCAAGGATACAACGTAGTATAGGCCTGGCGCCAGACGCTCCGCCACGTCGGCTGCCGAAGGGATATCGGAGGACTCGACAGGGTCTGCCTTGTAGGGACTCTCTGGAGAAAACAAGCGCATGTAGCGCAGCAAGCCGACACTAAGCCGGGGCCTCTCCGTGCCTCTGACCTGTGGCGAGAACATGGGAGGAGACCGGCTCGACACGAAGGCTATAGTATCTAGCGAACGTGTTAGGTGTCGCCCAGCCCGCAGCTCTACAAATGTCTGTCAGCGAGGCGCCACGAGCCAGCGCCCAGGAGGATGCGACACCTCTCGTGGAGTGAGCATGCAACCTGAGCGGGCAGGGCACGCCCTGAGCTTGGTAAGCCAGGGCGATGGCATCCACTATCCAGTGGGCCATCCTCTGTTTGGAGACAGCCTTTCCCTTCTGCTGGCCTCCATGACAGACAAGAGCTGGTCTGAGGTCCTGAGGCTTTAGGTTCTGTCTATGTACAGTCGCAAAGCGCGGACTGGACAGAGTAAAGCCAGGGCTGGGTCTGCCTCCTCCGAGGGCAGCTCTTGCAGGCTCACCACCTGGTCCCTGAAGGGAGTGGTAGGAACCTTGGGCACATAGCCAGGCCAGGGTCTTAGTACCACGTGGCTATCACCCGGCCCGAACTCCAGGCACGATTCGTCGACCGAAAATGACTGCAGGTCCCCTACCCTCTTGATGGAGGCCAATGCTACCAGCAGCAAAGTCTTCATAGACAGAATCTTTAAGTCTGCTGACAGCAAAGGCTCAAAGGGAGCAATCTGAAGTGCTCTCAGCACCAGAGTGAGGTCCCAAGAGGGTATGGAGAGGGGACGAGAAGGATTTAACCGTCTCGCCCCCCTAAGGAACCTGATGACCAGGTCGTGCTGACCAACATATTTGCCATCTAAGTGGTCATGGTAAGCGGATATAGCAGCAGTATGGACTTTGAGGGTGGAGGGGGGACAGCCTATGCTCCAACCCTACTGCAAGAAGGAAAGCACGACTCTGATCGAGCATCTTCGGGGGACTTCCCGGCGAGAAGAGCACCACTCGACGAACAGGTTCCACTTTGAGGCGTAAGCACGTCTCGTAGACAGTGCACTGGCCGAAGTGATGGTGTGAAGTACCTCAGGGGGTAAGTCACCTAGAACCTCCGCATCCCGTCCAAGGGACCAGACATGGAGGTCTGAGGTCTTTCCTCAGAGGGATGGGCCAGGGAGGGGGGAGCGAGAGTTCTGGGAACCAGGTCCAGTTGGGCCAGTAAGGCGCAACTAACAAGACCTGCTCCTCGTCCTCCCTGACTTTGCACAGGGTCTGTGCAAGTAGGCTCACTGGGGGAAACGCATATTTGCGCAGGCCCCGGGGCCAGCTGTGAGCCAGTGCATCTGTCCCGAGTGTCCCCTCGGTCAGAGAGTAAAACAACTGGCAGTGGGAGGTTTCTGGTGAGGCAAACAGGTCTACCTGAGCCTCTCCAAATTCTCTCCAGATCAGCTGAACCACCTGGGGGTGGAGTCGCCACTCTCCTGGCAGCGCAGCTCGTGATAGCTCGTCGGCCACACGGTTGAGCACACCGGAGACATGAATGGCGCAAAGCGACCTCAGATGCTTCCGACTCCACAGGAGGAGATGGCGGGCGAGTTGCGACATGCGACGGGAGCGTAGACCACCTTGACGGTTGATGTACGCAACGGTCGCAGTGTTGTCCATACGGACCAGTACATGCTTACCCTGAAGCAGGCCTTTGAGGCGGCTCAGAGCAAGGTGTACTGCCAGCAACTCGAGGCAATTGATGTGCCAATGCAGATGGGGTCCCGTCCAAACCCCTGAGACTGCATGCCCGTATTACGTGGCACCCCAGCCGGTGGCAGAAGCATCTGTGAACACCACAGCATGCCGGGACACCTGTTCTAGGGGCACTCCTGCCCGAAGAAACAAGGGGTCCGACCACGGACTGAAGGTTCGGCGGCACTCCTGAGTGATTGGCACCCGGAACGTGCCGCGCTGCCACACCCATCTCGGGACTCGGCCGTGAAGCCAGTGCTGAAGCGGTCTCATATGAAGCAGACCGAGCGGTGTTACAGCCGCCATATGCCCCAGGAGCCTCTGAAAGAACTTCAGTGGGACCGCTGTCCTGCCATTGAATGTATTCAGGCAGTTCAACACCGACCGAGCACGTTCCTCTGTGAGGCGTGCTATCTGCTTGACCGAATCCAACTCCATACCGAGAAAAGAGATCCTCTGCACCGGGGCGAGTTTGCTCTTTTCCCAGTTGACCTGAAGCCCCAACTGGCTGAGGTGTCTGAGCACCAAATCCCTGTGTTTGCACAACTGATCCCGGGACTGTGCTAGAATGAGCCAGTCGTCGAGATAGTTGAGAATGCGAACACCCTGTTCTCTCATGGGAACAAGGGCTCCCTCCACGACTTTCGTGAAGACGCGGGGAGACAGGGCCAGCCCGAAGGGTAGGACTCTGTACTGATATGCTCGACCTTCGAACACGAATCTCAGGAATGGCCTGTGTCGCGGAAGAATTGAAACATGGAAGTACGCGTCCTTCAGGTCAATCGCTGCAAACCAATCTCGGGGACGGATGCACTCGAAAATGCGTTTCTGCGTGAGCATTTTGAATGGTAGCTTGTAGAGGCTCCGATTCAAAACTCGCAGGTCCAAGATCGGTCGTAACCCGCCGCTTTTCTTGGGTACAATGAAGTAGGGGCTGTAGAACCCCGACCTCAAATCGGCTGGAGGGACCGGCTCTATCGCGTCCTTCGCCAGTAGGACTGCGATCTCCGCACGCAGGACAGGGGCATCGGCATCTTTCACTGTAGTGAAGAGGACGTCCCTGAACTTGGGGGGGGAAGCCGGGCGAACTGAATCGCAAAGCCGACCCTGATGGTCCGAAGGAGCCAGCGAGACGGACTGGGGAGCGCTAACCCGGCTCGCAGAGACCGTACAAGCAGGACTAAAGGGACCACCAGTGTACCCGCAGCAGGGCAGCGAGGTGGAACACAGGGACGCGGCTCGGGGGGCTCTCTTTGTGAGGCGGCCCGAAGCGGCGTCAAAGTGTGCTAGGCAACACTTACCTGGCTCCACGGATGGACAGAGGGAGCAGTCGAGGCTTTGGCTGCTCGCTGCTGTCCGCTGGCGACAGAAGAGGGGGATGAGAGTGGTGAGGTTTTTCTCCTCCCACTGCTCTCCAAACCCTCTTCAGACCTGGAAATGGAGGAACTGCTCTTTAAAATTTGGGTACCGCTGCCTCTTGGGTCAGTGGCGGAACAGAAACAAACCCAATAAAGGATTTACCACCTGGCCCTCCTCCAGGGGTGGAAGAGCAGCCCCACCCATCTCTGGGTCGCCCGTCTCAGGGGTGATTCTCACCAACCAGTTAAACAGCTGCAGAGACGGGAGGCGTCATCTCCCCGCAATGGATACAGCAGAGCCTGCTGGGCCGGAGTTTCTTGCAGGGGACGACACCCTTGGCGACGAGCAGACTGAGGGGCGGCCCAAGAGGAACTCAATGGTTTGTCATGGGAAACTCCCCGATCCACTACTAACTGAGGAGAACCGCTGGGCTCAGTCCTCGACAGTGTCATCGAAAGGCCACCTCGTAAGATGGGAGCATTGAGAAAGCATTTAGCTTGACAACCTCTCACACCTCACAAGGTAAGCCAGGGGGCACTTCTGGACCACGGAGGTGGACATCGTCTGGCTGAGGGCCTGCGCCGTGACTTTGATCACGGTTAGTCAACAAGCGCAGCTCAACCCCAGCACAGAACTACCCTCATGCAAAAAGAGTGCCTTGGCCTCACATGCAGGGTGGGTGTGGTCTGTGTACAGCCACCCCATCCAAGAGGGTAGTGAGAGAGGAAAAACTTATGCAGATTGGCACCTTTGGCATTCCATATTTATGGCACCAATATACCCCCATACTGCCAAGTTTTCCATGCACATCTGGAAGACCCAGGAAAGCATGGCTGTAAACTCTGAATCTGAGTCAGCATAAGCACACACCATTACAGTGGGCAGCGTCACCCTCATTTCCAGAGCATAACAGCACTCTCTCCGATGCTGCAATCGACGTCTGTCCCTCAGCTGGAGCTCTGAATGAAATGCTAGGTTCCCTTATGAAAAAGGACCAGCAATCCAATCCAGAAACTGCACAGCTTGCAATGCGCTAGAGAGGGAGGGGCCCTAGGGGGTTGGTTCCCCGAAGGAACCCCTCAACCTCATGTCACCCAAGCCATATCAGCAAAGTAGACCTCTTCTGGTGCACCAGAGAGGGCGCTACAATGGAGATTACGCAAGGGAACCGCGCATCTAGAGCGCCGAGCGAGCGCTGGGTTGCCGTGACAACCCGCGCTGCAGCTCGACGGCACACGACACGCAGAGGAGCGAGAGGTTTGCTCTCGTTGATCTCCACGGTCTCCCAGAGTGTCGGGCAGACCCGCGGCTGTGCTTTTACACACAAGCGGCAGCTGGCCAACAACAGAGGGGACTCAAGCTTCCCGGAGAAAGAAGAGTCACGACCGGCGTGTCGACATGATCATGTTCTCATATGAAAACATGAACACCCACGAACATCATTTCAGCACGCGCCCAGACATGCGAAACGGTGATCGTGGCCGTCAGTGAGGACAGGAACGATCGCATCCAGAAACACAAGTAGGATATCGTCTTTAAAAAGACGCGAATCTACTTGTGTAAGTTCTTTCAGGGACTTTACTCTTTTAGAAGTGCTGAAGCACGCAGGGGAACGGCCACCGCAACACAGACAGGGATTGTGTGCAGCCTGTCATGTGCTTTCTCTCTCTTTGAAGGCGCTCACTCTTACCAGCCGTAAAAACGGCTTTTCAGCGCTCAAAAGCGCACCGTACCGGCCGTGAGAACAGCCTTCTGATGCTGTCAAACAGCTATTTGCTCAAAAACGGCAAACGAAACAAAAACAGAAAAAGAGAGGACTTCGACCCCGCTGCTGTGCTGTTCGCCCGCACTCGGAAAAAAAGAGAAGTTCAACCAAAAAGCTTGACTCGTCTTCTAGCAGACACTCGCTTGCAGAGAACAGGAACAAACACCGTTCGGCTCCGAAGCGAAAAGCTGAAGATGCAACGCACCTGCTGCTCATTATATACCCGCGCTGCGAGGCGAGCAGCTGATGCATATGATTGCATGCCAATGTGCATTGGCTCGTTTTAGTTACACTCGAAGTAGATTGGCCTCTCTAGCGAGATTCCTATTCGTCGGTCTGTCCGACGTACGTCGAACGTGACCGACTGAATGGGAACCTAGAATATTGTCTAACACTTGATGGCTGCTCTGTTAAGTCTTTGTCGTCAGCTAGGAACCTGGGTGTGCTCTTTGATACCAATCTTTCATTTGAAGGCCATGTTACTAGCATCTGTAAAACCGCTTTCTTCCATCTTAAAAATATATCTAAACTACGACATATGCTCTCAATGAAGAATGCAGAACAGTTAGTTCATGCGTTCATGACCTCAAGGTTAGATTACTGTAACGCTCTACTGGGTGGTTGTTGCTCCCGCTTGATAAATAAACTACAGCTCATACAAAATGCAGCAGCTAGAGTTCTTACTAGAACTAGGTAGTATGAGCATATTAGCCCAGTTCTGTCATCACTGCATTGGCTTCCTGTTAAACATTGTATAGATTTTAAAATCTTGTTAATTACTTGCAAAGCACTAAATGGTTTAGGCCACCAGTACCTAAGCGAGCTCTTAATGCATTATAGTCCTTCACGTTTATTGCGATCTCAGAATTCAGGCCAGCTGATAATACCTAGAATATCGAAATCAACTGCAGGTGGTAGATCCTTCTCCTATTTGGCACCTAAACTGTGGAACAACCTTCCTAGCATTGTTCGGGATGCAGACACACTCTGTCAGTTTAAATCTAGACTAAAAACGCATCTCTTTAACCTGGCATACACATAACACATTATATGTTTATATTTTCAAATCCGTTAAAGGATTATTAGGCTGCATAAATTAGTTCAGCCGGAACCGGGAACACTTCCTATAACACCAGTTGTACTTGTTACATCAGAAAAAGAATGGCATCTATGCTAATATTAGTCTTTCTGTTTATCCCGAGGTTTACCGTAGTCAACCAATTCGGGGCCATTTCCAGATGAGACAGAGGACCGGTGCTTTGACACGACCACAACGCAGCCCTGTATCAGCAGAGATCAAGTCGACTACAGTAGATCATCCATTGTGAAGACATCATCAATACGACAGCCAGTGCCACAGTTTCCTCAAAATTATAATCACGATTATTAATCATGTTTATTCTATCAAAAGAGTAATGTAACTATAGCTATTTTGCAAGTTGTTTACCAACCTACACTTCACCCAAAAGGCCTGTAGGTGGCACAAAGACTTAAATTTAACCAACTATGATAACTTCTTTAGATGGTAAATCAATACAAAACATGGTTTTTGTGAGCGCTTTGTAATATGTATTCACATTAGATTTTAAAGCAACACAATTTGTTTGCAATAAGACAAACCAGATTCTAATTGCCCGGCAAATTCGTAAAGCAAAGAAAAATCATTTCTAGCTGATCAACATTATGAAAACTGGTAAAACCTTTAGGAACTTCAAAAGATAAAACAGCGAAATTCCTAATATTACTTCCAATATTTCCAAATTATGTTCATTTTCATAGAGCGGGCCAATATTGTGACGATTATTTAAAATCAATTGAGAGAAGCAGATATCGTTATCGTGATAAAATACGATTAATCATGCAGTCCTAATTTAATTTAATTTGACATTTGATATTCAACAGAACCCTTGACATTTATTCAACAGTGCTTTTGATCTGCCTGCATTGACACTATTCTTTAAAAGGAAAAATTATGTACCAATTATCAATGTAAAGCTGCTTTGACACAATCTGCATTGTAAAAAGCGCTATATAAATGAAGGTGACTTGACTTGACTGACATATGCTCGCCTACTGCTTTTCCCTTACAATATAGTAGGCAAGTAGGCAGTTTCGGACACACTTTAAATAGACGCACATCCGAATCTTGAGAGAATTAGTACGTCACCCAGGTAATTTTCACCTACTCTTTTTTGACTAATAAGGCTTAGGACATACTTATTTGCTTGCCTTCTGCTTTTCCCCTACTAAATGGTAGAGAAGTGGGAGGTTTCGGACGAAGCCACAGTGTCTAACGTTAGATTTGCTAGCATTCTGTTGCTGTTGATATTGCAGTTTGATTTAGTTATACATGCTGCTGCAGCTGTACAAAACGTCTCGGGTTACGAGTGTAACCCTTGTTCCCTGAGTAAGGGAACGAGACGCTACGTCGGATGATGTGATGGGAACCCTTTGTATTTTGTGTTCGTGAAGCACCTCTGTATCCAACCAATGAAAAGACGTGACGTCAGAGACGGGTGACGTCACGGATCAGGAAGCTATAAAGCACACCTGAACACAAAGCACGCCAGCTTCTGTAAAATGTCTGAAGCAAGCGCACCAGGTATGCAGGAGATACGGCCACGTGACGTACTCAGGGGACAAGGGTTACACTCGTAACCCGAGACGTTCCCTTTCGTGGGAACTATCGACGCTACGTCGGATGACGTGATGGGAACGCAATCCCAACTACGCCGTCTCTCCGAGTGCATGGCTGCTATCTTGTAGCATCCTGGCCCCCGGAGTGGTTAAGGTGAAGATTGTAAAATCTGATAAAGGTGTGCTGGGATGACCATCCAGCCGCACCACAAATGTCGTCCATAGAGACACCAGATAGGAGAGCTCTGAACGCGGCCATACCTCTCGTGGGGTGAGCCCGCACCATCAAAGAACACGGGCGCCCCACCGTCTCATATGCAAGTGAGATGGCCTCGACCACCCACTTGCTCATCCACTGTTTAGATGCTGGGCCCCCCTTCTTAGGGGACCCATAACATACAAACAATTGTTCTGTTTTTCTCCACAGGGCAGCTCTGTGAACATACGCATCTAATGCTCTTAAAGGGCAAAGCAGATTCTTCCTTTCCTGATCCAAGTTTGCGAAAGGAGGCAGGCAGAAAGCCTCAAGTACAATGGGGCCTGGGACCCTCGTCGGACCTTTGGAACATAGCCCGGCCTGGTATGCAGAAAGGCTTTCACCATACCAGGTGCAAACTCAAGAGACGGCCAAGAGACAGATAGTTTTAAGTGTCAAGAACTTGTCTGACACCTCCTCTATTGGATAGAAGGGAGCCTCAGCCAGCCCTTGGAGCACAATAGTGAGGTCCCAGGTTGGGGTCTTTGTGCACACCACAGGTCTCAACCCGAGTGCACCACGGAGGAAGCGTACTACTAGGGGGTCTCGACCCAGCGAGGAGCCCACTACAGGGACATAATGAGCCGAAATAGCGGCCACATAAACTTTCAGCGTGGAAGGGGTTAAACCTTCCGAGAACTGTTCCTGAAGGAACTGAAGCACGTCAAAGACAGAAGAATGGACCGGGTCCAAATTATGCTGTTCACACCACACAGAGAACAATTTCCATTTATATAAGTACAACTTCCTCGTGGAGGGAGCTCTGGAGTGAAGGATGGTCTCCACAACCTCGGTTGAGAGACCAGTTCCTATGAGCCTTGCCCCCTCAGGGGCCAGGCCCACAGTTTCCACATTTCTGGGCGGGGATGGAGAATCATGCCGCCCGCTTGAGACAGGAGATCCTGCCTGAGAGGAAGCTCTAAGGGAGAGCCGTGAAGTAGAGACATTATGTCCGAAAACCATATTGTGGTCGGCCAGTAAGGGGCCACCAATATTAGGTCGACCTTCTCCTGGCGAACCTTCTCCAGAACTCCCGGGAGCATTGAGACTGGGGGGAACGCATATAGACGTAGCCTCAGCCACGTCTGTAGCATAGCATCCAGCCCTGGAGGTGCTGGGTGCTGAAGTGAGTACCACAGAGGGCACCGAGCTGACTCCTCTGTGGCAAAATAGATCGACTTGAGCTCGACCGAAAGTTTTCCATATCAACTCCACCACCTCGGTGTGGAGTTTCCATTCCCCCGGTCTCGCGCCCTGCCTCGACAGGGCGTCCGCTCCCACATTCAACCGCCCGGGGATGTAAGCTGCTCTCAGCGAGAGGAGCTTTCCCCGGGACCAGAGGAGGATGCGACTGGCCAGCTTGAATAACAGGCGAGACCGCAAGCCCCCCTGATGGTTGATGTATGAGACCACCGCATTGTTGTCTGTACGGACCAATACATGGTGATCTCTCAGGTCTGGGAGGAAGTGTTTTAATGCAAGAAACACCGCCATCATCTCCAGCCGATGTATGTGCCAGGAGTGCTGATGGTCCTCCCAGAAACCCTGAGCCGAGCGACCACTCATGATCGCCCCCCAGCCCGTGAGGGAAGCATCTGTCGTAAGCATTACACGACGACCAGAAGTCCCCAGCACGGGTCCCTGGGATAGGAACCAAGGCTTCTTCCACATGACCAGAGCACAAAGGCATCAGCGCGTGACTTTGATCATGCGAAAAGGATTTCCCCTCGGGGAAAACCCCTTGGTCCTGAGCCACCACTGTAGGGGTCTCATGTGCAGAAGGCCAAAAGTAATAACGTTGGACGCAGCTGCCATCAGACCCACCAGTCTCTGAAACTGTTTTACAGTGAGTGACTGGCCTAACTTCACCCCTTTCACGGCCCCGAGAATGAAACTCACACGAGCAGGGGACAACTGCGCCTGCATCGTGGTGGAATCCCAGATTACACCTAAGTAGTTTGCAACCTGACTCGGGACCAGCACACTCTTTTTGGCGTTGAGCCTCAGCCCAAGCTTCTTTATGTGCGACAGAACAACATTATGATTTTGAACTGCCAATTTTTCTGTTTGAGCTAATATCAACCAATCGTCGATATAGTTCAGCACGCAGATGCCCTGGAGTCTCAGCGGAGCCAGCGCTGCATCCACGCACTTCGTGAACGTGCGGGGTGAGAGGGATAGGCCGAACGGAAGAACCCTGTATTGGTAAGCTTCGCCCCCGAAAGCAAACCTGAGGAATTTCCTGTGTGAAGGATGGATGGATACATGAAAGTATGCGTCTTTCAGATCTATCGCTACAAACCAGTCCTCGGACCTGATCTGAGGGATGATCTGTCTGAGTGTAAGCATTTTGAACTTCAGCTTCTTTACGGATCGATTTAGCACACGTAAATCTATGATTGGACGCAACCCTCCATCCTTCTTCGGAACAATGAAGTAGCGGCTGTAAAAGCCCGACATTTTGCTGGGAGGGGAAACCCTTTCTATAGCCCCTTTTTGCAAAAGCGTCGTTACTTCTTGCTCCATCACCAGAGACTGCTCTGGGGTTACCACCGTAGGAAGCACCCCATTGAACTTGGGCGGATCGTGAACTGAACTGAATTCTGTAGCCCTGTTCTATCATGAGCAGCACCCACTTCGAAACATTCGGGAGATTTTTCCACTCTTCCAAATATTCTACTAAGGGAACCAGTCTCTCGAGACTGGTCTCTGGTGTTTTTTGAGCACTTGGCTCGTCTATCTGACGCAGCGCACAGGCAGACAGACGAATCACGTGCTGGCCGACCCTCCTCGGAGGATCGGTGGAAACTGCTGTGCCCTGACTCACGCTTGGTGGCAGGGTTGACAGAACGGTCACCTGAGGGCACCGAGGAGGACCCGATATCCGAATCCCCCCGGAGGGGGCTGCCCTCAAGAGATCCTGCACTATAAATGTAAGGACCTCTTCTTTGAAACCTTCCGAGAGATAATGACGGTCCTCAGATCTGTCCTACCTCCGGACTTTTAAATTCCTCAGAATTTAATGTATTCAATATTTCATTTAATCCTCAAATTAAATGCAGCCAGTTCTTATATAAATATATATTTTTTGAACAGACTGAATATATTTAGAATACAAAAAAGAATTATAGCTCATAATAATTCGCAAGGTATTTTAGGGAAAGAGAGAAAGGGAACTCCCGTCTACTCAGATCCCTTAATATATACATACACATACACACACGCATAATTACGGACACGTGATATATGCGCAGCCTCGGCAAACGCAAGACCCGAGCCGTATTTTCATTCTTGCAGACTTAATCTACGCGCTGCCTCGGCAACGCGAGATCCGAGCCATATATTCTTTAATGAAAACTCAGTCTACGCGCTGCCTTGGCAAGCGCGAGATCTGAGCTATATACTTTAATGAAAACTCAATCCACGCGCTGCCTCGGCAAGCGCGAGATTCGAGCTTTGCAATAGACTTTTATTCCCTCGAGAATAAAGCCAACAGGAGTGAACTGCTGTTCACGATTGATTTGTTATAAACGTGTGATTTTGAAACACGATATATGTGTGACTGTGAGGTGGCGATCCTCAGATCGATATCACAATATCCACCTCCTCAGAGCTGGACATGTGAGTATCGGTGCCTCAACCCGGGGGAAGAAACCGCAGAGCGTGCTTCCACCTGGGAGACAGCGCTGAACCTGGCTGGTGAGGGCAGAGAAAAGGCGCGCCCGTCTCTAATCCCTCTGTCAGATCCATTTGTGAACCCCACGAACGGAGCCTCCGCTCTGCCTCAGCAGAAGCAGGACCCGATCCGCGGGGAACACTGGAGCAGTGTCCTGAGAGTGAGTTTTTACAGTGCACACAGACGGCTCCCTCGAGAGCTGCCTGTGCTCACTCCCATTTCACCGCTGTTTCTCGCCATAATACGTGTCTTTTTTATATATAAATATATGGATTGGTGTGAGATACTCTTGTCCTCAGACGAAGAGATCTTGACTTGTTTATATGTAATAAGACAAACAACACCAAATAAGACACACAAGATACAGAGAGCGCTTGCTGAAGACAACAGAAGCTGGCGTGCTTTGTGTTCAGGTGTGCTTTATAGCTTCCTGATCCGTGACGTCACCCGTCTCTGACGTCACATCTTTTCATTGGTTGGATACAGAGGTGCTTCACGAACACAAAATACAGAGGGTTCCCATCACGTCATCCGACGTAGCGTCGATAGTTCCCACGAAAGGGAACTAGGATTACTGTAGCTCAGTTTGATATGCGAATACAAAAAAAGAAAACCTACTTCACTTTGAAAATTCAGCAAAGCTTATTTCCTGTATCCTCATGCAACTACATTGTCTGCTTACTGCTGCAGCATAAATGCAATAGCATATTCGCTAGCTGCTAACATGCCCAGCAATTCAATCTGAGCATTAAACAGGGCTGTTAACATAATACACAAATTAACCTTGTGTGTGGCTACTTCATAAGAAACCCAGCAGACAACGCAAACGCGAAGTGATATAGCACAAGAAAACCGTTCACTTATTTATAGATGTTGAATCCAGAGGAACTCTGAAGCGCGCTGCAAACTGCTATAGTGAATGTAACCAGCCATTTAAATGTGTGAGCAACAAGCTCATTGGCTGCAGATGTGACATGGACCAATCAGCTTGTGTTAGTAGTTAACTGTGATGTATTTATCCTCAGCTTGTGTTAAGACCCATCAAGATGCCATCATGACTGAACTATGCATTTACCACAGTAAATTTGGACCCTAACAAATACCACCCGAAACCTCTCAACAATTGCCCACTTGAGAGAAAAGAGCTTGTTTGCTGATTTAAAATGGTGCCCAGTCCCTGACTGCTCACATCTGTCTCCACAATTAACCCTCTGGGGTCTGAGGATTTTCGGGGCCCTGGAGAAGTTTTGACATGCCCTGACATTTGTTCTTTTTTCAGTTGTTCATAAACATATTAATGGAAAAAGTGTCATATGTGAGGAACATGTATGTACATGTTTGTGTTTTTGAAGGAATAACGTTTATGCATGGTTATTGAAAAAACAAAAAACTTAAGTCACAGAAATAAAGCCAAAAAATATATATTAAATCTGTGTTCACAAGACTTCTGGGTCTAGGTTGTAGACTAGAGTTTTTGCTTCAAAATTATGTAAACAATTACCCTGCCTACTCGTTCATATAAAACAATATATTGATTTAGTTTTTGTAAGACACTTTTTGTCAAGAAACACAGTATGCGTGGAGGCGTGAATCATCATGAATAATGGGTGATTCACACCTGAGAAGACAAAAGAATTGTATAATGAGCTGTAGTGACTTGCATAATAATGAGGCCTTTCAGTCAGGTAGGCTGTGAAAAAATCCTCTGTGATCATTTCTCAAGCTCATCATGGTATATATCAAACATACAGAAAAACCAGTAATACTGTGAAATATTATTACAATTTAAAATAATGGTATTCTGTTGTATACTTTAAAATATAATGTATTTCTCTGATGCAAAGCGTCTGAACATTCATGTTACCTCTATGGCATTTCATATAGCCTTTTAGCTTAAAAGCATGTGTAATGACTGAGACAAATCAGACACAATTATTTGTTAGTTCACCAATAGTTTTAAGCTCACTGTGGGATTTGACTGTCCCCATCCCCCGAGAAGTTTATTGCACTGAGGAATTTGCTGCCACATTGAGAGCAGAGAAGAGACACAGGAAATCTGCATCTTCCCTGCATTTTCCACACAGAACAAAGACGTTACTGCATTAATTTTATAAAAGAACATTAACAATCCCAGGAGATTAAATATTATCCATTATTACCATATGCTGTATTACAATCATTGTATTCACGTATGTATGTGGTTTTATGATACATTTAAAGTAACTTCAATTATGCCATGTTTAGTGTCTATGGGTTCCCAGCAGGAAGATTTGAATGCTCACGTGTGCGGTATGTCCATACCTGCGCAACACATAAGTATTACAAGAATCTTTAATAGTTCTTCTTCAAAGCTCAGCCAGTTTAATCTTGCTCAATCATAAAAGCCCCAACAAGGGGGACTGTTGTCACCCAGAAACACAACACCTTCATTGGCTATATCATTCCTGAGAGGTTGGACTTTGACCAGAGGTTAAAAACCAGCGAACAGTGCCACTCCCTCTCTTTTCCTTGCCTCATGGACAACTGAACAGAACCCTCTTGGCCGAAGGCCGCTTCAGGCCAAGGCCTGGTAGACCTAGGCCTAGGCCTGCTGGCCTCTGCCTATAAACCATCCATGTGCTCAACATCCAACACAGAAAGACTAGCAACAACTTCAGACGAAATCCTCAAGACCTCTCCTTGACCTGCCGATCTGACGCTCCTCAGCCTAAAGGCATCTTGCAAGTATCGTACAGTTTAATGCTTAACAGCAATTTAGTATTGATTTGTAAGACTTACTGTGGCGACCAGGGCAGGCAAGAGCCGTGAGGGAACGGCGCGAGGCCGGTGACGCAAGTGATAACGAACATCACCTGGGAGGCGCACCGGCCTTGAGTCTCTCACGGAGGAGCTCCGGGAGCATAAAAGGAGGAGCGATGACCGTGAAGGATGAGACAGGACCAGGCCTGGACTTTATTTTATGTTTTATTATGTTTGTGTGGCCGGCAGACGTCCGCGAGGGTCTGCCGGCATTCCTTTTGTTTTGTTCTTTGTTTATTTTTAATTAAACTTTTGTTGAATGTTCGCCGGTTCCTGCCTCCTTCTTCCCATATCTACGAACTACGTTACACTTACCTTTGCTATTGCTGAAAGAAACTGATGAGTCCTTTCCAGGTTGTCTTTGACTTTTTCCTATAGCTCTAGTAACAGTATATCTTCCGGTTCAACTCTATCATTACTCATTCTGACCTACATATGTGTGTGACCCTTTGTGTATGTTATGTTATGTGTTTGTTAGTTTAGTTATGTGTTTGTGATTTAGTTAATAAAGATTGTGCACAATAAATGTTTGGTTCTGACTCCATCTGCTAATGAATTGCCTCTTAATAGCACGGTGCGATAAGAATGTTATTTTTCCATAACCTGGAAATTAACATTTCTTAGAATTGTTAAACACTAAGTGTTCCCTGGACAACAAGGTTAATTGATTGTAATATTAAGATTAACTATATCCAGTAAATCTGATTAACAGATTTACATATTCATAATTAATCATAATTAATAAATCATATTGAGTTATTAATAATTCTTAATATTTCCCCTTTGAGTTAATTCGCTACACATGCACATTTGGAGAAATATTGATGGATTATCATATGTTTATGTCAATATTCTATACAGAGGAGTAATATTTATTCAATATATATTGTCATCACTGTGAGTGCTGGATACTGTGTTTTCATTTCAACAGGACATTCCAGGAACTAACAAATGCTTCCAGAGGTCGCTAACCATGGCTTTAACATACAGATAAACACTTTTGAAGACAACAAATACACAATTACGATGATGTATACATGTATCACCTCAGAATTTGCATCTGAATAGCACTCACTCCGTGGTCGTGGCCGCATTACCGTATAGTGAGCTGAATCACGGACTTCTAACATGTGTCTCTTTTCATACAAATTGCATAAACACAGAATTTTTGTTTTCGATTTGACTTACACGATTTAAAACCTGACAACGTTTCTTTAGACATAAGTCTAATTTTTTTGTGTACACAAATAAAAGAATATATACACAGATTAAAATGGTGTATAACTCTTAATTGTATGTGCAACATTGACAGAGTATTTTGAGTCTCTTTCACACTGGTAAGAAAAATACCGAGGTGGTATCGCCAGCATGACCGTCGACCCGAGGCCGCCTCTCTCCAGTGCATACCTACACCTCTCCGAACTTGCCTCAACCTGTTCTTTTCTCTCAGTACAAATCATCCACATCATCAAATAATCCATGTCATCCACAAACATCATAGTCCATGGGTGTTCCTGTCTGATCTCATCCATCATCCTGTCTATCACCACTGCGAACAAGAAAGGGCCAAGAGCCGAATCCCACCTTCACCTTGAGTCAGTCCGTCATTCCAACTGGAAACCTTATACATATCTGGCACCATCTCTCACATACTTCTCTGCCACTCCCAACTTCCTTAATTAGTACCATAACTCTTCTCTCCCATATGCTCGTCATATGCTTTCTCTAAATCCATAAACACACAATGCAACTCTTTCTGGCCTTCTCTATACTTCTCCAACAACACTCTCAAAGCAAACATTGGTGTTCTTTCCTGGCATGAAACTATATTGCTGCTCAAAGATAATCATCTACCTCCTCTCAGCTTCAGCTTCTCTACCATAACTTCATTGTTTTGACTGATCAACTTTATGTCCTTTAATTACTATAGCTCTCCACATGTCCCTTTTTCTTAAAAATCAGTACCAGTTCACTTCTCCACTCTTCAGGCATCCTCTCACTTTCTATTAAACAACCTGGTCTATTAAACTTCACTGCCATCTCTCCTAAGCATCTCCATGCCTCCAATGTAATGTAAGTCATCTGGACCAACTTCCTTTGCACTCTTCATCATTTTCATAGCTGCCCTCACTTCATCCTTACTAATCCTCTGCACTTCCTGATGATTCACCATTATTATCCACATCATCCAACCTTCTGTCTCTTTCATTTTCTACATTGATCGGTTCCTCAAAATGTTACATCCACCTTCTCAACACATTCTCCTCACTTGTCAACACATTTCCAACTGATCCTTTATCAACCTAACCTGTAGCACATCATTTCCAGATCGACCCCTCTGTCTGGCCAATCCATACAAGTCCTTTTCTCCTTCTTTAATGTTTGACTTCTCATACAGCTGGTCAAATGCTTTTTCCACCACCTCTTTCTTCCCCTTGTGCCGCATATCCTTGTACTCCGGTCTACTTTCTTCATCTCTTCATCCCAATTCTTTTTGCCAACTTCTTTCTTCTTTCTCATGTTTTCCAGTACTTCTTCATTCCACCTCCAAGCCTCTTTGCCTTCTTTCCTCTATCTAGGTGTCATACAGAGTACCTTCCTAGCTGTCTCCTTCACTTATGCAGTGGTTGCCCAGTTGTCCAGCACCTCCTCACCACCACTGAGTGCCTGTCTCACCTCCTCTCTGAATTTCACACAACAGGTTTCCTCTTTCAGCTTTTGATAATTGGTTTAGTCCTCACTCTCTTCCTCCTCTTCACATCCAAAGTCATCCTACAAACCACCATCCAATGCTGTCTAGCTACACAATCCCCTGCCAGCACCGTACAGATCTCTTTCAGGTTGCATCGCCTGCATAGGACATAGTCCACCTTTATGCACCTTCCTCTGTGGAGGGGACAGGGTCTAATTTGTGCCTGATCATATTCCCTTAAAGGAATCATACAATAGATGTGAAACCAAGCATTTGAGCTCCACCTGGTTTGGCCCTGCGAGAATGGGAGTAAGGACACAAAGCTGGGAATTTCCTTGTTCAGGGTGTGTAGCTTGGGCAGTGGCTGTAGGGCAATGTTTCCAAACCCTGTTCCTGGAGGCACACCAACAGTACACATTTTCAAACACTTCCTAATCAAACACACCTGATTCAACTCATCAGCTCATTAGTTGTGACCCCAAGACCAGAAATATATATATATTGTTTAGATAATTCAGACATCTTAACGTGGACTGTTGGTGTGCTTCAGGAACAGGGTTGGGAAACACTGTCATAGGGTATAGTCTCGCTGGGGCATCCTGATGGTTGGGGATTTCCACTACGGTTGCTAATTCTGTGGAATCTTTAATAAGGCAGTTATTCCCTCAGCATGGTGGAGTGGGCATTTGTTTAACATAGCGTCTTGCACCAATTTGTGCATTGTTGGCGCACTATTTTGAGGCAAATTAAATAAGCTGTGCCACTGACCAACTGAAACCTGGTATAAAGTCAATGGTGCAGTATTTGTTTTGTTATTTAAAGAGTGCGTTATATGCGGGTGCACAACATGTGTACACTCTGCTTATTACACACACAGAGATGCGCAGCAGCACACAAATATGCCAAATATTGAACATAAAAGGATTACAATGTAAAATATTATTATTGTGTGCATAAAGTTAAAATGCTTTGGTGGAATCCGGCTTTTCCTGTAGATGGTCTGCTCGCACGCTTTAAATCTGTTTCCTCACAAGAGAATAATTTTCTGCTTGCAAATTCCGCCATGTAAATAGGGAATATGCCATGGAGCCAGTGCAAGTGGCTTTTAAAGGGAATGGGAGATGAGACTCTGATTGGTTTATTGCACGTTACGCCCAAAACACACCCATTACTCATTAAGAGAATAGGGACAACCCTTTTAGACCATGCACCAGTCACACCGACCATTTTTACCCATCCTTTAACTAGCAAAAGTGGATTTGGACATGCCTTAAAAGCACTTGTGCCATGCGCTTTAGACCATGTGCTTAGATTGTTAAAATCTCTTTGCCCTATGTCTCATTTCCATGCTTCAGTTATGACTGCCATGTCTCCTTCAGAAACCTACAAATTCACACATAGAGACTGTGTCTGTACCTCGAACTAGTAAATACAAAAAACTTCCGAAACCTTTTAAGGGTAAAAATTTAATTGATGTTCAAAAAACGAAAATCACAGATAAATCAGATAAACAAATGATAAAGCTTGGGTAACTGAATATTAGATCTATTTCTTCAAAAGCACTTATTGTAAATGAAATTATCACAGACAATAAACTAGACTTGCTGTGTTTGACAGAAACCTGGCTAAAACCAGACAATTACATTACTTTAAATGAATCTAGTCCTCAAGGTTATGATTATCGACACAATCCTCGACAGAAAGGCAAAGGGGGAGGTGTTGCTGTAATTTATAGTAATATATTCAAAATCACTCAAAAGAATTTCAAATATAATTCCTTTGAAGTGATGGTGCTTTATGTAATATTATGTAAGTTGACATTTGTGCTGGCTACTGTATACAGGCCACCAGGGCACCATACTGACTTTATCAAAGAATTTGCTGATTTCCTATCAGAGTTAGTACTGGCTGCGGATAAAGTCCTTGTTGTTGGTGATTTTAATATCCATGTAGATAATAATAAAGACGCATTTGGATTGGCATTTGCAGACATTTTAAACTCTATTGGAGTTAGACAACACGTGTCAGGACCCACTCATTGTCGTAATCATACCCTAGATCTAATACTGTCGCATGGAATTGATATTGATGCTGTTGAAATTCTACAGCAGAGCGATGATATATCAGATCATTATCTAGTCTCGTGTATAATACAATTAGCCAAGGCTGCAAAACCACCACCCAGCCATAAATATTGTAGAACCATCACGTCTACCACTAAAGATTGCTTTATAAATAATCTCCCCGAGCAGTTTCATCGCCTTAGTATACCTGACAACTTAGAAGAACTCGATGCTGCAACAGAAACTATTGGCTCTCTCTTTTCCAGCACATTAGATGCAGTCACTCCTTTACGTCTAAAGAAGATTAAGGAAACTAATCCAACGCCGTGGTATGATGAGCACACTCGGGCTCTAAAACGAGCTGTTAGAAAAGCTGAACGTAGTTGGAAGAAAACAAAACTAGAAGTTTTTCGCCTTTCGTGGAAAGAAAAAATGATTGAGTACAGAACGGCTATAAGAAATGCTAGATCTACTTATTTTTCAAATCTCTTAATAGAAAACAAACATAATCCTAGGTATTTATTTGACACAGTGGCTAAATTAACTAGAAACAGAGATTCAACTGCTGACGTTTCCATAGAGCACAGCAGTAATGACTTTATGAACTTCTTTACTTGCAAGATTGATAATATTAGAGAGAAAATTAAAAACATGCAACCATCTACAGTTTTGCTTCAGACAGTGCACTGTAGTGTCCCTGAGGTAAAACTAGAATAATTCGCCGCTATAGGAGAGGAAGAATTATCTAAACGTATCAAATCATCAAAATCAACAACATGTATGTTAGACCCAATGCCGACTAAACTACTGAAAGAAATGGTTCCAGAGGTCGTAGGTCCACTTCTTGATATAATTAATTCATCCTTAACACTAGGATACGTGCCAAAAACCTTTAATCAGGCTATTATTAAACCTCTTATTAAAAAACCTCAACTAGATCCGAGAGATTTAGTACATTACAGGCCAATCTCGAATCTACCTTTTCTGTCAAAGATACTAGAAAAGGCAGTTTCAACACAACTGTGCTCCTTTTTAGAAAGAAATGGAATCTGTGAGGATTTCCAGTCAGGATTTAGACCAAACCATAGTACTGAGACTGCTCTTGTTAGAGTTACAAACGATCTACTCTTATCATCCGATCGTGGCTGTATTTCTCTATTAGTGTTATTAGATCTCAGTGCTGCTTTTGACACTATCGATCACAACATTCTTCTAAAAAGACTTGAAAACTATATTGGCATTAGTGGAATTGCTTTGGCATGGTTCAAATCGTACTTATCTGACCGTTATCAGTCTGTAATAGTTAATGAAGAGATGTCGTATCGATCACAGGTTAAATATGGAGTACCACAAGGCTCAGTACTAGGACCATTGCTTTTCACTCTGTACATGCTGCCCTTCGGAGAGATAATTAGGAAGCATGGTGTTAGTTTTCACTGCTACGCTGACGATACTCAGCTCTATATTTCCTCGTGCCCTGACGAAACCTACAAATTCACAAAACTAACAGAATGCATAGCTGACATTAAAAACTGGATGACAAGAAATTTCTTATTATTAAATTCAGAAAAAACTGATATCCTAATCTTTGGACCAAAAACTTCCTCACGAAAAAACCTTGAATACTCTCTAACACTTGACGGGTGCTCCATTAAATCTTCGTCCTCAGTTAGGAACCTGGGTGTGCTCTTTGATACTAATCTTTCATTTGAAAGTCATGTTTCTAGTATCTGTAAAACCGCCTTCTTCCATCTAAAAAATATATCTAAATTACGGCATATGCTCTCAATGACAAATGCGGAACAGTTGTGTTGGGGAACGAACAGTTTTTAGGACCCTCGACCAGATATGTTGAATGAAAGACCAGGAGTCAGAGATGCAATCAATAGAAGAAATTTTACTGAAGAATAGTTTGCAGTTTCATCAGCAGAAGCCAGCTTCAGGTCTCACAAGGAGTTTGTAGGCCGCTCTGCATACATTCACATTTCCACACCAATTATACTCTAACAGAGTCAACTAACTACGTCATTACTAAGGTAAAAAGGATTGTGATTGGTTAAGAGAAGATAGACAAGATTAGAAGTTTCCACAGATGGTCGGAAGCGTATCTCCAGGCGCCTAGAATCTGACGTGGGACCCCTAGATTTAGGGACTGGATGTCCCTTTAGGGTCGTGAGGTGGCGTCTCTCTGTCTCCAGCTTGAACCGCCAATTGTCCAAACCTGCACAGATTATTAGCACACATACACAGATACACAGCTCCTTCAAGGTTGAAGTCCACCCAGGCTCCAACTATAACAAGAAAGTTTCTCAAAACATAAGATAACATGTTCTAGTTCTGTAGAGAATTACGTATAATATTCATCTTTATTCTGTAGAGAAGGACATAGAGACAGGATAACACTGTGAAGTGAGGAAAAGTCACGTAGTACAGCTACTAGGGTGACCTTTGTGACCTAGCTGTCCAGGGTGCTAGAGAAACATGGATCTATGGCTGGACATATGGTGAGAGTGTCTCCAAATGGACAGACAAAGACACAGACATCAGCAGAACCTATACTGAAAGCTACCATAAAAGCTACGGCAAGACTCGAAGGCCCATCTGGTTCTGTGACAAATGGGGATCCATTGGATCTCAACCACACTGAATTCAAATATTCATAACCTGCAAATGCATCAGTCGTTTTAATTTGCTTAAAGAACGAATCAATATATTTGCCCCTGGCTTGTTTAGCTTTCAATTCCGGGTAATACTCAGTCTTGTGCTTCATTTCAGCAAAACATAGAGCAAGTTCGGCACAATTACCGTGTTTGCATTTCTTTGCGGGGTACCATGAAGGTCCCATCGGATGCACCAACTTATGGTTAGCACAGTTACCTGTATCTGGTTTTGAATGGATCTCTCTTATCTCCTCAACTGATGGAATAGGTCTCAGGAATTGACGGAATTGTTTCTCTCGATCAAACCACTCATCTCCTAATGCCACTTCAGACAGCTGCGGCCACATAAACGCCTGAAATGGTTGAAAGTGTTTCCATACCAAATCATCAACAGTCACAGGTACCCGGGAGATAGCCACTCTACTGGTTGCTATTTCTAAGAACAAATGGAGCATGTTAATATGCATCCAGGCAGTAAAATTGTAGACCATAGAGGTGGGGCTACTACATTTACGCTTGAGGTGATCATGTAATTGTTCTATCCTGATTATCGATTTTTTAGCCATGGCAATAGCAAAATCATACTGATACAAAACATCCATCATACTGGCCCAAGTGTAATCTGGCTTAACAAATGAAGCATTACAAATTTCCCATGGAATGGGCAAATCCTTGACACCTGTGAGGCTGGCAGCGAAATTTTTACATTTAGTAGTCTGCTCTGGTGGGAAGGTTTGAATAAACCACTGCTGGATCTCCTTACCCAGACAGCGCTCCACATGTACCGTCTCTTTCCACGGGTCATCAAAACTGGTATATCTAGGCCATGCGAGGGAGAGAGCATTCACAAGAGGTAAATCATTATTACTTCCATTTAGGTCAAAGTTTTGCTTATCAGTCTTGTCCATCCGACCTAACCTGTCACAAACTGCTCCGTAGGATCGATCAGCATCCCATCGGACCAAATGAACCTTAGTTGGGGTCAAAACTCCCCACCTCATCAGAAATTTATCCTTTAACACTTTGTGGTACCAGTCAGAATTAGGATCTTCTCTGAACACAACATTGGAGTACATATAACTCTGGGCGATCATCCTAACCACCTTGTTAAAGCTAAATTGATCCCTAGCCTTAGGAAGGTAATATGACATAATATGGCGGGGGTCAGGTGCACTGGGATACAATGGCAGTCGAACGGCTTTCCCTCCCACAATTACGTGGGAGTCCTCAGACTTATCAGTGGCTTGTTTAGCTCGTTCAGAGCTACCCTTAGCGAATGTCTGGTGTATCACATACCTATGAACTCTGTCTAGTCTGGACTGACAAACACTTTGATTCTCATTGGCTATGGTAATAGGAATCCAACTCAGTGAGCTAAAGTTACTGTCAAAAACATCTAGCCCACTATCATTCATCCATCGACCGTTTTGCATGATGAGGGTGTTCTCTGGATAATTTGGGGAGCGACCGAGCCAAAAGGTCACCGTTTCGTTGCCGTCCAAACGATAACATCGATCATTAACTTTCTGATACATACTAGGAATTAAATTTAGTCCCTCAGTTGAATTTAGGCATGGATATTGAACCCATGATGGACGGTTGTCAATTATTTCGCAGTCCCAATTGGTCGAAAAAGCATGAAATCGACCTGTCCAGAGAGAAATTTGAATCCACAACAAGAACGATAATGCGATCAGAATTAACATTACCAAAGAGAGCGGAATTACCAGTCGTATAAAAGCCCGTCTCATTTTCAGTCGTTTCTCTTTTCGCACTTCTTCTTGAAGAATTAGCAGCTTCAATATGTCTTCTGGTCCAGACATCTGTAATAATAATAAAACACTGGTTCCAGAATTAAAGTAGTAAAACACATCAGTTATTTTGTTTCAGTGAGTATATAAAATCTAAATACTCCTCTCGTTCAAGGCTCGCGAGGTATTATAGTTGTTATGAGCTATCAGTTTGGTTGTGACCCGTTTTCAAGTGGTTTCACGTGTGACCAATGTCTCCAGACAGTACCTAGGACACCTCTATCCAGAAGAACAGAAGTATTAGTCGTTAACAATACCTGATAAGGCCCATCAAATTTTGGACCTAGAGGAGAGACGATTTCTCTCCGTAGCATAACACTGTCCCCTATTTCAGGCAGGACAGGCATGTTTCTCTGCTCAGTGTTATCTTTATCTGCTTGTCTGATACTGACACTGACTCGTGTGTCCTGTAAACTATCATCCAAAGCTTTCAGATAATTTTGCAAAGCATCTTTCAATGGCCCAGATGGTCCCTCATGTTGCAAGGGAGCATCCCACAGCAAACGCATGTAGCGACCTGTCATTATCTCAAAGGGACTGATCTGTGTGGTTTTGTTAGGGCTGGCTCTCATGCTTAACAGAATTGTTGGGATGGCAGCATGCCATCCCTTTCCCCACTCCAACAGTCTCTTCCTCAGAGAAGTTTTTAGTGTTCTGTTACAACGTTCGACCGAACCACTCGACTGAGGCCGAAAAGCTATGTGAAAATGTTGTTTTACCCCCATTAACTTCATAGCATTTTTCATGACCTTCCCTGTGAAGTGTGTGCCCTGATCAGAATCAATTTGCACTGGCAAACCCCATCTTGGAAAAACTTCATTCAACAAAACTTTGGCTGTTGCATCTGCTGTGCAGTTTTTCAGCGGAAACGCCTCCACCCATCTAGAAAATAGATCAACAATCATTAATATGTAAGTGTATCCTCCACTAGGAGGCAGTGGACCTATGAAATCAATTTGCAGGTGTGTCCACGGACCCTGTGGGCGAGGTGCATGTCCTAAAGGAATTTTTAGTTTTGAAGATGAGTTTACTTTTAGACATACTAAACATCTTTTGCAAAAATCAGTGCAAGCAGTTCTCATCTTTGGCCACCACCATGTTTTTGAGATCATTGCATGTAATTTTTCAGGACCCGCATGTGCCAAGCCATGATACAGAGACATTAATTCAGTACGAGCAGAAGAAGGGCAAACATAGCGCTCATTAAATTTCCAAAGTCCATCTGACCTCTTTTGTGCGCCTAACTTAACCCATTGTTCTTTCTCTTCCGCATCATCTTCAGCATACAGTTCAAAAATGTCTCTGGAATTCTCCTCCCCTTGAGGAGAAAGAGCCATTACACTCACACATTTTTCAGTTAGTTTTGCAGCCTCTCGGGCAGCTGCATCGGCGGCTTGATTTCCTTTTGATTCTGGAGAACTGTCCTTGGCGTGTCCCGTGACTTTGATAACCGCTCCTTCTGTGGGAAGATCACATGCTGCCATAAGCTCCATTACCTGCTGCTGATGAGAGATTGGAAGCCCGGCAGTGGTTAGAAATCCTCGTCGTTTCCACACAGGTCCGAAGTCATATGCATAACGGCTGTCAGTGTACACATTAACTCTTTTTCCCTTGCCGTACTGCAGTGCACGTGTCAGAGCAACCAGTTCTGCCACCTGAGCCCCCCCCACCTGAAAGAGAACCACAATCAACAGTTTTACCCTGTTCATTTACAACCGCCCAGCCTGTGAAGCGTTCTCCGTGGTCATGGAAACTGGACCCGTCTACGAACAAGTTCATGGCATTAGGAAGTGGTTCAGAGTGGAGGGGGCTCTGGCTGTCCTCTTCAAGCAGTTGGACACAGTTGTGTGCAGTCCCTTCATCTGGTAACAGAGAGGCAGGATTGATAGCAGTCTCACAGTCAATTTTTATTTCCACATTCTTACTCAGGAGGGTGGTTTCCCACTTAGCTCGTCGTTGATTAGAAATAGAGCCTAAGCGAGTGTTTGTCAATAGTTTCAGAATTTGATGTCTAGTGTGTAATACAACCTTTTGATGAGCGACAACATCCTCTGTGATTTTCACTGCCCACTCGGCACAGTCACATGTCAGCAGACAGGGATGCTGTCCTGCCATGGAAACAGGAATCGGGGCAGAGTAATATCCGACCATCCCATAGGAATTTCTTCCTGGGACCCTCTGACCCAGGGCAGCTGAGTAGGCCTTGTTTCCCACCCAGGTCCATAGATGAAACGGTCTGCTTGGATCAGCATGTCTTAGTGCTGGAGAGGAAGCAAGAGTCTCTTTGATACTCACAAATGCATCCTCCATCTCTTCCGTCCAGTCGATCAGCTAAGGTCCAGGTTTTCCTCCCTTCAAAGCCTCTGTAAGTGGTTTAGACAGTTCAGTGTATTCAGAAACATACTGGCGGCAGTAATTTAGTAATCCCATTACTTGCCTCAGACCAGTGACAGTGTTTGGTTTTGGAAGTTCAATGATGGCTTTAATTCGGTCAGGGGTAATGCGTCAACCATGAACCCCGACAATCTGACCCAAATATGTTACTTCAGGTCGTGCTAGCTGAGCTTTCTTCAGGTTCACCTTGAAACCCCCGTTTTTGAGGGCATTCAAAACATTCTGTACAGCAGTCAAATGTTTGAACTTTGTGGGGCTAGCAATCAAAATGTCATCCACATATTGTAAGATAACAGAGCCATCAATTTCAACAGTCTTTCATATAGGGTCAATGAATGATGCCAGTACCTGATGAAACAGTGTCGGTGAGTTGCAGAATCCTTGTGGTAAGCGACTCCAGGTCCACTGACGACCACCGCAGCTGAAAGCAAATTTAGCTTGGTCTGCTTCTGGTAAGTGCAAAAACCGTTAGAAATGTCCAAAGCAGTGAAATAACAATGTTCAGATCCTATCTCATGTAAAATAGTTGCTGGGTTGGCCACCAGGGGGTGCATCTTCACAGAGACAGCATTCAAAGCGGTATAGTCAATAGTCAAGCGCCAACTGCCATCTGGCTTACTGACAGGCCACATGGGGGAGTTGGTGGGGGAGGAGCAAGGAATGACAATCCCCCGTTTATGTAGTTCTTTTACAACATTCTCAGCTCCAATTCGAGCATCATTTTTCAGAGGATATTGACGTTTGGCTTCATGCATGGGACCCGGTATGCTGAGTGGCTGGACCTGTGCAAGACCACAATCAAATTTGTCTTTTACCCAAACTTCAGGAAATTTAGAAATCACAAACTTTCACTCAGGACGAGTTTCAGTTATACTGACTGTCTCAGCCACAGCACACCCTTTCTCATGGTGGGGACCAGATTGAGATAAGCGAATTGTTTCATTGCAGCCAAGCACGAGCTTATCTTTTGAAAGCAAAACATCAGCTTCTAGCTCTCTCAAAATGTCAACACCAATTATCGTTCCCACAGTGTTTTTCCCAACCCAAAATTCAGTCCAGTACACATGCTCAGAATTATCAATAGTAAGAGGAACAGGAACAGATTTATGATACACAGTTTTACCATTTAAACCCTCTATGTACAAAGATTCAGAAGTTGTTTCGAGATCAATATTTGTGATTGACACAGTTGCCCCTGTATCGATCAAAGCTATGCATTGCCGGCCTCCTAACAATGCGTGAACGAAAGGGCGAGGATCAGTGTTATCACAAGAACCGGAGGCCGCTGACCCCTAGTCACTTAACAGCTTTCTCAGTTTCTCAATTTCAGCCTCAGACAGAGTGGAGGCCCTGGAAGGTTCCTTCTTATCTCCCTTATTTCCCTTCCTTCCCTGACCTTTTTGTTTATTACCACGACAGAATTTTGTCAGATGACCATTCCTGTCACAATTGTTACACTTAGAAAGTGGGTCAGTGCACTCACGGGAGAAATGACCCGGCTCCCCACAATTAAAACATGTTACAGTGTTTTGTGGCTTTGTTTCTGCTTCAACTGCAGCAGCAGATACTTTACCAGTATTGGAATCTTCTGACATTTGCGATCGACTCCAGCTTACTGAACACCAGCGGAGCAAACTCTCCCAATTGGGAAAATCAACAGAGCTGCTCATAAGCAGGTCTCGGTATTGTTTGCTCAGCCCGCTTGTAGCTGACTCGATCACAATGGCAGAGTCATAATCTTCACGAGTGTTATTTGCAGCACAGTAATTGTCATATGCAGCACGGAAACGCTCAACATATTCTAAGGGGTTTTCACCAGGTTTTTGTTTTACCTGAGTCACACTGGTCCAGGGAAATGAGCCCCGACCCAAAAGGTTTTTCACTTCATCTTTAAAGTCTGCATAAGCTATACAATATTCTCGCCATTCGTATGGGACGGCTGGGTAAATGCGGATTTTCTGAACATCACGCAATTTGCTCGTGGGAACTAAACTTTCTACCAGAGACCGGACATCAGCTATTCCCAAATTTTGCTGTCTAGCCATGGCCTCAAGTTTATCCCACACATGTTTGTTTGGGTTGAACAACTTAAAAGATTCCAAACCTGCAAGCAAATTGTTTTTCTCAGACGCTGAGAGCCTAGTCCATTCTCCCCGCTCTGCCCCAGCCCCCATCTCCGCGTCTCTGTCATAGACGGCGGTGTGTCTGACTGGGGCAGCCGAGGCCGTCCCTTTTGGGGAGACCCCGCTCTCTTCCATGGGTGCCAGTTCAAGATTTCTGACCCCAGGTGCTGCCTTGGGCTTTGCTTGCACCGTAGGAAGCTCTATAGGGTCAACACAAGGGGGAGGGGTACTGTGGTCAGTGACCTCTAGCAATCGGCGCGCCTCTGCATAAGGACTCTCAGTCGGGTTGACACTGCCTGAAGCGGCCGTGACTTGAACAGCCTGAGAAGAGAGAAAGGGAGTGGAGGGGGCAGATAAGGTGGACCTTGATTCACACTTCAGGTTTTTATCTGCTTTTTCACACACTATTTCAAGCCCTTTACTCAAACCACTCAGATCACACCCTATATCAATTCCTGTGACTTCAGTTATTTTGTCACATTGAGCAATCAAACTGTACCATCCCATAGTTACGTCTGGGATCTTCTTTTCAGAAGTTAAAGGTACACCTCCCATTTTGCAAATCCAAGAATAAGAACAAACAGCTAGAAATTTGAATCTTTCTGGCTCTTTCTTGGTCTGTAGCCAGTCAAGTTGTTGAACAACATTCCAATCAGAATCAAAACCCTGACTAACCATTTTCTTGATTAGCTCTGCATATTTCTTTGAAGTGAGAGCCTCAGAGCAAAGCTGTTTACAGCAAGTGCTCTCTTTTATCTCATTATTGGTATCAGGGCTGATCAAATTATTTACTTTGTCAGCCATTGTTGGTCACAGTTGAAACCCACACAAAAAGAGTTAGAAGCAATAGCCCAGCCAGCAATGACATGTGGGGCCCAGATGAGGGCTTCATGGGCGGCAAATGTGGGCCCCATTATGGGCTTGCACCCGGGATCCACATTGGGGCAAGCCGTGGAAGCCCAGACGTACTAAAAGTGGGACCTGTAAGGGTACTGCATGGGTCTTAATTGGGCAATTCATGTCAGACCCATTTGGGCCCCACCTGGCCAAAGGGGTCCAAAGTGGGCTTTGCAACATGGCTATACGGATGGGCTTTAAATGGGATCTGTAAGAGTCTTATGTGGGTCCTAACTGGGCAATTCATGCCAAACCCATTTGGGCCCCACCTGCCCAAAGGGGTTTAAAGTGGGCTTGCACCCGGGATCCACATGGGGGCCAGCCGTGGATGCCCAGATGGGTTTTAAGTGGGATCTGTAAGGGTCTTATGTGGGTCCTAACTGGGCAATTCATGCCAAACCCATTTGGGGCCCACCAGTCTGAAGGGGTTTAAAGTGGGCTTGCACCCGGGATCCACATGGGGGCCAGCCGTGGATGCCCAGGTGGGTTTTAAGTGGGATCTGTAAGGGTCTTATGTGGGTCTTAACCGGGCAATTCATGACAGACCCATTTGGGCCCCACCTGCCTAAAGGGGTTTAAAGTGGGTTTGCACCAGTATTTAACCGTGAATGCCCATATGGGCTTAAAGTGGGCTCTGTAAGGATCTTATGTTGGTCCTAACTGGGCAATTCATGCAAGGTAAGCCCAACCATTCATTTAAGGAAACAATCTAAGAAAAATTAAAAATGAAGAATGAATGTAAGTACAAGATAAATACAAGACACTTGATGCTTTGAACTGGAAGAAATATATTAAATTGAACAACAAAAATTATCTTTAAAAAACAATGTCACAACATACGGTAAACTATAAAATATATTTAAAAAAAATATCTGAAAAAAAAAAAAACCCTCCAAAAATACAATACAAAATACACTCATTATATAATACATTGAACAACAAACATAATCTTTAACAATTAAAATTTTACAACGTACCGGTAAATAAATAAATAAAAAATATATTTTTTAAAAATGTCTGAAAAAAAGAAAACAAATCATCTCTCCAAAAAAGTCATGGCGTTTGTGTTGATGTTCTTTTTTACCCATAGATATATGAGCAATATCACACTCGTAGCCGTGCGATATGGCTGTATATCAGCACGCTGTGATTCGTCCGTAGGTAATCACTGCGTGCTGATATACAGCCATATCGCACGGCTACGAGTGTGATATTGCGTTTATACAACAGTTCGACGGCACGACTTCGGTAAAGTTGGTTTTATATTTGCACATTCGGACTTATGATAAATTCAAACTTTCCAATAAATGTGCAATAAATTAACCCATACGGTATAAAAAAATATTTTCAAATATATTTTTAAATATATTTCAAAATATACAAAAAATGGCCAAAAAAATATTCGCTATAAATATATTTTCACATATAAATATATTTTCTAAAAATATATTTTTGGCCATTTTTTGTATATTTTAAAAAATATATTTTCAAATATATTTATACAAATATATTTTCCTAAAATGTATTTTTTGGCCATTTTTTGTATATTTTTAAAAAATATATTTTCAAAATATATTTTACAAAAGCATTTAAAAATATATTTTGCCCTACATATATTTCAACCCAAGAAAATACATTCACGTCACATTTGAAAAACCTTTATTTGTTGTCTATAACACGTGAACATTTGAATAAAAATCAGCAAGGAACATACTTTACAATGTTCAAAAAATTAACTTTTTTGCTTTCAAGAAGTCTCAGTTTCCCCACGTCAAATCCTCAAAGCCTCTTTGGACACATTTGGAAATCTCTTCTTGACTGTGAGACAAAAATCAGTTATTTTTTTAACTTAATGTTTCTAGTAAATTTTCCTTTCACTAAGTATTAACTTACCGTATATATGGCTGCCATGGTTTCCTCATCAAAGGCACTTCTTCTCTGTCTCTACCACTGTACTCATACAAAAGACAAAACACAATAACTGAACATCAGTACAGGTACAGAGGGCATGCACTTTGTCCTCTAACTAGTTTTGGATTTCCTGATATTTTTGTTTACACTGGAACGAAAACAATTACAGGTATACTGGATTTTAAAGATATTTAATGGGCATATTTTTAGACAGTACAGTAAAGAAACTGATGATTGAGGAGAGGTCGAATTAGCCTTTCTTTACACTTCTGCATTGCATTTTCACTTTTACAAATGAAGGGATAGTGGAATATCACAAAGTCACTCAGTTAAGCTAACTTAACAAAGGGATATTTACCCTCATGCTGTTCCAGTTGATTATGACATTCTCTTTTTCTGTGGAATACAAACAGAGATATTTAGAAAAATAATCCATCTCTGTGTGTTCACGCAAGAAGGTCAAAAACCAAAGTGAACATGACGGTAATCCACATGACCTCAGTTGATTAATCAACTTCTTCTGAAGTGAAACAATAGGTGTGTTTTTGGAAAATACTGTTATGTTAAATTTGTTACATTACAGATTTGCCAACTGTCCAATATGGGCTCAAAGTCAACATGTTGTAATTTGCGATGTGTTTTAAAGCTTGATTTCATTTGGATGTACAGACTTTAAAATATTAGAATTTTTCTAACACACACCTAGTGTTTCACTTCAACTAGGGTCATGTTGACTATTTCATGTTTATTACTGTGAAGCTGTTTTGTATAAAGTGCCACAGAAATGAAGATGACTTGACTATGAACATTATCCTGTACCTGTGACTTGTGGTTCTCCAGCACAATCGTTGGGCTGGTGGGGCGAACAGCAAGTGGACAAGCGTCTTGACAGATGGGTTTTGACCCGCACCTGTTCCAGACAGAAACAGATATTAACACAAGTGCAGAGAACATATCAATTCATAAATTACACAAATAAAATAATATAATTTGAAAAAAAAAAATCTACTTCTTAAAGTGTCTCATCATTCTCACCTTGTTGCTGTTGCACAAACCGTCGCTGCTTCTGCTACTGAAAATAAAAAGTAGATTTTTTTACAGTAATGAATGACACATGTAAACCTGTAAGTCGTGACAAATAAGCATCTTCTGTTACAAGCAACTTACTGAATCACTGGCTCAACTGGATAATCGAAAACAGCTTCATTCAGCAGAAAGTGAATAAAAATTATATTATAGTAAGGCTTTATTAATAATGATAATAATAATAGTAGAAAAATTGAGCGTATGAAATGCCATTAATGCCAAACCAGCATATGCCTGAACTTTAATAACGTGAAAATAACGTGTGCCTAATTAACAAGTTTAGTAAAACATTAAATTTAGCCCAAAAAAAAAAAAAAAAAACTTACGTTACAGGCCACTATCAGTGACAGGAGCATCATAGATCGACAACAGCAGGCAGCACGGTCTCCCAAACACTCTACAGCTGAAATTTAAAAAGAAAATATTAAACGTTAGTTTTCACTAGTGTCCAAATTAAAAACAACTAACTTTAAAACGGAAATCTGAAAATATCAAATGCGTATCATGTGAGCAGATAAACAAACGGGCATTAATTTGACAAATAAAGTAAAAAAAAAACCCTTGACAATAAAACATTATACATTCAAAGTAGCAATGAACATTACATATGTGAAAAATGTGAACTCCCGGTTGACTGACGACCGTTACAGTTCAAAATGACGCGCATGCGCAGTACTCCAAAAGTCCGTGAGCGCTGCTAGTGGTTTCCCATTCAAATTACGTCACAGTTAACATCGTACATCTAGCGATTTTATTAATCTATTGTATTTGATGTAGATCTAAACGCTATATTACACTGACAATAAATTACAATTAAATAAATATATTAATGAATTAATAAGTAATAGACTAAAACACACATTTGTGAGGTGCCATGATTACACAGATCTGTATTTTTAGGGAAGATATGTGAACAAAGTGTCAATGTGGAAAATATGTGTAAATTCATGTTTTTCTGTAAGTGTTTAAAATTCTTCAAACATAATGGATAGTTTTGTTCGCAAGGCTTTCTTCCACGCACATTTGCATTGTCGACTGTAAGATTGGAAATGTATTTTCTTGCGCCCTGAAATATATTTTTATACATAAATATATTTTTCCTGCCCCTGAAATACATGTTTAAATATATTTTAAGTATATGAAGGTTGAAACAAAATATATTTTGTTATAGAGAGTAGGCAATTACCTGTCTGATATATTGCATTACATTCATTCTTCAAGTCGATGTCCATAATATTATATCCATTATAAAAGTCCGTTTGAATATCCTCTGAGGAAAGCAATCTTTGTATACACAGCGCTAAAAACAACTTCCTTTGCAAAAGTTCCTTTCAATTTAAAAGTCTCTTGTGCTTCACTGACTCATTCCTCCTGTAAAGTGTTGCTGCCATCTAATGGCGTATTAATGTAACTTTCACTCAATCCATATTACTTACTAATGGACATATTTATATAAAATAATATTTATTGAACAACAAATAAGTACAATTGTACAGTTCAGTCAAACAAAGCACTAGTTATTTACAAAAAACAAAAACAAAACAAAAAACATTTACGCTTGTATGTGGGTTTTACAAATATTTAACGAATGAAAAGGATTTTAAAGAGCTTGTGACAAAACCTCTTAACTCCACTGGATCCTCAAACTGTCAATCAAACTTCATTACATTATTCCGCCTCCCCTCGTGAATGAAGTGTGCACGCAATTTGGACATCTCCTCTATGCAATGCCAAGGTAAATAAAGATCTGATGTTTGAAAAAAAAAAATTGTAAAGCGTTTTCTTTACTCAAAAAACCCTATGTTTATAAAGTTTAATGTTTTACGTATTTGAAGAGCAGAGAAGAGTCTTCGTCTGATATGTCCCGTCTAGTTGAAGCCAATATGCTAGCCTATATATAATGATGTAACATAACGTCGTTTATTATCAAATTTAACATAGCACAATTCGACTTGCTCTGGAACAAATAATAGATTAATAAAGACCAAAGATTGCCTGTTCTATGTACTCAAATTGAATAATGTCTCATGTTTAACCACTATAAGAGCCAGCGGCAAATCCACGAAGCACTGGCCGAGATTAAGCTGTTCTCGGCAGTTACAGAAGCACTGAACGGCCGCTGACGCCCTGGAGCTCACATCTCCGAAAACGTCAAAACAAGTTGTAAAATAGGCGCTGTTATTAAATATGAGTCACATATTTCAGGTCTAAACAACTACATTCTCGCCTAAAAACTATTAAAACTACAGTTTGTGGTACAACAAGTAGTATTTGTAAAAACTGCGGTTGATTTGGTCGGCCGCCATGACGGTCACTTCAAGCGGAGTGATACAAACGGTGAAAAGATAGGAGGAGTGCTGTTATCGCTGAAATATTGCATGTCTATCAGCCAATCAGATTCGAGAACCAGACAGAACTGTTGTATAAATATATATAAGACCCATATATGTGTTCCCAGTTCAAACCCATGCCAACTTGGCCCATAAATATATCATGCAAGACCCATATATGTTTTCCCAGTTCAAACCCATGCCCACTTGGCCCATAAAAATTCTATGCAGGACCCATATGTGCATTCCTAGTTCAAACCCATGCCCACTTGGCCCATAAATATGCCATTCAAGACCCATATATGTGTTCCCAGATCAAACCCATGCCCACTTGGCCCATAAATACGTCATGCAAGACCCATATATGTGTTCCCAGTTCAAACCCATGCCCACTTGGCCAATAAAAATTCTATGCAGGACCCATATGTGCATTCCCAGTTCAAACCCATGCCCACTTGGCCCATGCCTGTCCCTTATGGGGCCCATGTAATCAGCTCATATGGGCTTCCTAAGTGGGACTCGTACTACAAAACCTACATGGGACCCGCTGATTTCACCCAGCCAAAGCCCATGCCCACACAGTACCCATGGAACCTGTAGTTAACCCATCTGGGCCCCACGTGTCATTGCTGGCTGGGAGGTTTGAGGCGGTTCTTGATCAGAACAAAAGCTGTACTTCTACGTGATGAAACCACAAAGTATTCTCCAAAACCACCAAGTCACATATACTGGTACAAGTCAATTAGGGTCACAATAATTTTTACTTATCTCGGAATCGTTCCAGATGCATCCCAGGCAAACAAGAAACCCTATATCTATTTAATGTTTCTTTTTATCTTGTATTTAACTGATAACTTAATCCCTAACTGTCTGATTCACTAAGCTCGGGGGTCCCCCTATCTGATGTGGAAGAGACAGAGTTAGGTTCACGGTGCCACTGGAGCCTCCAAATCCAGTGTCTTACACTCCCTGTAGGGGTACCTCTGTACACCACGCAGTGTTTTTAAAACACTTTGTGTCCCTCTATTGGAGTGCGTCCGATGCGCTGCCTGCCGTCACGTGGCTTCAGCGACTTCTTATACTATCAAATTCAATGATCATCAATATCATGAAGCTAGTATAATTAGTGTACTTCCCCGGCCTCCAAATCCGGTTCTACGGTACTCCTCACTCACGTCTGAGCGAAGCTTTGCCGTTCTCCTTCCCCAATCTCTTCCACTCAGACAGCCCTAACCAAATAAAACAGCTTCCTACCTTGTTTGTTGTTTAGCCAGGGATGTCACCGAAGAATGATTGCCCGCTCAATCCTCCACCATAAAAACTGTTGGGGAACGAACAGTTTTTAGGACCCTCGACCAGATATGTTGAATGAAAGACCAGGAGTCAGAGATGCAATCAATAGAAGAAATTTTACTGAAGAATAGTTTGCAGTTTCATCAGCAGAAGCCAGCTTCAGGTCTCACAAGGAGTTCGTAGGCCGCTCTGCATACATTCACATTTCCACACCAATTATACTCTAACAGAGTCAACTAACTACGTCATTACTAAGGTAAAAAGGATTGTGATTGGTTAAGAGAAGATAGACAAGATTAGAAGTTTCCACAGATGGTCGGAAGCGTATCTCCAGGCGCCTAGAATCTGACGTGGGACCCCTAGATTTAGGGACTGAGGTGGCGTCTCTCTGTCTCCAGCTTGAACCGCCAATTGTCCAGAACTGCACAGATTATTAGCACACATACACAGATACACAGCTCCTTCAAGGTTGAAGTCCACCCAGGCTCCAACTATAACAAGAAAGTTTCTCAAAACATAAGATAACATGTTCTAGTTCTGTAGAGAATTACGTATAATATTCATCTTTATTCTGTAGAGAAGGACATAGAGACAGGATAACACTGTGAAGTGAGGAAAAGTCACGTAGTACAGCTACTAGGGTGACCTTTGTGACCTAGCTGTCCAGGGTGCTAGAGAAACATGGATCTATGGCTGGACATATGGTGAGAGTGTCTCCAAATGGACAGACAAAGACACAGACATCAGCAGAACCTCTGAAAAGTACATTTCAACAACCACATAATCATTCTATGGATGTATATGAAACAAATCACTCAAATCAGTTAATAATAAAAGAGGTTACATATTGATTATTGATTATCACCCTTATTATAATCACTCACATCAATCATTCAAAAAAGGATATATATATATATATATATATATAGTGAAGAGGCAAGGGAATTTTGATTATCTCCTTTCAGTTGGTTCGTGCATTCATGACCTCAAGACTAGATTATTGTAACGCTCTACTGGGTGGTTGTTCTGCTCGGCTTTTAAACAAACTGCAGTTGGTCCAAAATGCGGCAGCTAGAGTTCTTACTAGAACCAGAAAGTATGACCATATTAGCCCAGTTCTGTCAACATTACATTGGCTCCCTATTAAACATCGTATAGATTTTAAAATCTTCCCAACCAGCAATGACACGTGGGGCCCAGATGGGTTAACTACAGGTTCCATGGGTACTGTGTGGGCATGGGCTTTGGCTGGGTGAAATCAGCGGGTCCCATGTAGGTTTTGTAGTACGAGTCCCACATAGGAAGCCCATATGAGCTGATTACATGGGCCCCATAAGGGACAGGCATGGGCCAAGTGGGCATGGGTTTGAACTGGGAATGCACATATGGGTCCTGCATAGAATTTTTATGGGCCAAGTGGGCATGGGTTTGAACTGGGAACACATATATGGGTCTTGCATGACGTATTTATGGGCCAAGTGGGCATGGGTTTGATCTGGGAACACATATATGGGTCTTGAATGGCATATTTATGGGCCAAGTGGGCATGGGTTTGAACTGGGAACACATATATGGGTCTTGCATGACATATTTATGGGCCAAGTGGTCATGGGTTTGATCTGGGGACACATGGGTCTTGAATGGCATATTTATGGGCCAAGTGGGCATGGGTTTGAACTAGGAATGCACATATGGGTCCTGCATAGAATTTTTATGGGCCAAGTGGGCATGGGTTTGAACTGGGAACACATATATGGGTCTTGAATGGCATATTTATGGTTCAAGTGGGCATGGGTTTGATCTGGGAACACATATATGGGTCTTGAATGGCATATTTATGGGTCAAGTGGGCATGGGTTTGAACTGGGAATGCACATATGGGTCCTGCATAGAATTTTTATGGGCCAAGTGGGCATGGGTTTGAACTGGGAACACATATATGGGTCTTGCATAACATATTTATGGGCAAGCTTTACAAATACTACTTGTTGTACCACAAACTGCAGTTTTAATAGTTTTTAGGCGATAATGTAGTTGTTTAGACCTGAAATATGTGACTCATATTTAATAACAGCGCCTATTTTACAACTTGTTTTGACGTTTTCGGAGATGTGAGCTCCAGGGCGTCAGCGGCCGTTCAGTGCTTCTGTAACTGCCGAGAACAGCTTAATCTCGGCCAGTGCTTCGTGGATTTGCCGCTGGCTCTTATAGTGGTTAAACATGAGACATTATTCAATTTGAGTACATAGAACAGGCAATCTTTGGTCTTTATTAATCTATTATTTGTTCCAGAGCAAGTCGAATTGTGCTATGTTAAATTTGATAATAAACGACGTTATGTTACATCATTATATATAGGCTAGCATATTGGCTTCAACTAGACGGCACATATCAGACGAAGACTCTTCTCTGCTCTTCAAATACGTAAAACATTAAACTTTATAAACATAGGGTTTTTTGAGTAAAGAAAACGCTTTACAATTTTTTTTTCAAACATCAGATCTTTATTTACCTTAGCATTGCATAGAGGAGATGTCCAAACTGCGTGCACACTTCATTCACGAGGGGAGGTGGAATAATGTAATGAAGTTTGATTGACAGTTTGAGGATCCAGTGGAGTTAAGAGGTTTTGTCACAAGCTCTTTAAAATCCTTTTCATTCGTTAAATATTTGTAAAACCCACATACAAGCGTAAATGTTTTTTGTTTTGTTTTTGTTTTTTTGTAAATAACTAGTGCTTTGTTTGACTGAACTGTACAATTGTGCTTATTTGTTGTTCAATAAATATTATTTTATATAAATATGTCCATTAGTACACAGTAAAATCAACAGTGTTAATCAAACAGTGTTAATCTGCATTTACTCTTAAGGAGTTAATTTAACAACAAATAGTGAAAAATACCCCCTAGTGTTGGTGAAAATAATCAGAGTTGAATTCTGCGTCGTTAAATTTACTCTGTTAAGCTCCGCCCCTTAAGCCAACTCCGAAGACCTGAGCGGAAGTTCTCTCATCGCCATCTTCTTTGCCTCGCACTAAAAGGTAAGTTTTTTTAATTAACTTATTAAAACGTAAGTTTAATATTTGATGTTAACGATTGTGCTAATAATAATGCAGTTGTAGTTTTTTGATCTGGTAATTTGGTTTAAACTCGGAAATATCGAATAAAGTCACTAGGCCTATGTTGGAGAAATTTGCTTTTTCGTCACAATGTGGTAATGATAAAGTTTAAATTATGTCAGTAATCTTACTTAATTTGATTTTCAGCTGTAGTTAATATATATATATATAATATAATATTTTTTTTTTTAAACGTTTAATTATTGAACGTCACAATAGGTGGTAAGCTGACACATTTTTATGTGTTTGGATGGTCGAAATCTTGCAGTTAGGGCTGTGGCTGGTGTTTTCAACATGTTATAATGTAAACGTAACGTGTAGCATGTAGCCAAATGTTATTGTGGATTGAAATATTTTAGCATGTCTTACGACGCTACATACAGAACATAAACATGTCAGAATATATTATGTTATGAATTATGTTATGTAAATCGTTCGAATGTTATATAAACTATATATTTGATACTGTTCAGCTCCCGACAGATTAAATATGTCCAATGAAGGTAATTATAAATCCGATTTGTCAAAATGCCACCATTGTATTTTTATTGAAGCCACGTAAGTTAGATGGCGCTGTGGGATAGCATTAACATGGCCCAACACTACGCAACGAAGAAGGCGATGGGGAAGGCGGAAAGAAAGTCTCATTTAAAAATACCCGCTTTTTTGTTTCTCGTCACTTTAACCTTCTGCAATGATCACGGCAGCACGAACAACTATTTTATATTATTGTTATTAGACATAAACAATCAGTTGACTTCAGCAGAGCATCGGTTGATACAAGTAACGCATTTTGAAATCCATTCTTTGTAAGTGACTGTTATTGGCATGGTATAGCACATATTGCTGAACTAACGTATTTTGTTCTTTTTTGTTTTAATTAACAAGCTTCTCCTGTGCACTCAGACAAGTCCCTGTCTTCATCCTTTGACTCCACTGACTCACAGGACACACTCATTATTGAAGAAAGGTTTTCATGTAACGTTACACGAATGAGGCTCGATGATGAAGCTAAAAAAGGTGGGCAACACGTTATTACTTATGCATTTGAGGGGGAAAGAAAAAAACTGTTGAAACTAATAAATCAATTAAAAAATTATTTATAAAATTATAACATTAGTTTGATCTTTATACGATTAAACATTTAGAAAAATATGTATAAATCTTAAGTATTTTTACATGATATTAGATATATAGATAGATATATACATTTTTTTATTTATTTATTTTGCAGTACTGTACATCACAACCAAGCAAGGTGAATGAGAAATATGCCAGAGTAATTGTGGTGTTCCTGTATCTCAGTGACCCCTCCTTCAAAAATGGCTACGTAAGTATCACACATTTTCTTTTTCTTTTTTTTTTTTAATTTTTTTCAATTTTTTTTTAAATGGTGTATTTTGCTCTTGGATTTTAAAACTTTTTTTTTTTCTTCTGTGCTTTTGTCTTTCTAAGGAGCATTGCTATGTTGGTGAAAATGCCACCAGTTACTTGCCATGGAGAATCAAAACTATACAGAGAGGCACTGCTAAAGCACAAGCAGTATCATTTGAAGGTACAAAATGAAATGAGAATTTTATTGTGTCATCTTTCACGGCAGTTTTATTGCCATGGAGTTGCATTAAAGGGTTAGTTCACCTAAAACGAAAAAGGTCTGTCATTAATTACTCACCCTCATGTCGTTCTAAGACTTTTGTTGATCTTCAGATCACAAATGAAGATCTTTTTCATGACAGAATGCTGTCAGATTTCTTTCCATAGACAGTCTTTGCAACTGACACTTTGATGCTTTAAAAAGTTCATAAAGAGATTGTAAAACGAATCCATATGAATTGAGTGGTTTAGATCAAATTGTCTGATGAGAATCGGTCACTTGTTATGATGAACTGATTTAATTTTTGCTTTTTCTTGCATGTAAACATTGATCAGTGAACATACGCAGAAGCTCGACCGAAACTGAATAATGCACAAGAACCGTGCTGGTTACGTGCTGCATAACCAGCATTTGAGCTTCCGGATGAGGTTTGGTTTTGTGTGTTATTAAGGTTTGGTTGAGCTTCTGCTTATGTTTGCAGATCAATGTTTACATGTGAGTAAAAACCTAAATTAAATCTGTTCATCATAAGCGATCAAGTCTCTTCAGACAATTTGATCTAAACCCCAATTCATATGGATTAGTTTTCCCATGTCTTTATGAACTTTTTGAAGTGTCAAAAGTATCAGTTGGAAAGGCAGTCTATGGAAGGAAATCTGACAGCATTTTGTCATCAAAAATATCATAATTTGTGTTCCAAACGAGAACAAAAGTCTTATGGGTTTGGAACGACATGAGGGTGAGAATTTAAATGTCCCTTTAAATGTGACTAAAGATTAACTTAATATAGCATTCTTTAAGCAGTGTTGATCTTAAAATGCTTTTGTTGTTCATTGTTCATCAGGAAAAGGATTGTCTTGTCAAGGCCAGAAAAGGCGTCTACATCTCATGTAGAGAGATCTTGTCTTTTAGAAGGTTTGTTTTTATTTATTATTATTTTTATTATTATTTTCTTGTAGTTTTCATTATTTAACATTAGTCCTCTGCAATTTGCTTGGCTTTCTCAGAGTGAAACGAGCATTGAGGAGCATCTTCAAGACATCGCTGGAAGTGCTTAGCCCTATCACCTGGCTGTTGAAACCAAGAATTCAGTTCACCAGTTCTTCATTCTTGATCAACATGTCATTCCATTCAAGTCAGTCTTTTTTTGATGCCTTTTGATGATATTTTTAATGGGATTAATGGGATGTAATATAAGTCTAAGGTGTCCCCTGAATGTGTCTGTGAAGTTTCAGCTCAAAATACTCAGATTTTTTTTAATTAATTTTTTTAACTACCTATTTTGGGGCATCATTAAATATGAGCCGATTTATGCTACTGCCCCTTTAATTCTCATGCTCTCTGCCCCCAAGCTTGCGCTTGCCTTAAACAGTACATAAACAAAGTTTACACCCTCAAATGGATCTTTACAAAGTGTTCGTCATGCATGCGGCATGTATGCGTCGGATTATGTGAGTATTGTATACTGTTATATTGTTTACATTCTGAATGAATTTGAGGCTGTGCTCCGTGGCTAACAGCTAATGCTACACTGTTGGAGAGATTTATAAAGAATGAAGTTGTGTTTATGAATTATACAGACTGCAAGTGTTTAAAAATTAAAATAACGACGGCTCTTGTCTCCGTGAATACAGTAAGAAACGATGGTAACTTTAACCACATTTAACAGTACATAAGCAACATGCTAACAAAACATTTAGAAATACAGTTTACAAATATCACTAAAAATATGATGTTATCATGAATCATGTCAGTTATTATTGTTTCATCTGCCATTTTTCACTGTTGTTCTTGCGCGCTTACCTAGTCTGATGGTTCGGTTGTGCTGCTCCAGACGTTAATGCCTGCCCTTGTCTAATGCCTTTCATAATGTTGGGAACATGGGCGGGCATATGCAAATATTGGGGCGTACACCCCGACTGTTACGTGACAGTGGGTGTTATGTTGAGCTTCGCCTGTTCTTCGGAGGTCTTTTAAACAAATGAGATTTATATAAGAAGGAGGAAACAATGGAGTTTGAGACTCACTGTATGTCATTTCCATGTAATTTTTGAATCTAGGGCACCTTTAATCGGCGTTTGTTTGGTCGTCTGAGCATCCAACAAACTCTGACGTAATCTGACCTGTTCACGAACCGTTGCCATGACGACGAGGCAAGTCCCCTTTAAAGACAGCTGTTTGATCGCGCCTGCGCCTCACGCGCACACAACAAAGCACTGGAAACGTGACATCGCAGCTTGTTCGTTATGATAAATAAAATACAGTTTAAAAAAAAAACATATAAAAGGTACAATAGTCTGTAGTGCAATCCGTGCCATTCAGCAAGAGCACTGCTCCACTTCACTGAAAGAGAGAGGTATACCATGAGAGCAATGCAGGTTTACCTTAAGTTTCGTTTTAAATTAATTCGTTTTGGCTTGTTTAGTTACATGGTTGTATATGACTATGTGTCACATAAATAAAAGGGTCGCGCTTAAAAAAAAAAAAAAAAAAAAAAAAAAAAAATTTTAAAAACCGGTATACGGCGGACACCCAAACACTCTACAGCTGAAATTTAAAAAGAAAATATTAAACGTTAGTTTTCACTAGTGTCCAAATTAAAAACAACTAACTTTAAAACGGAAATCTGAAAATATCAAATGCGTCTCATGTGAGCAAATAAACAAAACGGGGCATTAATTTGACAAATAAAGTAAAAAAAAAAAAAAACCCTTGACAATAAAACATTATACATTCAAAGTAGCAATGAACATTACATATGTGAAAAATGACGACTAAAAATAAAGTTATAACGTTAGCTCTTACCTTTTACTCCGAGACCTCCCGGTTGACTGACGACCGTTACAGTTCAAAATGACGCGCATGCGCAGTACTCCAAAAGTCTGTGAGCGCTGCTAGTGGTTTCCCATTCAAATTACGTCACAGTTAACATTGTACATCTAGCGATTTTATTAATCTATTGTATTTGATGTAGATCTAAACGCTATATTACACTGACAATAAATTACAATTAAATAAATATATTAATGAATTAATAAGTAATAGACTAAAACACACATTTGTGAGGTGCCATGATTACACAGATCTGTATTTTTAGGGATATGTGAACAAAGTGTCAATGTGGAAAATATGTGTAAATTCATGTTTTTCTGTAAGTGTTTAAAATTCTTCAAACATAATAGATAGTTTTGTTCGCATGGCTTTCTTCCACGCACATTTGCATTGTCGACTGTAAGATTGGAAATGTATTTTCTTGCACCCTGAAATATATTTTTATACATAAATATATTTTTCCTGCCCCTGAAATACATGTTTAAATATATTTTAAGTATATGAAGGTTGAAACAAAATATATTTTGTTATAGAGAGTAGGCAATTACCTGTCTGATATATTGCATTACATTCATTCTTCAAGTCGATGTCCATAATATTATATCCATTATAAAAGTCTGTTTGAATGTCCTCTGAGGAAAGCAATCTTTGTATAACACCACAGCGCTAAAAACAACTTCCTTTGCAAAAGTTCCTTTCAATTTAAAAGTCTCTTGTGCTTCACTGACTCATTCCTCCTGTAAAGTGTTGCTGCCATCTAATGGCGTATTAATGTAACTTTCACTCAATCCATATTACTTACTAATGGACATATTTATATAAAATAATATTTATTGAACAACAAATAAGCACAATTGTACAGTTCAGTCAAACAAAGCACTAGTTATTTACAAAAAACAAAAACAAAACAAAAAACATTTACGCTTGTATGTGGGTTTTACAAATATTTAACGAATGAAAAGGATTTTAAAGAGCTTGTGACAAAACCTCTTAACTCCACTGGATCCTCAAACTGTCAATCAAACTTCATTACATTATTCCGCCTCCCCTCGTGAATGAAGTGTGCACGCAGTTTGGACATCTCCTCTATGCAATGCTAAGGTAAATAAAGATCTGATGTTTGAAAAAAAAATTGTAAAGCGTTTTCTTTACTCAAAAAACCCTATGTTTATAAAGTTTAATGTTTTACGTATTTGAAGAGCAGAGAAGAGTCTTTGTCTGATATGTGCCGTCTAGTTGAAGCCAATATGCTAGCCTATATATAATGATGTAACATAACGTCGTTTATTATCAAATTTAACATAGCACAATTCGACTTGCTCTGGAACAAATAATAGATTAATAAAGACCAAAGATTGCCTGTTCTATGTACTCAAATTGAATAATGTCTCATGTTTAACCACTATAAGAGCCAGCGGCAAATCCACGAAGCACTGGCCGAGATTAAGCTGTTCTCGGCAGTTACAGAAGCACTGAACGGCCGCTGACGCCCTGGAGCTCACATCTCCGAAAACGTCGAAACAAGTTGTAAAATAGGCGCTGTTATTAAATATGAGTCACATATTTCAGGTCTAAACAACTACATTATCGCCTAAAAACTATTAAAACTGCAGTTTGTGGTACAACAAGTAGTATTTGTAAAGCTTGCGGTTGATTTGGTCGGCCGCCATGACGGTCACTTCAAGCGGAGTGATACAAACGGTGAAAAGATAGGAGGAGTGCTGTTATCGCTGAAATATTGCATGGCTATCAGCCAATCAGATTCGAGAACCAGACAGAACTGTTGTATAAATATATATAAGACCCATATATGTGTTCCCAGTTCAAACCCATGCCAACTTGGCCCATAAATATATCATGCAAGACCCATATATGTTTTCCCAGTTCAAACCCATGCCAACTTGGCCCATAAATATATCCTGCAAGACCCATATATGTTTTCCCAGTTCAAACCCATGCCCACTTGACCCATAAAAATTATATGCAGGACCCATATGTGCATTCCCAGTTCAAACCTATGTCCACTTGGCCCATAAATATGCCATTCAAGACCCATATATGTATTCCTAGTTCAAACCCATGCCCACTTGACCCATAAATATGCCATTCAAGACCCATATATGTGTTCCCAGTTCAAACCCATGCCCACTTGGCCCATAAAAATTCTATGCAGGACCCATATGTGCATTCCTAGTTCAAACCCATGCCCACTTGGCCCATAAATATGCCATTCAAGACCCATATATGTGTCCCCAGATCAAACCCATGCCCACTTGGCCCATAAATATGTCATGCAAGACCCATATATGTGTTCCCAGTTCAAACCCATGCCCACTTGGCCCATAAATATGCCATTCAAGACCCATATATGTGTTCCCAGATCAAACCCATGCCCACTTGGCCCATAAATACGTCATGCAAGACCCATATATATGTTCCCAGTTCAAACCCATGCCCACTTGGCCCATAAAAATTCTATGCAGGACCCATATGTGCATTCCCAGTTCAAACCCATGCCCACTTGGCCCATGCCTGTCCCCTTATGGGGCCCATGTAATCAGCTCATATGGGCTTCCTATGTGGGACTCGTACTACAAAACCTACATGGGACCCGCTGATTTCACCCAGCCAAAGCCCATGCCCACACAGTACCCATGGAACCTGTAGTTAACCCATCTGGGCCCCACGTGTCATTGCTGGCTGGGTGGATTCAGGCCGTATCCAGATCAGATGGAGAACCTGTGTCTGGACCTGACTACAACGTAGCCCAGGAGACAATGGGCCTACAGACCCAGCTCTGGATGCATCTATAATTCAGATTTTTAATCCCCGTATCCGCTTACATATATTTATATATAATCTATTTTTAATCTCTATAATAAAAATGTATAATTCAGATTTTGATCTCCATATCCATTTACATATATTATATATATCTTCCAAGGGGTTTTTTCCCTCCTAGGACTTTTTTCCCAGTGATGGCACGCTGGGTTTTTCTTGAGTCTGCACTACAGCGAAGGCACAGGAACTGTGGCAACGGGACGTACGTCTCCATTCCCTCCTTCAGGGAACTAGGGTTACATACGTAACCGAGAGGTTCCCTTTCAGTCTGTCACGTTCGACATACTTCAGTAGTGACGGACGAATTGGGATCCCAAATAAAACACCACAGTTACTAACCCCTTCCAGTGCCCAGCGTAAGCTCCAGCCACCCGGCGCACCTTGGGGCGGAGAAGGGGGCGAGCTTACACTGAGAGAGTCTAATACTGTTCTGCAAGACCCACTGTAAGACTTAAACCAGTCATTCCCAAAGGCGGGGTCCCACAAGTGGGTCGCGGGAGATTTTGTATGGGTCGCCAAGTCGAGCACTATTTTTCGGTGTGCTATAAACTCTTGATTAAAATTTATATGTGTAGTTCACCAATTAGCCGCACGAGGGAGCTCGTCGTTTTCTTCCGTTCTTTAGCTGCGCTCTGCACTCGGCAACCAGCCATAAAAATGGATGCTTGGCTAATTAAGAAGAAAAAAACAGCTAAAGACCAGGCTAACACTGGCAACAGCCAAAATACCGTCCCCGAGGGAGGCCAGCTTGAAAATAAAGTAGCTAATTTTAGCAAAGCTACTTCAAGTGAAAAACGCCATAATGATGAAGAATGTGAGGAAAGCGGAACCAGTGGATGCTTTCGACCAGACACCGGAGCAGGTAACGTTACTTCTGAGGATTTGGAAGAACAGCCTCCAAATAAGAAAAGAAAAACAAGACCAAGGACATATAAAGACTACTTTCTGAAATATGGTTTTGTAATGTCTGGATGGATCCGTTCAGAGTCAATAAACTTTGGAGTTTTCAGAACGCTTTTAACCTGATGAACTTTGTTTGTTAATCACTAATTCGGCTCCGGACGACTGTGACTTTCGGCAGGTTTGTGGACCTGTGAGGGTAAACAGAAAACGGCAACTTCCTCACTTCGGTGACTTCAAAAGGAGCACCCCCCCAGAGACTGTCCAGATCCACATTCCAACACCCCACACACACAGGGACACACAAAAACACACACACAGACACACACAGAAACACACAATCATACATTTTTAACTGTATATGTAAACTACCACTATGCTGAAATATATACTTCATATATTTTAGGGCCTATGCATGTTTCCTAGTGTTTAAATGAGTGTAAATGTGCTAGTGTGCATTTTAATAGTGGAATTCTGTCTGTAAACCATAACTTCTTGTCTATGCCTTTCTGATCTGTCGAGTTTGGTCTCTCCGTAAAGCTCCGGACACGAGCTATTCACTGAGACATGTCACACAGCTGACAAATGCTTTTTTCTATGTGTTTAATGATACTGTGAAGAACACACTCCATTTGGAGATCTGATCTGATAGTCATAAAGTCGTGAGGCCAAGCAAAGGGAAAGCTTTCCCGCCAACTTTGCACCCATGTTGTTGGCTACCCCACCTCAAGGAGGTGTGTCGGCTTATCTGTCATAAAAGCAAAGACGCACAATTCTGGGTGTTCTCTCCCGATTGTCTCACGAGCATCTCGTGCACGTTTTTCCCGGACATCTCCGGTGACCACGCGCTGCCATCGCGCTCAGCCTCGGGACCGCCATCTTCCAGCGAAACTCACTCTCAAGTCCTCAGTTCGAACCTTCCCGCGGAACGGAGGAAGCCAACGAACTGCACCAGCGCTAACCTGATATTCGACACACACAACCAATGAAAGTATACTGCCGTTTCTCAATCTTAGATGATGAAACTGATTTCCGTGCTGGCTTAGGACTGGTTGTGAGTTTGCTACTTGCCTTCTCTCTTTCCTTCTCTACTTCCACTCTTGTACATAGGTGTGTATTTTCTTGTATATATATTTAGATGTATAACCTCTGTATTCGTAGTTTGCATATATTAAAACGTTATTCACGCTCGATTGTTCTGTTTGTTCTTTCAGCCGAAAACCAAGTCACTTTAACGTTTTTCGATCGCTTTATGCTTTGATGTTGTAATAGCAAGTTATTTTCATGGCCAGATAATAACTCTGTTTATAATATTCTGTGAGGGACTTAGTTTGCTGGACAAACGAACAGTTTCTCTAAATAATTATTAAACCACAACTAATCATATATGTAATTGATTATAATTCGTTGTAATTGATTCACAATATATGTTTAATTCCCCTTTGGGTCGATATATGAATCATAATTTATTCATAACCTTATGAATTATTATATTCATATTTCACCCATAAATTGATTAATAACCGCTACACATTCGTTACATTATTTGGTGGAGGATTCGCGAGCAACGTTTTAAACTTGGTTTTTGGTAAAAGAGCAATGTAGAATAATTTGTGTGTGATTTAATGTACATGCTCGCTTTATTCAGTGAGAAGACGCATGGGTCCTCACTCTACACACCGTTAACAAGCTGCTGTTTGTGTCTAAAAACACTGCAGGCCTAGTCTTGGTTGACCGTGAAATAACTGCAGTTCATTAATATTCAGACTAGTATGCAAGAGGGCGACAGTCTTTTGCAAATACAGTTTAATATTAATTTCCGCTTGAATTAACGAATTGAATCGTATTCAACGTGTTTTGAAACGAGTTTAGTGGCGATATTCCCACTAAATCTCTTTTAAGGCCTTATTAGTATCTGCCACTATTAAATCTGAATTAATTGTGTCGTCAAAAAAAATTCACAATAGTTGGCGCTCCTGGGTTACGTCATTCGGCCTAGCTAACCAAACCACGTGATCCCCCTTACAAATCTAATCGGAGAGCAGGTCATCTGCTTTAACGACTGATGTGTGAGAGTTTGGAGCTATATCAGCATCCTGATCCAATGTTGATTTGTAACCCGCGGCGAAGAAATCCTGCAAGCGTTACATGTTCGTGTGCACTAAGTCTGCACAAAACTTTGGGACTGATTCCCAAAGTTGTGTACTCGCGATAAGGAGTGCATGTTTAGTGTCCAGTGAATTGGCACCAAAGAATCCGCGAGATTCTATAGTGTAATCGTGATCGTGCAGTTAAAACAGCGTAAGGGCCAGAACCCCACAAGCGCGTTGGTTTTTATATCAGGAATTAAAGAAAGGGGATGCAGTAACTCTGACCCGACGCCAGAGGGCAGTCTGCTCAGGTGTGGCACCCCTCCCTACTTATTGGTTGTGTGGACTCATGGACACCACCGCGCGGACGTTCTGAGTTAAAACAGCTCCATACTTTGAACTGAAATTATTTCCAAATTATCTTTTGCTTCTCTATACTGCGGGGAGTTGTAAAAGTAATTTGCTTTTGGTGGTTATGCTTTCCAATCGTTGTTGGAATGGGTTTTACTGATTTAAATTTAATTTAAACACATTTAAATTTTTAATTTAAATTAAGTTTCCCTTCCAACAAGAGAATTCACTTTCTGAGAGTGCGCCCCCTGGTGGACACCAGATAAGTCAATTCTCTTTTCCCTTGTATTCTTGTCCTGTATTCACAGATTTACTCTATTTTATTTTATTTTATTTTATTTTATTTTTATTCTACTTTATTTCATCTATTCCCTTTTTGTCTTTTCTCTCTTTCTCTCAAGTTATTTCTTTAGTTTTACTTTGGAAATTCATTCCCTTTTATTACTTAATGTTTTATTTTATTCACTCTTAGTTCTGGGTCCTGTTTGTTATTGGCTGGCAATAACATTCACGCACACCCACGCCTCCCTTATTTCATACACTTATTTTGAATTTAATTAAATAACATTTAATTCAATTTTAAAATTAAGTAGTGTCAATCAGTTGGCATTTTGCTCATCAACAAGCAATTCTCTTTAGGAAATCTGCAAATAGGGAAGGCTTTCTCCTTTCTTTCTCCCATTCTGTTATTCTATGCACTCATTTAAATTTAGTTGAACAGAGTTTAATTCAAATTTTAATCAAGTGCATCTGAATTATCCTCTTTTCTCTTTTTCCCGTTCTGTTATTCTATGCCCTCATTTAAATTTAATTGAACAGAGTTTAATTCAAATTTGAATCAAGTGCATCTGATTTGTTTTTGTTTTATGTTATTTTTACTTTTGTTCTGCTTCTAGCTAGTTCATTTTAGACCCCTACTCTTTTATCCTACACACTTAATTATTTAAATTCTATTTAAACAAGATTTAAATTGAGATTTAAATTTACAATTAAGTCGTGTTTACCTGACTGTTTGTGCACTTGCAGATAAGGCCCTTTAGCACCCTATGGTGAGCTGACGGTTGCTCCAGTGAGTTCCAGTGAGTGGAACTGCCTAGCCTGGCGGGTCTTGCACTGACTGTGTGTGAATCGGAGACACTCTGACCTCGTATCACGGGCAACACGCAAGGACGTCATCAAGTTGTGTACCAGGTAAAGGGAGGCAACGAGTCCAAGTTGACACCAAACGGCAATTTTGTTTAATTTCCTGGCTCAGGCTTCTGCACGACAGAACCGCCCTTTTGGAGTAACTGCCCGTAAAGGGGACAGACTCTGAGTTTAGGGAAAACTCAATTTTCGGGCCATTGGCGCAAATACCTTGCCAAAGTGCGCAATTGTGCTGGTGTTCCCTGCTTGAGAGGTTGCACCGTGGTACAAAGGGGACAGGTGGCCACGGACACCGCAGGAGAATGTTTGAACGTCTAGGAAAGGCTGCCTGCCATTGAGTTCTTATCTGAGCACCCACGATTCACCCAGGCCTAAATTAGTGACACACAGTCACTTCACCTAATTGAAAGCCACAGAATATTACATATTCTTCAATTATTCAGGTGCGGGCCAACCCTTAGGCTCTCGATCCATACCATCCCTCTAGGTTTTATGACGCAACAGTGCACTCGCTTGACACCGTCATAAACCCAGCTGGAATAGGAAGTTTAAGTTTCACTTCTCCCCTCTAGCCCTTCTGTTTTAGTTTATTGCTATTCTATTTTTATTCCTTTCTATTTGTTTACTGCTCTATTTCTCATTTAATTGCATCCACCCTGTTCTGTTTTGCTTCTCTACTGTGTTTGTTTCTTTCAGTTCATGTAAAAGCAGAGCCTGTGAGAGCCATCACAGAAAACTGAGTAATAGATAGATGACCGAGCAGCGAGAGTCATCAAAGGACTCTTAGGGCTACCGCCTGTCGAAATCTTTATTCAAATCCGGCACTCACCCACACAGATTGACCCGCGTGGTCCTTTTGGCTATCGACAATTAAGTGTCTAGCCTACATTCCACTAACTGTCTGCACCAGTTAACTGGAACCAAACCAAAAAATTATATAATCATGCATTATTATAAGTCGTTAGCCCTGCGCGTGCTTGCATTGGTTCTGTTTGTGCTGTCTTTCTCTCGCCAACAGCAAGCTAACGTGTTCAGAGCAGCCAGCCCCAGCACCCATGGGGACGGACTCAAGACCGGGTTGGGCTCCCTGACTAGCACGATCCTGCCCAACGACGCTGTGGATCCCCAGCACCTAAGCAACGAGCAGCTGGACGACAACCTGAATCGACTAATGGCCCACGATCCAACGGCGAGCTACAAAGAATGGGCGAAAGTCATCCGAGCCATCGTCCCACAACCGCAAGCTCCAGGCAGAGGATGCCCGGAGGAATCAGGCCCAGATTCATCGTCACCACGATCAGCGACTCGTCGAGACCCAGGACCAGCATTGGACAGCGGACGAATCCAAACCCGAGCTGCAGGAGGAGCTGCAAAGACTTCAAAAAGCCCTTGCAGAGCTCCACCTGGAGGTGGAGCGTAGAAAACTGACTGGAAAACTCCAACACAGCGAAGCTCCCCTAGCCAAAGCAGAGACTAAGCTGAAAGACAGACACACTAAAGCCCTGACCTGTGAAAATCATCTCAAACAGGCCCAGAAAGGAGTTATGGCTCCGAAACAACAAAGAGACTATGTGAATGAACTTGACATTGGTTACAGAGTACTGAAAAGTGGCATGGGAGGGGAAACACACATCACCGAGTTTCCCCTAACCAGTCAAGAAGCCCTAATTCCAAATGGTGTTAAAAGTCCACTGCCCAAAACATCCAACGGCCAGGAAACTTTGCCAGCAGCTGTCGCATCCAACTGCCAGCACCTGCGACAGGCTCTGATCCAAAAGCTTTCTGACCCTGCATCAGATCAAGGGCTCCCTGCTGCCATGGACCTAAAACGGGGCAGACTGAAAAACCCATACACCTGCTACAGCCGACTGCAAATGGCCTGCTTTAGAGCACATGGTCAGCCAGCGATGGAGGAAGATTTCATCTTCAACACTCTGCTTCTCCGAGAGCTGCACCTTGCGGTGAGTGATCACCTGGCAGCCTTGGCCTGCAAACGCAGTATGTCTACTCAGCAGCTGCAAAACTTGGTTGACGAAGCTCACTCCAAGCAGAACACTGCTCCTGAAAAGACTGTAGAAACTCAAACCAGTTACACAGTCTCCGACCACCGCCCAGAAACCTGTCCTTACCTTTTTGAAAGACTGAGAAATGAAATTGAAAGACAAAGCCAGACTCTCAATTCACAAAGATGTGAGCTGAATGTGCAGTCGCACAGTCCAAATGAGGTCCACCTTGAACACACAGCTCCCATGCACCACACCATTGGTCGAGTGAGCCTGGTACCTCCTGTTGGCGTAACGCAAATGGACACGTTTCCCTGGTTCACTCACAAAGACCTGCTAGACTGTTTTGAGGCCCTTATTGAAAAAAATTTTCAATGAAAAGTCTGAAAGTCTGGGCTCAAGCGTGTGAACTTCTGCCTTCCCAGTCACCCAGACCACCTGAGCCAGACGGTCAGGTCACAGAGGTCGCGGGAAATCTCCCAGCTAACCGCGGGAACCCCGGCTCACAGCACAGTTCAAGGTCGCCACCCGGCGTACTTCAACTCACCATAGACTGTAACTCAATCTGCTCCAAGGTCACGACAGACTCACAGCTGAATGATGTAACTACAACAGACATTATTCTCACACTGTGGGCAGACAACTCAGCCTTCAGCCACACGCTGTTAAGTGCTCTCAGTGAAGGAACACCGGACCTCCCATTTGTCAAAAAGCAAACACACTTTCCACTAGACTTTCGTCTGCCAACCATGATGACTGTCAAGGACATCTACGTTTTGAACTTCAAATGGAACAACCGGCATTTAACCCATCACTTCCTGGTCCTTCCAGACCTCCTGATGCACTCTAATGCTGATACGGACAGTGCAAATGAGTTGTTGTGGGCCCCGATGACTGTACAGCTTCCTGTTGTTCCTGTCAACACTGCCAACTTCCTGTCAGGCCAGACTATCCAACAGGTCTGCATCCTGATCAACATACAGGAACCTGCAGTACCACCTTACACCAAAGGGGGTGCTGTTTGGATCAACATACAGGAAATTGTAGTACCACCTTACAACAAAGGGGGTGCTGTTTGGCTCCACACACACAGGAAACGGTAGTACCACCTTACACCAAAGGGGGTGCTGTTTGGCTCAACAAGCAATGTGGTCAAACCCTAAGCCACATGCTGGGCCCCTTCACACTTTCACCTGAAGGCGTGGAACTTGGACTCACTCTAAAAGCCACACCCCTAACTGAAGTGCCACCCTATGCAGTTCAGAGTTGGCTCAACGAATGCATGGTCGCAGACATCAGCATTCCCAAAGCCTACCATCTAGAATGGATAGTGGACCACGGCCCCTATGACTTTAAACTCAGGTTAACAGTCATTAACTTAATACCAGCTGCCATGGCCCCAGAAGGAAGCTTAAGCAACACAAGTTTCACGGCATCCTTCAAGAGCATCTCCATCACTCCCATCAAACTGGTACCCACCAAACAGGTGCGCAGAATGGAGGTGATGGAGGACCAACACCTCGCTGTACCCACAGTCGCTAACCAGCCTGCCTGTGAAACTCAGGAAAGCGCTGCACCTCTGACAGCCAACCTGACAGTTAACACCACAACAGAGGAGCCTTTCCCAAGGTTTGAGCCTAAAGGCCAACAGATCCAGAAAGATGCAAGTGCCCTGAAGAATGACGCAGACTGTCAAAGACTCAGAAACGTCTTGCACAAATTCAAAGTGACATTTGACAAAGACCTTGTATGCTGTGGTCTCACTAAACTTCACACAGTGCATAGTACAACACACCCAAATGCTCCTCCCACCTTCATCAGGCAGTACGAAGGTCACATCGCCCCACATGAACCAGTGCAGGAGTTTGTTCATTCAACAGAAAGAAAAGGTGTTATCTGCCCAGGCAACAGCACCTATTCAGTCCCTACCTGGTCCATTGTCAAACCAGACAGCAAGTGGCGACTCACCATCGACTTCAGGAAGTCAAACCAGCAAGTGCCACTGCCATGACGTGCCAGAAAGCACAAGTCTGCACAGAGCAGAGATTCAGCTGCCTGCCAAAACGGCTATAACAGCACACCAGCATTGACACTTGAGATAATGGTACCCCAACAACAGCGACCAACCTGTCACAGGTACCTCAAAGAGAATGCGTGCCAAGGAATGCCCATGGCCTACATCGAGGGACGTTCCTACATCCATGAGGGCATCCTACAGGCAAGTGCAGGGGTACGATGGTTAAGCGACCAACCCTGCCAATCACAGAATGGCAGGTGGGGTCCCCAATCATGTCAGTATGGTGAAGCAGCAGCTACCCTCATAACTCTTCAAGTCTCCTCTGTCCATAACATCAGAGAACTCAGGTGCACAGACTCACACTATGCCAGACCTTGTTTCACATGCCATCTTCTGGGCTGGAAACAAACTGGTTTCAAGACTGAATGCAACAAGCAGGTGAAACATCAACAACTGTTCCAGACACGTGATCACCTCACCCAAGCACACGACACGATCACTTACGGGGAAAAGGTGAAAAGACGCTTAAAGCAACCAGGGCGTGACAAAGGCGTGAACGACCAAACTAATGCCCTTGCCAAGACTGGCACCCTGCATAACAAGCTATGGTCACACCCACCCCATTCACCCACCCTTAGTGTGACAACAACAACCCGCAGCCAGCCGACTGTTCCTGCAACATTTCCCGCCTTACTGCCACTGCCACTGACAACCAAACTTGCCAACACTTCCATGCGAAATGTTTTGCACCACCACGCATACCCCTCCAACCTCCCGTTGACGGCATCTGGTCCCATGACGGCCCATGGCCACAAACGACTACATGAGACCAACCACATGCTGCGTGTGGGAGTGAACTTTCTAAAATATGTCCCTGATGTCTTCACAGCGCCAAAGCTTGTACTGCCACAGGGCCAAAAGGGGGGTGAACTGATATACACCCATGACACACCATGTGCCAAACACCATGGTACCAGAACCACGGACGAGGCATTAAAACAAGTGGCGCACTTGCCCAGCATGCAGCAAGATGGGGCAGAGCACGCCAGAGGATGTCAAGTTTACCGTCACGTCCAGACTGCAAACGCAAAGCACCGAGCTTCACTGCAAAACCGAGGAGTCACGTTTCCATGGTCAGTCGACCAGAAAGACGGGACGGTAAAACCTCCTCTGATGCTCATGGCCATCACAGACACCATACAGGAGTCAACTCAGGTGTTCCCCACGGAACTACTGATGGCACGGCAGGTGCCACTGCCACTGCCGTTGCACCTGTACCAACCATGAGACTTGAGTCTCATCACAGCCTGCTCTCCTCATCAGCATCGCAACAAGCTCTGCCTACAACTGAGAAAACAACTCGCAACACAGAGCCAAACCCTGCAAACCACCTGCAAATCCTGGAAAGGTATTGCGGTGGTTCTCCGCACTCACAGTTTCCTGCTGATCCAAACGGCGAACTCAAGGAAGCAACTGTTTACAGTCCTCCGGAATGACTTTGCCCAAAATCAGCTGGTTATAGCTCTGTTGACAGACCTGCTACGAGAAATTAGCTTCTCTATGGACAGAGTGGCTATGAATAGGATTCCTCAGTATCCTACACAAACTGTGCTGGACTTTGCTACTGGCAGACCCAAAGACACGGTCAATGTCAGGTGCTGGCAACGTAACACCCATGCCAAGAAACACACCTCAGTTGCGGTAGCCTACCACAACAGCAACCCACGGCTGTGCCCGGCTCCCCACTTTCGCAGGTGTAGTTTCACCAAAGACTTTCAGTACTTCTGCCCAAACCAGCTCTTCCTCGGAAACCACACTGAAGGAATGGGCCGGTTGCAGCCCATGACCAGCGACACACGCTGCCCGGCCAAGCCTCACACCCCAGTCATCGGAACACAAGCCGAGATTGTGGTTGATCGACTACTCATCCACACCCCCACTCATGCTGCCATCCTAATCTACAATCAGCACAACACCGCCACTCGTGTCAGCCTGCCCAATCCAAGTAAGAGGATCCAGGTACCCCTGAGTTCCATCTTTCATCGCAGCCATCTGGCAGTGCACTGTCTCTCAAGCAAAGAGGACCAGTCAGAACTGGAAATCCCATCCTCCTCCAGGAATCACCATCACGCCTTAGATCCAGGACTGGAACTGAGGATTGACAAAAGGGGGTCCCAGCTAAGTGACAGTACCCCCATCGATGCAGCCCTCCAAGCATTCTCACGACTGCCTGTCCTGACCAGCTCACCTAGAGCCCGAGCTTGGACTGCTGCCAACACAATCCGTTGCCTCTCCATGGCAATCAAGTACGCACTCGCCCTGGGCCTGGCCTTCATCCTATCCAAAGGGACCAAAGGGATGCAAGAATCCACGGACAAGTGCCTATCTGCCCTTCCTCAAGGACCAGTAGGAACCACCTGCTGCGTGACCATCCGGATCCATGTGCCATCAAACTTGGTTAACGTCCAACGAAGTCCGCACAGGAACTTCATTGGCCGAAAGGGGGACTGTAACGTCTGGATGGATAATAAATCAATAAACTTTGGAGTTTTCAGAACGCTTTTAACCTGATGAACTTTGTTTGTTAATCACTAACTCGGCTACGGACGACTGTGACTTTCGGCAGGTTTGTGGACCTGTGAAGGTAAACAGAAAACGGCAACTTCTTCACTTCGGTGACTTCAAAAGGAGCACCCCCCCCAGAGACTGACCAGATCCACATTCCAACACCCCACACACACAGGGACACACAAAAACACACACACAGACACACACAGAAACACACAATCATACATTTTTAACTGTATATGTAAACTACCACTATGCTGAAATATATACTTCATATATTTTAGGGCCTATGCATGTTTCCTAGTGTTTAAATGAGTGTATTTGTGCTAGTGTGCATTTTAATAGTGGAATTCTGTCTGTAAACCATAACTTCTTGTCTATGCCTTTCTGATCTGTCGAGTTTGGTCTCTCCGTAAAGCTCCGGACACAAGCTATTCACTGAGACATGTCACACAGCTGACAAATGCATTTTTCTACGTGTTTAATGATACTGTGAAGAACACACTCCATTTGGAGATCTGATCTGATAGTCATAAATCATGCAGATTAAGTCGTGAGGCCAAGCAAAGGGAAAGCTTTCCCGCCAACTTTGCACCCATGTTATTGGCTAACCCACCTCAAGGAGGTGTGTCGGCTTATCTGTCATAAAAGCAAAGACACACAATTCTGGGTGTTCTCTCCAGATTGTCTCACGAGCATCTCGTGCATGTTTTTCCCGGACATCTCCGGTGACCACGCGCTGCCATCGCGCTCAGCCTCGGGACCGCCATCTTCCAGCGAAACTCACTCTCAAGTCCTCAGTTCGAACCTTCCCGCGGAACGGAGGAAGCCAACGAACTGCACCAGCGCTAACCTGAAATTCGACACACACACAACCAATGCAAGTATACTGCCGTTACTCAATCTTAGATGATGAAACTGATTTCCGTGCTGGCTTAGGACTGGTTGTGAGTTTGCTACTTGCCTTCTCTCTTTCCTTCTCTACTTCCACTCTTGTACATAGGTGTGTATTTTCTTGTATATATATTTAGATGTATAACCTCTGTATTCGTAGTTTGCATATATTAAAACGTTATTCACGCTCGATTGTTATGTTTGTTCTTTCAGCTGAAAACCAAGTCACTTTAACGTTTTTCGATCGCTTTATGCTTTGATGTTATAATAGCAAGTTATTTTCATGGCCAGATAATAACTCTGTTTATAATGTTCTGTGAGGGACTTAGTTTGCTGGACAAACGAATAGTTTCTCTAAATAATTATTAAACCAGAACTAATCATATATGTAATTGATTATAATTCATTGTAATTGATTCACAATATATGTTTAATTCCCCTTTGGGTCGATATATCAATCATAATTTATTCATAACCTTACGAATTATTATATTCATATTTCATCCATAAATTGATTAATAACCTCTACACATTCGTTACAGTTTTGTTAATTGTTCCAAAACGAACCAAGAAGCTCGACCCATGTGTGTTATATGCAACGAAAAACTCGCAAATTAGAGTTTTAAACCAACAAAACAAAAAAGACATTTGGAAACACTTCACTTCGACTTGGCTAAGAAACCTCTGGATTTCTTTCAAAGGAAGGCACAAGAGATCGAATCATCAGCTGAGCTTCTCCGTAGAAATGTGACATTAAATGACAAAGCCCAGCTAGCATCATACATGGTTTCTTACCGTGTGGCCAAAGAGAAGCAGCCCCATACTGCTGCAGAAAAAATAATTCTGCCTGCCGCAATAGACATGGTTAGCACGGTTATTGATGAAAAAACCGCACAAAAATTAAAATGCATCCCCCTGAGTAACAACACAGTTTCCCGAAGGATAAATGACATTTCAGACAATCTTGAGCAACAGCTCATAACAAGATTGAAGGCGACAGGGGAATTTTCAATCCAGCTGGATGAAAGCACCGACGTCTCGGACTGCGCAACGTTTTTGGTATACGTAAGGTATGTGTGGGAAACAGAATTTGTGGAGGATTTATTATGTTGCTTGAATATTCCTACTGGAACGAAAGGTGAACAGATATTTTCTGTACTGAACAACTACGTGGTTACAGAGTGCGGGTTGAGCTGGGCCAACTGTAAAGGCATAACGAGTGATGGGACTTTAAATATGACGGGCAGAAAAAGCGGAGTTGTGAAAAGAATCAAGGAGGCAGCTGGTAAAGACATCGTGTGGAATCACTGTTTCATTCACCGCCAGGCTTTGGCATGCAAAGGAATATCCCCCGAGCTTGACAAAACATTGAAAGAAGTCATTCGTGTTGTGAACTTTATTAAAGGCAGCGCACTCAACAGTCTGCTTTTTGATCAGCTGTGCGCCGGCATGGGGGCGGACCACACCCATTTACTGTTTCATACTGAAGTGCGCTGGCTCTCCAAAGGTAGATTATATGAACTGAGAAATGAAATTCATGCTTTTCTCCTTGAGAAAAAGTCTTCACTTGCAGAGCTGTTCACTGAAGAATGGCTTTTTACAGTGTCATATCTGGCGGATATCTTTTCATCTCTCAACGAGCTATGTTTGAAACTGCAAGGACAGAATGATGATGTTTTCCAAAACTGGAAACACATTCTCACCTTTCAAAAGTCTCTAAAGCTGTGGCTTGCACGACTCAGAAGTCCAAAACCCAGTCACTACATGTTCCCTACTGTGTTACAGCACATAGAGGAAAATGATGTCACTGACACACAAGTGAAACACCTGACTGGGCTAATAGTGACACACCTAGTTGCACTCATTAATAACTTTGAGCACTATTTCCCTAAGGACAGATATGACATTTTGCATGATAAAAGGTGGATCCAAAATTCCCTTTGATTTTGAAAGTCCAGAGTCACTGCTGGAGCTTGGACTAACTGCTTCTGAAGAAACTGAACTGTTACAGCTGAGCAGTGACCAGACACTTAAACGAAGACATGAATCCATGACATTATCATCATTTTGGGTAAGCATTTCATCTGAATACCCTGTCTTAAGCAAGGCAAGCATACTGTTGCTTATTCCTTTTACAACTACATACAAATGTGAAGTTGGGTTCTCAGTTCTCACAAAAATAAAGACAAAATACAGGAATAGACTGAATGCTGCACCTGATATGCGTGTTGCACTCTCCTCATGTACACCAAACTGGAATGTAATTCTAAAAAACAAGCAGGCCCATTTCTCCCATTAGCCGGGTAAACTGCCTTGATTTGGTGAAACTGATGATAAAGACTGGTGCACTTAAACATTACTCTTCTTCTTAAAAAAAAAAAAAAAAAAAAAACTTAAAGCATGTTTTTGATAGCTCTGAAGGTTCATATTACTATTGTTCTAAAGATTGTTTGCATTCATATTTTTGTTTTGAGAAGAAAAAATGAGAGCCTGTCATACTGTGCACTTTATAAAATGTGTATATTACAGTGGGTGCATAAAAAAGTTCTCAAAAATATTTCAGTAAGAAACTTGTTCATATTATTCTGGTAGATGTGCAAAGCATTGAATGTTATATGAAAGGCATGCATTGATTCTGTCTGGTTTTATTGATGATAGGAAGAAAAGTAAATGATTAACTGCCCTATTTTGCACTTTGTCTCATTAAGTATAAATTGTGTACACTGTAATGATGAGAATATGAAAACAATGAGATGCCCTGTCAACTCTTCCTTTCTCATTTCACCTCTGCATTTTGCTTATTGTCAACAACAGGTAAATAAAAAATAATTGTGCTTTGTCAAATATCTGTATCTCTTTTAAATAGTTTAGTGGAGGCTTAACTGACCTTAAAAATGGTCATCCATATTTTGTTAATGCATAAATTCTGTGATATATGAACTATATGGGCCTAATGTTTATTGGGTCACAAGGATTTATCGAATTTAAAATGTGGGTCCCCAGAAAAAAAGTTTGGGAAACACTGACTTAGACAACACTGGGGAAGCGAACCCACAGGGGACGCTGCGGAGGCCACAGCCTACCCTGCAGGGGATGGATTACGTGGAAATACACATATGGACTGGCCGTGGGCAGTACGCCTATGGAGTCCCTGGGATGGCTCCAGCCTAGAGATAGGGGGAGACTTATCTGACAGGTGACAGCAGAGCTGCGGCAATAGCGGCAACATACACCTTGAGGGTGGAGGGAGACAGCCTTCGCTCCAAGCCCTCTTGCAGGAAGGAAAGCACAGACCTGACCGAACATGATCGGGGGTCCTCTCGGTGAGAGGAACACCATTCCACAAACAGGTTCCACTTCAACGCATAGAGGTTCCTCATAGAAGGAGCTCTAGCGGAAGTGATAGTGTCTACAACCGACTGGTGGAGATCACTTTGAACCTCTGTGTCCTGTTCAGGGACCAGACATTGAGTTTCCAGAGGTCTGGACACAGGTGCCAGAGGGTGCCCCATCTCTGAGTCAGAAGGTCCTTTCTCAGAGAAATGGGCCAAGGAGGTGCTGTCACGAGGAGCGTCAGTTCAAAAAACCAGGTCAGAGTGGGCCAATATGGAGCCACTAGCAAGAAATGGTGCTCATCCTCCCTGACTCTGCACAGGAGCTATGCAAGTAGGCTACAGGACGTAGGCAATTGTTATGCCAATGCATTTGGGGCCCTGTCCACAGACACGATACTGCATACCCATTGTATGTGGCTCCACACCCAGTGGCAGAGGTATCCAGGCATGCTGTGGAGAGCACAGCATGCCTGGACACTTGTTCAAGGGGGACTCCTGCCTGTAGGAACGAAGGGTCCGACCACTGAATGAGGGTACGATGGCAGTTCAGTGTCATGGGGACATGGAACGTATCGTGTTGCCATGCCCATCTCAGGACCCAGCCATGCAGCCAGTGCTGAAGCGGCCATATATGAAGAAATCTGAGTGGCGTGACTGCGGCTGCGGATGCCATATGCCCCAGGAGCCTCTGAAAAAGTTTCAGTGGGGCCGCTGTCCTGCGCTTGAGCGAACTCAGGCAGTTCAACACTGACTGGACGTGCTCCCCTGTGAGGTGCGCTGTCTGGGTGACCGAGTCCAGTTCCATACCGAGATAAGAGATCCTCTGCCCGGGGGTGAGTTTGCTCTTGTCCCAGTTGACCATGTCCCTGTGTTCGCAATAGCCGAGTCTGATGGTACAAATGAGCCAGCGGGACGGGCTGGGAAGCGCTAGCCAGGCTCCCAGACTCCGAGCCAGTGGGACCAAAGGCACCACAGACGTACCCGGTGTGGGGCAGCGAGGCAGAGTGCTGGGACCTGACTCGGACGGCATAGCGGCCCGAAGTGGGGTCAGACTCTGTGAGGTGGCAGTGTGTATGGGAGACGGTGCAGGAGAGACGGCTTCGACAAACAAACTGGAACCTGCTGTCGAGGTGAAAGGGGACTGAGAGTGGCGAGGCGGGGCGCCGCACACTGCCAGCCTCGAAGCGGACCACCGGGGCAAGATGTGATGGCCTCAATCTGCTCCTGTGCAGCCGAGAACTGCTGGGCGAAGCTCTTGACCGCGTCACCGAATAGGCTGACCTGAGACACGGGGGAGTCCAGGAACCGAAACTTGGTCAAGACCACCCTGGGGCCTGTCCATGAGCGCTTTGGCCTGATAGACCTGCAGCAGGGCCATGGCATGCAAAGCAGAGATGGCCTGTCCGCATGCTCTGTAAGCTTTCTCTGTCAAGCTCGACAAGAATTTACAGGCCACCGCGACAGCCAGCGGCGCCAGCCAGCCAGCGGCCATTGGACACAGTTGCATCACAACGGCTCGCTCGACTGGGGATCCCAGCGTACCCCTTAGCCTCCCCGTCATCCAGAGTGGTTAAAGGGTAGAGGGACCAGGCCTGGCATGAATGCTATACGGCGTTCTCCAAAACTTGGTCACCTCCTCATGCACTTCCGGAAAGAATGGTACCAGGGCGGGATGCTGAGGACCAGCATGGGCTGCCCCGAGAAACTAGTCGTCCAGCCGAGAAGGTTGGGGACACAGTGGAGGATTCCAGACGAGCCCGAACTTCTTGGCGGCCCAGGGAAGCATAGCCATCAACTTGGGATCGGCCTCGGGCAACGCTACAGTCTTCATCTCCCGAGGATTCAAGCTCACCTTCCGATGCCACGATCGACATCTGTTCGTCCACAGGTGCACCAAAGGAAACAGCTAGTCGCTCGACAGAGGGACAAGCGCGATCCTCCAGCAACACCACAGGCTGCAGTGTTGTAGAGGGGATAGAAGCCCGCGGGGAAGCCCTAACTGTGATCCTCAGGTCACCCTTTCTACATGCCGACGCGCTGCTCCCCTAATCGGAGCTAGAGAAAACGGCCGAATGGGTCATAGGGGAGGGAACCAAGAGAACCAAGGAATGAGAGTCTAGACCTCAACACTGAGATAGTCATGTTCCCACAGTGAGAACCTGAGCTATCCACAAAAGCTGCCTCAGCATGCTGAATGCCCAGGCATGTGACACAGCGATTGTGACCATCAGCGGGGATCAGGGAACGACCACATCCAGTAACGCACAGATGAAATTACATCTTGAAAAAGATGCATGGTTCATCTGTAAAGCTCTTTTAGAAGGGGGAAATTCAACACACAGCGAAGCACTCAGAGAACAGCTGCGGTGTGACTGCAGGTACACCACTCCCTGAGTCACACGCACAGAGGAACCGGCCCAAATCGCAAACCAAACAGGGCAGAAAACAATGCTATGAAAACAGCAGTTGAGAGCTATATAAAAGCTCGAGAAAGCTCGCTCTATGAAGGCTCGCGGCTTCACTGCAGGGTGCCTTAACACCAGCATGACGAAACAAAGGCTCTTCAAAGGCTTGAGAAGTCACTCTCAGTTAAATAGCAGGAACACAACAGGTTGGCTCCGAAACGAAAGACTTCCCTATTTATACCCACCTGGCGGGGGTGGTGCGCATTATGCAAATATCACATACCAATTCCACTGGCTTGTTTAGTTTCACTCGAAGCTGATAGGGCTCTCTGGCGATATCCCAATACGTCGGTCACTACTGATGTACGTCTAACGTGACCGACTGAAAGGGAACCAGGGTTACATTTGTGACCAAGATGTTTTATTTTAAACATATATCTATGCACTAGAACTAATTTAGCCAGAATTTAGAGTTGGAATGATCTGTTTAATAATAAATTGTTTACATGTTTGTGTTATTAGCTAAAGGCATAAAAGAAAGTGCATTGATAATGTAGAAAGTATCAATGTGTTTGGGGGTGAAGTTCTTGAAACAATTATGTAAATGAATTAGTGGAAGGATGAGTAAGGTATGTTAAAAATATTTGTATTTAATATTATTTATATTAAAATGTTTGTGTTTAAAATTTCTCACAATTAAGGAAATGCAAATGGAACATCTGGAACTTTTTTTTTTTTTTTTTTACAGGCAACTGTTCCACTAAACATGTTTCAGCCTGATTGTATCTTCTCTAATTCCATAGAATTAAGCCAGAATTATTCTTATTATCCCATTATGGATCTGATACTGCCCTCCATAAAAATTTTTTTTTTTTTTTTTTTGTCTGTATCTAATAATTGTATTAAATAAATCTATCTGTCTGCCTTTCTCTCTGTCTGACTGTCTGTCATTTACCTTTTTTTTTTTTTAAGTTAAACTTTTAGATACGCTTTCTGAAGCATACATCGATGTCTGTCATGGAAAAAAAAAAAATCTGTTTGCATGCTGAGATGCACAATCATATATTCAGGCACCTGTATGCAGATAAAGCTGTTCTGTGTGTGTGTGTGTGTGTGTGTGTGTGTGTGTGTGTGTGTGTGTGTGTGTGTGTGTGTGTGTGTGTGTGTGTGTGTGTGTGTGTGTGTGTTGTTTCTTCAGCTGGGCACTTTCAAAAAAATGAGAATTTTAAAATGTGATGTTTGAATGAAATAAAAAATAAAATCAAGTGCATTAACTTTTGGAGAAAAAAAAAAAAAAACTTTATTAGGGGCAAAATTGTTAGCTGCGCTGATACTGCAACTACCATCTGAATAGTCATAATGTTTGATTGACATTTTCACATAATATATATAAAAAAAACGGTCTAAAATGTAATAATTCATATTTGTATGATGGATTAAAGTCTAGGTCTGGAAAAAGACTAAAACAATCCAGTTTATACATAAAAGAAAACTGAAAAGTAGAAATACATTTTAATGTGATCTTCATATAAGATAATGTGATTCTCTTTGTGTGTGATTTCAGCTGTAAACCTAAGACTTCATATCACTGTTTGCATGCTGAGATGCACAATCATATATTCATATCTAAATCAGTCATTAATATTCATTTATAATGTAGGTAGGCACTTTCTAAAGTGGGATCACACTGAAAAGTTTACACCAGAAGTGATTCTCAAATGCTGCATCTCTGCCAAAGTTCCTCTACTTAATTGTGAGAAAACTCTGCTCCCTGTAGGCAGCTTATGCATATTCATTGCCGCAGGGATGTTCTAGACTGAAAGCGCTTGGTGTGGCTTGTTGCTCGCATTGAGGATCTCTGCAGAGTAGATTACTGGCAGCAATGGAAGAACCTTCCAAATGGATTCAAATGCAAATGTGAGCCTGAGTAAAAGACAATCTTAATTTATCCTATTCTCTGTGTGACAGTGATGTGCAATAATGCTTCAAATGCCAGATGAATATTAAAACATCAAACAGACAAGAATTGAGCTTGTTATTATGTGTTTTGGGATCAAAAGAAAAGGATTGTGTTGATTTTGTGAATGTTTTGCAGAGCATATGTGGACTGTCTTTCCACACCACCCTCATCTCATCCCTGTTGTGTTCCCACCTCCTCTGTCTGGACTGCACCCACATTTAAACCTGAACTGATTTGGAGTCAAAAGCAGTTGCTGGGGCAGGTTTAGTGGGGCAGAAGCGGTTACCGAGGCATTTAACTATTTGGGGGGCTTTAACATATGAAAAGCAAAAGAGGAGGGCTAAGGACCACTAAGGATGAGTCTAGGCAGGATGGCCTCTCTCCCTGTCAAAGAAGGGGGCTAATGGTGGAGCAGGGGCTGTAGAGGCAAGGGGCAACAAAAGCTCTATTGAGTATGAATGAGTCCCCCACACAGCCAGAAACAGGGGGAATTCCTGTAACACCCCACTGTTGGAATGACATGAAAAGATTACCATACCAGTGGACGTTCCACGCTCTCCATGTAGTCCATAAGAGAGAAACTTGACCCTTGTGATTTATATGACATGGGAAAACTTCCTACAACGATGCAAAAGCCTCATTTGTCCATTTGCTCTCCTGATTTCTGGTTCGTACCAGCAAAGTATTCTGAATGGTAGAAGATTGGCTAGAGCTCCTAAGAAAACAAAAGAAGACATGCTTTAATAATTATATGTGAGTGTGTTCAGGAATACATGAGTCTTTGTGATTTCATTTAAGGGGGTGTTTCAAAATTGTTAGCTGTGCTGATGCTACAACTACCATTTGAATAGCCATAATGTTTGATTAACATATGAAGTGTAGGTCTGGAAAAAGACTAAAACAAGAAGATTGAAGAAAATTGAAAAGTACTAAAACATTTTAATGTGATCTTCATATAAAAGAATGGTACAAACATGTTAGTTTTAATCTAAAAATCAACTCCTGGGACAATAAGTTGAAGTAACACCCTTAACTCCCTCGGGTCGGCGGTCATGCCGGCGTGATCACCGCGGTTTTTTTCCAACCAGTGTGAAAGAGACTCAAAATACTCTATCAATGTTGCACATACAATTAAGAGTTATACACCATTTTAATCTGTGGAATATCTTCTTTTATTTGTGTACACTCAGAGTAAAAACAAAATGTTGTGCTTTTTGTAAAATAAAGAAAACTAACATGATGCATGATCTCTCGTCTCCCTCTGAAGGAAGTCCAATCTGGTAGTTTTTAGAAAATGAACTGTAACTTAGTGAATACTAATCACAAAAAAATTGGACTTATGTCTAAAAAAACTTTGAAATGACAGGTTTTAAATCAAAACAAATCGAAAACAAACATTCTGTGTTTATGTAATCTGTATGAAAAGAGAGCCATATCAGAAATTCACTCATAGTAAAAAGAGGTAACAAAATTGTTCAGACACTTTGCATCACAAATATACATTATACTTTAAAGAATATAATAGAATACCATTATTTTAAATTGTAATAATATTTCACAGTATTGCTGTTTTTTCTGTATGTTTGATTTACACCATGATGAGATTTGAATCATGATCACAGAGGGTTTTTTCACAGCCTACCTGACTGAAAGGCCTCATTAATATGCAAGTCATTTCAGGTCATTATTATGTGATTCTTTTGTCTTCTTAGGTGAGAATCACCCATTATACATGAGGATTCACACCTCCACGCATACTGTGTTTCTTGACCAAAGATGTTTCAGAAAATTTAAATCTCTCTATTGTTTTATGTGAACAAGCAGGCAGCATCATTTTTACCTCATTTTGAAGCAAAAACTCAAGTCTACAACCTCAAATACCCAGAAGTCTTGAGAACAAAGATTTAATATATATTTTTTGGCTTTATTTCAGTGACTTTATTTCAGTTTTGTTGCTTTTTCAATAACCATGCATAAACGTTATTCCTTCAAAAACAAACATGTACATACATGTTCCTCACATTGTTACAACAGAGACTCGGAGGCAGAGGTAAAAGCAATCCAGGTAAGTTTATCAACAAACAGCAGAGCAAAGGGTGATGGTAAGCAGTTATGTAGTTCTTGAATGAAGGAGAGAGTGTAATACTGTCCTGATTTTGTCTTGCAGATGCAGATGTAGAGATGCGTTGGAAGGAGATGGCTGAGACACTCTCACACACACACACACACACACACACACACACACACACACACACACACACACACACACACACACACACACACACACACACACACACACACACACACACACACACACACACACACACACACACACACACACACATACTGGTTTTTGTGGTTTACGAGGACTTTGATGCTCAAACCAGTAGGATTGTGGTTTAGGGGGACACACCTTTCCCGATGCCCTACAGTGATGATAAAACTATCAAAAATTTTGTTTTGATCTGCAGATCACACATCTGGCTTTAAAGTTTCTTTACACACAACAGAACGGAAAATATGACAACATGACATATCAGTGGTATACAAGGACATTCCCGCCCATCCAAAAATGTTCCCGCCTATGACATAATTGTGATTTTTGGGTACAACCTGATTTATGAGGACACCTATTGTACAATACACAAAACATGTCATTTCTCTGGATTACAAGGACTAGTGTGTTTTACAGGTACATGACCACACACAACACACAAACCTGACGATATGGTGTATTACCAAGACTGAGGTGATTAATGAGTACCTGATCTTAAACACAATACACACCTGACACACTCCAACATTATAAGGACGGATGTGTTTAATGGTACATGACCACACACAACACACAAACCTGACGACATGGTGTATTACTAAGACTGAGGTGATTAATGAGTACCGGTTCCTCAATACAATACACACCTGACACACTCCAACATTACAGGGACCAGTGTGTTTAATGGTACATGACCACACACAACACACAAACCTGACGACATGGTGTATTACTAAGACTGAGGTGATTAATGAGTACCTGATCTTAAACACAATACACATCTGACACACTCCAACATTACAGGGACCAGTGTGTTTAATGGTACATGACCACACACAACACACAAACCTGACGACATGGTGTATTACTAAGACTGAGGTGATTAATGAGTACCTGATCTTAAACACAATACACACCTGACACACTCCAACATTACAGGGACCAGTGTGTTTAATGGTACATGACCACACACAACACACAAACCTGACGACATGGTGTATTACTAAGACTGAGGTGATTAATGAGTACCTGATCTTAAACACAATACACACCTGACACACTCCAACATTACAGGGACCAGTGTGTTTAATGGTACATGACCACACACAACACACAAACCTGACGACATGGTGTATTACTAAGACTGAGGTGATTAATGAGTACCTGATCTTAAACACAATACACACCTGACACACTCCAACATTACAGGGACCAGTGTGTATTAGAAGTACTTTAATTATGACTTAAAATAACAACATAAACATTGAGTTTTTCCGGTTTTAACCATGTAATACCATCATGGAATGGCATTTTAAGGGGAAAATGAAATCCACAACTAAAAAACTAGGTCAATAACACATGGACAACTGTGTAATCTGTGTAATCAGAAAGCATACAGCAATATTACTGTTTTGACATATTGAAATGGCAACCATTCAAAACTTTGAAAAAATGTGAACAGAATTGTTGAGTCAAGTCAAGTCAAGTCACCTTTATTTATAAAGCGCTTTTTAAACTACATATTGTTTCAAAGCAGCCCTCATAACAGGAACATTGTTCAACAAAGATTGTTTGGGCTGTACAGCAGAAGAGTATTGTGTCATTGTTCAGCCAGAGTCAGTTCAGTGTTGATTCAATTACGTTGTAAAACTCATCAGTTATTAATTTAGTTCACTTCATCTATACAGCAGCAGCAGCAGCTCTGGAGACAACAGTCATGTCATCGTCCAGCTCAGTTCAGTTCTCATACAATAGTGTCAATGCAGTCAGATCAATAATAATGTTGAATATTAAATTGTCATGTTTTTGTGACAAACTACTGCTTTAAAGAACAGTTAAACTTTAGAGATTTACAGAGTGAAGTCTTAGTATATTCATGCTCTAGAATGAAACTAACATAACCAACAACTAAAATAATAATCCTTATACAACAGCATCAAATGAGACACAATGCAACATCACTTATTTTGTGCTTTTCTTTTCAAGCTAATTCCTTGATTTCTTACAAAATCTCTTGTGTTTTGTCCACAATTTTCCTTTGGTCATATGTGACTTAAAATGATCAATTACAGCTGTAACTTCAGCATCTGACCAGCAAACCTTTTGTCCTTTCCGTCTTGTCCTTTTCCTTTCCGTTTTTTAATTTCTGCCGAACTCTCATTCTCTGTATAGATGAATGCATACTTTATTAAGCTCCCACTCTATCAAAGCTCATGTACTTACAATGATGGTCGTACTCTAATTTAAACCTCAGGTACCTTGACAAACTCAGCAGTTTTCCAAATGGGCATCTTCTGAACATCTGCAAGAAATCAGTTACATACTGATCAGGAAACTAAGATTTAACTCTCAAATACCTAGAACTTAAAACTGGTCATACACCTGATATCTAAAAGTAAAATTTCAAATGACACAAAATATTATTCTGGAGATTAAATGTTATCAGCCTGTTAAAGGGATAGTTCACCCAAAAATGAAAATGTGATGTTTATCTGCTTACACAAATCGCATCAAATATGTAGGTGACTTTGTTTCTTCAGTCGAACACAAATGATGATTTTTAACTCCAACCGTTGCCGTCTGTCAGCTGTATAATGGGTGTCAATGGAAACACAATTTATAAGAGTCAAAACGTATACATAGACAAATTCAAATGAAACCCTGTGGCTTGTGACGGCACATTTATGTCCTAAGACACGAAAAGATCGGTTTGTGCGAGAAACTGAACAGTATTTATATAATTTCTTACCTCTAATACACCAGTGAGGTCTGATCACAGTCTAACAGCGGAAGTAATGTCTAGCACTCATTGAAGTATATGCTCGAGACATCACTGCTGTTGTCAGAGCGCGATCAGACCTCACTAACCGAGTGCTGAACGCAGTTGGACATGGTGTATTAGAGGTAAGAAATGATATAAATACTGTTTGGTTTCTCACACAAACCGATAGTTTTGTGTCTTAGGACATCAATGTGTCTTCACGAGCCGCAGGGTTTAATTTGGATTTGTCTGTGCATGTTTTTTGACTCATAAATTGTGCTCCCATTGACACCCATTATACAGCTGTCAGATGGCAATGGTTGGAGTTAAAAATCATCATTTGTGTTCGACTGAAGAAACAAAGTCACCTACATCTTGGATGCGCTGGGGTAAGCAGATAAACATCACATTTTCATTTTTGGGTGAACTATCCCTTTAAACATCTCCAAGTGTTTTACCAACACAAAAATGATAAACTCATTTGTATCAACCAGATTTACAATGTTGGTGCAACCCTGATTCCAATAATATTCTTATAGAAAAGTTGCACTATATAAGTGCAAAAATCTCTGTATATAATAACTGATTATTGCTCATTAATTATTACAATTAATGGCAAAAGGAATGTTTGGAAATATAAACTGATATTTCCTACTGACACACTACAGCAATAGATATAAATAAAACTTAAAACCATTTTTCTTTCGTGAAAATACAAATGTTAAGTTGAACTATAAATATATAATTTTATCTATGCATTGTATTTATGGCAATAATCTAAAATAATAATGGGTTAAAATAATAATAAACATAAACCTGTTAGTTAACACATACCAGCATTACTGGAGACGCCTGTGCAGCTCCAGCAGGAACAACATCCTGAGAAACGCTTTCATCAGGATCACTGGCATTAGGATCCATCATACTGATCTCATCTTGAAGAAAAACAGAATTTTAAAACACAAGAACATCTTTCGTTTAACCTGTTTTCAAAAGTAATTTATGAAACTTTATGCTGTTTAATAATAAATAAAAATAATAATAATAATAACTAATACTTTTAGATGACTATTAGAATTATTGCCAAGACAGAAATATACTACTACTGTAAATGAAAAACTATTTTACAATACGACATTACAATATTTCGGTTTTCATTTCTTCGCTTAAGCTGTTTCAATGAAAATAGGTTTATAAATGCATTTTATTACAAATCAGGTGAAATACTTGAAACAACTGGCCACACAAATTTTGTAAATAATGCGAATGTGAAATGTGTAACTGGTGCTCGTTGCGTTCCCAAATGCATGTTAAACTGCTGAGATAGAGTTCACTACATTCATTCCCTGTGAACTGAGACGTGGAAAACACCGAATCACAAGATGATCGAGTGAACAAAGTGTGATCTCCACTTTGAAACGGGGAGCGCAACGGACTACAGTCTTAATAAATTATCAGCTTTTGCAGTTTGATAAAGCCACATCGTGCTGTTGATTTTAGTTTGTTTGAAATGCTTTGCCAAAGCAATGAAACAAAACACAAAGACCAAAATTATATGAGGTAGTGCTGGGCGGTATACCGGTTCATACCGAATACCGGTATTTATTTTTGTTATGATATGAATTTTGATGATACCGCAATACCGGTATGTGTCGCTTAACCAACGTTCAGAACGCGGTGCAGCGTCACTGTTTGAGAGCGTCCCGTTTCACTGGTGCACTGTAGTGAGAGCACAGCAGAGATTGCATCACAGTAAGTCCGAAATCACCCCTAAATCCTCATTCACTATTCCCTACGTTATCCACTTATATTGTTCACTTGAAAGAATGAATGAAAACGAGTGAGTGAATTCGGACAGCCGTTGTGTGTGCATCGGCTGTACACTCATTGTGGTGCATTGTGGGATTGAACGAGTGCACTCAATAACGTCCACTATGGTTTCGGACACCACTACAAATGGCTGTCGCCTCAAATAATGCCCTATTTGAGGTTATAGGGGGCGATTTTGGATTCAGTCCTTGATTACAGCTGAGAATTCAAGCAGCACGCGAGATAGAGCGGTTTCTGCGCGGAGCGCCGTGATGAGATTAACAACTTTCTCCACATGGATCATATTATATAGACCGGAGCGAGCCTGTTTACGTTTTTTATGGACCTATTTCATATACTCTAGTGCTCTAAACATGAGCCAGCAGCGTGTATTCGCACATATTTCATCACGTCTTCTTCAAATGAAATGTAACGTTATGCAAAGGACACTGAACTGTACGTCTGATCACGACCGCGATGACACGACGGGTTATTCTGCTACACAGAAATAGACTGACAATTCAAAGAAGAATGGTAAAAAATGTAACTGCTTTATTTAACTGCTTTCTGTGTTAAACTTACGTGTGTCATTTGTTCAGAGACTGTAGTGCTCTTAAATGTACTGAAAATATCCTTAGTTTAAATGTTCTTCCGCGTTTCTCCCTATTTTTGGCAGTTTGTTGTTATATAGCGTTAGATTTTTAAAATGCTTAAGGTGCCCTCAACTCTTTTTTTTTTCTATCTCCATGGTCATATTTTAATATTCATGTGTCTGTAATGAATGTGTTGCAGGTCTGAGTTTTATTGGTTGTTGTCTCCCCACAGCATCATTTTGTGGGGTTTTGTAAACCTGTATTAACTCTAGTGTAGAATTTTTCTACAATATTCACTCATCATGACAGTAAAACAGGGCATTCTAGTCAATCTACTGCAGTATTTCCTCTCTCAATCAGTAGAAAATGTGGTTAACGCCCAGTCATATATATATATACATACACACACACACCGTCATATACTGTGAAACCGATATAATTTTGAAAAATACTGTGATATAAATTTTTGGTCATACCGCCCAGCACTATTATGAGGCATATAAAAATATTTTCAGCTCATTTGGTTTAAACGTTTTTTTTAAACCTGTTTACACCTGGTCACTTCATGCATTTTCTCTGAATGGATTGCTATGCAATAATAGAAAGACCAGGTGTAAATGCCCTCCAAAACGCATTCGAGACGGATTTAAATCCGATCGCTCAAATCACTTTGGACGTTGTCTAAAACAATACAGCTATGGAAAAAATTAAGAGACCACTCCAAGTTCAGAAATCAATGTTAAGTGGTCTCTTAATTTTTTCCATAGCTGTATATACATTTATACAATAATACATTTTACTCCTCCCAAAAATACTAAATAATAAACATGTGAGAATGTGTTATATGCATGTTATAGAAAGATATGACAGCATTACTGCAGCATGCGTTGGCGCAGATGAACAGATGAGTATCTCTTCAGTAAGCTGACGTGCAAAATACCTCAAATGAAACTTAAAAAGTCGAAAACGCTCAACACACAATCATCTTCATTAAAAAATGTGAGAATAAATGATTTGACCAGTGCTGATGCTGCTCATGATCAATAAAATGGAGCTCATAGCGGTAGCTTTTAATGATGTGAATACTGTTAAATCTGCGTATAGCACGGGAATTGATGACAGATCGCTGTAGCGCCTCCGCTCAAGCGGCTCGTGAATCGATCATCTCTTCCTACTAGTTCATTTATAGCATCAAATAAACATGAATGAACATCAGAAGGAATGTTGTTTAAAACACAGAAAGACATCAGTACACCATTTTTCAAGTTCAAGTCCACCGAGGTTAATCTTAAACTCCTGACAGCTTTGGTTGGATGGTGGATTTAGCGTTATAATTGGTTAGATTGTTTGTCAAACAAACTCCTGGCGGAGGGTCAATTAAACTAGTATACGTTCAGCTAATTGTCAGCCTCTTACATGTCTGCGTCTCGAGAGATTGCAGAATTCAAGCGTCAAATGATGTTTTATAAACAAAGTTTGGGAGGAGCGTGTTCAAGCAGTCTAATTGGCTCGAGAGGAGGTATATATACACTGACTAGAGCCGATCTCACCTATAGTTTCCTCGACCGTTTTCTGCATCCCGTCGCCACCCCGTTCCTTACTCTCAGTGGAGATATGAGGAAGTAATATGGATTTGAGCTAAATTTTCAAACTCTGATCCCTCGACCGCCTTGAACAGGACGCCAAATACACTTATTACACTTGGTTTTTTACTCTATTCAATTATTTGTAAGTGTGAATTTGTGAAAACAACTGCTACAGGTAATTGGACTTTATTTATTTATTTATTTATTATAGATTTTTGGCATTTTTTCATAAATTCAAATCTATAAATCCAAATATTTATTACATGTATGAAGAAAAGGTTCAGCACCCAAGGCTCTATCGCTATTGTCTCAATAGTGTTCAGTGTCTTTGGGCGGATTGGCATCAACGGCCATTAGGATTGTTTGTGATTTGGTCTTAGTGATTTAGGAGTCCTCTTGACTACTCCTAACCTTTTACAGATTTGGGAGCTAGTTTTAGCACTAAAATGTTTTGTGAAATACTCTTAAGAGCAAAAATTAGGACTGACACGCCGATTATAGAGTTTCTCATAAATCGGCATGTCAGGAGCTACTTTTAGCCTTAAGATGTTTTGTGAATATGGCCCCTGATTCTGTACAGACACATTTATGTGGCCAATCGTAAATGAAATTGTTTGAACAAATCAGTAAAAAAACACATGAAATGACCAGGTGTTAACAGGCCCAAAGATTATGTGAAAAAGTTCTCACTACACTAGCATTTTCTAAAAGGATGCAATGCTCTTTTTATTACCTTCTCCGTCTAACACCATCTTGATTGTCCATTGATAACTGGTCCTTCTCAGGGCTCACCTGAAAGCAAGGTAAAGAAAGAAAAATAAACATTCTACTACAGACAAAGGATTCAGAGATGATCCAAATGAAGCAGTACAGAAACTTAACACTGATTAACACTGACTGATCACTGTCAACTGAAAACATACAATGAAAACTATTTTACATTACAGGGTTTTCCACAATAAATGCGAAGAAAAAGTTTGGAATTTAACATATCCTATTCATTCACAAATGAAATAATTAATTCTGTCAGGACAGATGACAAAAGAAAGAGCTTAGAACAATTTTATATTTAAATATCTGTACATTTAAAAGTAAAAAGTCACTGAGTGGCCAGTTTGAACAAATGAACAAAATAATACATTACATTGCAAAAGTGGGAGGTCTATTATTTTTTTACATTTACACTCCAATACTTAATAAAAAGATCATTTGACACACAGCATCAAGATTATTTTGTTCCACCCATTGCTATGGTTATCAGCATCAATTGGATTTAATTGCACATATAAATACATTTGTCAATCCAGAAACTATGCAATGTGTAGTTAGCAGCATAAACAAATGTGTTATATAGGCCTACAGAAAGCAAAGATCGCTGCCATATTAGCCACTGAAGCTATCGATTACAACACGAGAAACACAAAGCTGCACTTCTGCAGAAACGTCCGTTATAATAAATGAAGTTGTGTGTGTGTGTCTGTCTACGTTGTGCATCTTTTATTGGCATTGTGTCAATACTTTGTTGGTTATAATGAAAGGATTCAACATGCAGCACTCGCGCTAAGCAAAAACTCAGACTAACAAACGCATCCGATTGGCTATTGTGTTCACATGCTCAACACAAATGTCTTCAGGTATGATGGTACATTTTAAACCACTCAGTATTAATAGTGATCAAACTAATGCGTTATAGTAGTGACCTACACATTTAAAACAGTGACATAAGTTAACATTAAAATCATGCATATAGTTAAAACTCTATAAATATACTGCCATAACCAATCAGGGATTCATGATATATCAGCCACCATATCTTACTGGCCGATAAATGCTCATTTTAATGTTATCATTCTCAGTCCGAACTAGGCCGATATTTTAACACTGATAAATAATGGATTATATGATGTGCGTTGTTCTCCATGATAGTATTGAACTGCTTGAAGGAAGATACAGTTACGGTGAATCACAAATCTGTGAAATCAGAGCGTTGTTACACGAAGAGCGCATCTGCGGAGTTACACCTTTATGACTAGCACAGTCAGTTTGCTTGTGCATTCGCAGCCTTTTGTGGAATTATAAGTTGTATTTTTTTATTTTGTGTATATATCTGATTAAACTCATATAGGATGCATTTGGTTGAGTTAATGAACGCGGCAGGAAAGCGCTTCATTGTAGGCCTACCGGTGATCATCTCTTCAGCATGCGCACTCAAACAGCAATGGATAACATTAATAACTATAGCTGGGACTGTCATATATACATAACATTATAATGAGAACACAACTGTAAGAAAACGCTGTGAATTATTTTGGATTAGTTGCCGTTTTTTAGTGTGTTGTTGTGGGGAGCGTATCCAGAACACTTTGTGACTTAATTCATGTACATCTGTGCATGATTTTGTGCAGGTATAAGTTGTAATTTTTTTGTATAAATATCTACTTTATCATATATAAGTTGCATCCCGTTGAGCGAAAACCATCTAACAAAGCGCTTTGGTTTATGGGTGTTCATTCAGCTCTTCAGGTTCATGCTAAAACAGTGTTATTTGAAACAGTAATGCTAAAGATGTTTAATAAAGATGTTTATATACACTTTTTTTTTTTTCAAAAACATTACAACTTGTATTGCTCTTATTTTCATCAACAATATGGTTTGAGTAAATCATTTCCCAACAGGCTTTCATTTTATTCATCCATAGCACATGTATTGTGTTTCTTTTTATGTAGCCTAAGTAATGTTGACCAATAACTTGTTTGCATTTTTATTTAATTTTATTTATTATTAGTAGTAGTAGTAGTGAGGCAATATATATATTTTTTGCAACTTTACAATAAGGTCTCATTTGTTATTGTATTAACTAACGTGAATCAACTGAGCAAAACCCTTGTAAATGTGAGTTAATAATGCACTGTGAACTAACATGAACACGCATATTTTAGGTTAACAGATAAAACACTGGATCCTAAAATGTCTTGGGAAATGTTGAGATTAACCTTAGCTAAGATTAATAAAACTTCGACAGGATTTGTCCATTCATTGTTAGCTCATGTTAACTAATACTAACAATAAACTTTACTGTGAAGTGTTGACACTTTTTTTAAATAAAGAAAATTGGCCATATGAATGTACACTACCGTTCAAAGGTTTGGGGTCAGTATGATTTTTTTAATGTTTTAAAATAAGTATCTTCTGCTCACCTAGCCTGCATTTATTTGATTAAAAATACAAACAAAACAGTAATATTATGAAATATTATTCCAAATTAAAACAGCTGTTTTCTATGTCAATATACAGTAAAGTGTAATTTATTTCTGTGATCAAAGCTGAATTTTCAGCATCGTTACTCCAGTCTTCAGTGTCACATGATCCTTCAGAAATCATTCTAATATGATGATTTGCTGCTCAAGAAACATTTATGATTATTATTAATGTTGAAAACAGTTATTTACATTTTTTTATGATGCTATGATGAATAGAAAGTTCAAAAGAACAGCATTTGTCTGAAATCTAAATCTTTTGTAACATTAAACACTACCGTTCAAAAGTTTGGGGTCAGTAGGAATTTTAATTTTATTTTTGGGGGATAGAAATAAAATTAATCAATACTTTTATTCATCAAGGATGAGTTAAACTGATCAAAAGTGGCAGTAAAGACAATTATAATGTTAGAAAATATTCTATTTTAAATAAATGCTGTTCTTTTGAACTTTCTATTCATCGAAGAATTTTGAAAAAAAATTGTACACAACCGTTTTCAACATTGATAATAATAATAAATGTTTCTTGAGCATCACATCATCATATTAGATTGATTTCTGAAGGATCATGTGACATTGAAGACTGGAGTAATGATGCTGAAAATGCAGCTTTGATCACAGGAATAAATTACACTTTACTGTATACTGACAAAGAAAACAGCCGTTTTAAATTGGAATAATATTTCACAATATTACTGTTTTTGTTTGTATTTTTAATCAAATAAATGCAGACTTGGTGAGCAGAAGATACTTATTTTAAAACATTAAAAATTCTTACTGACCCCAAACTTTTGAATGGTAGTGTCAAAATAATTGTAAAAGTAAAGGAATCTTATACTGGATCAAACTAGACTGCTGTACTGTATATGTTTGATTTATGCTGAAGTGTTTGGGACACGGTCTATTGTTTTTGTAATCAGGCTCTCAAAGTATATTAGAATTTGGATTTAGATTTATCTGCCAATGTATCATTTATCACCTTTCAAATATAAAAAATTATTGGTTATCAAAATTGGCCCAAATTTTCCTGTCAGCACATGCCTAATTTGATTTCCAAAAAGAAAAACAATACCTTCTGTACATCTCTGACTTCTGACTGGGACAGAGTGTTCATTTTGAGAGCAGAGGGTCCAACCTCACTGAGAGTCTGCAAACATCAAATTAGACATAAATATGTTAATGAATATGTTAACAGCCTAGATCTCACAAGAGTCTCTGCTACATTTGCTCATTCTCTTACAGCACAACTCTCACTTACCTGGTGTAGTCCCACAGTAAGAGCAGCACAATCATCACTGATGACAGCGGGGTCTCACGGCTTATCTGAAAATAAGAAATAAAGCTTTATATACAATCACTTCAACTAAGAGTTGCAAACCTTCAGTATATATGAAATATATCAAAGGGGTAATGTACAGTTAGACAGTAATTAATGCAAATTAAACATGGACAGGATGATCAGTGTCAACCATTCACAGCTTCCGATCAATAAATATGTGCACATGAAATATTGATTTAAGATCATATACAAGATCACATAATAGATCCATTTCAAATCAATATTTCAATATTTAAAAACCCATGGTAATGTTCATGGCTTTATATATGCATTACATTATGTGTGTGTGTTCATCACAGTATGTCAGGTTGTGTGTAGCTTTACACCTGTTTTATGAGGACATCATGAGAACATGTTCTTCATGTTTGACTTGACTGAAGAATCTCAGTGTGTTGTTAGATTGACACAAGCCTGGTCTATGAGGACACTAGTTTTACCGGGACACTGATAACTAGATACATTTGGATGGCGCCCTGAGTTCAGGGTTAGGGTTAGGGTTAGGTTAGGGGTATGTATGAGAGTGATAGTGGTGAAACGAGGTGTGCTAGTTGTACAGTAAGTGATCATGACTCACTTTTCACACACACAATCATAATTCAGTGACTGATAACTGTGGCAAACAATCTGCTTCTTAGAAACACTGAAATCTGTTCTATTCTTTAAAAGGTGCTAAAGAGGATGTTTTTGTCGACTGAGAAACCAAAGACTGTTAGTGAGTTTTTGAAATGAGCGCATGCGTAAGAACAGCCCCCCTCCTTCACAGCTCATTTCGAGGGAACGCCTCCCAAAACTCCTGCACAAGTATTAGATCACGAGTGTTTACAGCCGGCATTCGCTGTGTCGTGTTCGTGGATTCATTATGTCGGACTCACCGCAGGTAACTCATAATCTGCAGCTGTTACTCCTGTCTCCTGACAAAAACATTGCATGCGGCGCCTGTGGAGTTTGGAAAGTTACTGGAGCGCGCAGCCGCGCTCGTCTCTCACAAGGAACGTTACGGCAGTGATTGACAAGCCAGAGGGCCAATCGTTTACGCGATTGGCTGATGTTTTTAAGGCCCTACCTCGTGCACAGATGATGTATATTAATATTATTACTTTCAGTGCACCTAATAAATAGTCTTTTATCAGTTAGTAAACACAGTTTCAAGTAATATTGCAAAAATGTATAAAACAAAACATCCTCTTTACCACCTTTAAGGACTAACTCAATTATTACTTTACTTTTATTTGATACCTTTATTGTTGCTGTATCTTATTCTTCTGAATCTGATTCTTCTCAGTTACCATCTGAAAATAAGAAAGAAAAGCAAATAAAAATCAAATCAAAATAAAAAAAAAACAATTATTCATTGCAGTATTACTCATTGAAAGTCAATTTCAACTGAGGGTGCTTCTTTTTACCTACTTCTAAAATGATTATATCTAATCTAACAAACACAATAATGAGTTTTCAATATTGACATTTGCTACAGTGAGCTGTGAATTATGGTTTATCAGTATCAATCCCAATCTTCCATATGGGTGCACCCCAGAGTCCCGGTAAAACGAGTGTCCTCATAGACCAGGCTTGTGTCAATCTAACAACACACAGAGATTCTTCAGTCAAGTCAAACATGAAGAACATGTTCGCATGATGTCCTCATAAAACACGTGTCCTCATAAAACAGGTGTAAAGCTACACACAACCTCACATACTGCCATGAACACGCATGTAATGTGATGCATATTAGGGCTGGGCGATATATCGCATGCTTTTGTCACGCGCATTTCGTCAGTAAAGCCGGTTCCCTGATTGCCGCTAAATCGCCATCACCTGCTTTCAAATTTAATAGACAGAGCCGTAGATCACTGACAAGCTACATAATATCGCGTTCATATCGCAGATGAATCGCCTTCGATAATGAACGCGATATTGCGTGGCTTTTCAGTGATCTACGGCTCTGTCTATTAAATGGCGCTCCATTTGAAAGCAGGTGATGGTGATTTAGCGGTAATCAGGGAACCGGCTTTACTGAAGAAATGCGCGTGACAAAAGCATGCGATATATCGTGCAGCCCTAATGCATATATAAAGCCATGTAGGGCTGCACAATATATAGTTTTGTCACTGATACCTATCTGTGGGTGTGACATTGCAGTATAAATGAAGTCAAGTAGGCTATAGGGATCATAGTTGATCTGCGATCCATACGGACTACGGCTGCACGATGTATGGTTTTAGCATTGTATCCCGATGTGTGCATCCACAAAAGTCACATCACAGGATGTGCAATGTCAAGTGTAGGGATCGTAGTTGATCCGAACGGTCCAGCTGCCCCCCGGTTAAGAGCGCATGTGACTTTTACAAATGTCATTTGCTTGTGTTTTTAAGTCCTGTCAATTTAAACATCAAACGCACTATGACTGGAACTCGCGCTGTTTTCTGACAGACAGATAGCACGTGAACACAGAGTTCAGTTCTCTTTCTCTTATCTTTGAGCTTGAACAAACACTCTCAGCGAAAACAGTTGGTTCTGTGTTGTAAACAATTAAGAAAACGGATGCATATAATATTGGACCCATACATGCTTTCCTCAATGTGTGTACCTCAATACAGTTAGATTAACCTGAAAAACATAAAGCACTGCTTATTTTAATTTGTATCTTATTTTTATTGTGTTTATCTAAGCTTGTAATTCGTTTATTATTCTCTAAGCAGATGCACTACCCTACAAAATGATCCCAATCATCCTAGAATGATTTATTATTTTCAAATATTGCTATTCAATTCATCTGGTGGAATTGTTTTCATATCGCAATATATAAATTGCAGAAAAACTAAATATTGCAATGTCAGTTTTTCTGCAATATTGTGTAGCCCTATTTCCCTGAGTAACATTTAACCTTTAATAATAAAGCAAGTAAAATCATGACTGTAAATAACATATAATATACCTGACACAGGTGAAATCACTGATGAATCTTTGTGAATACTGTATGTCTTCCTCCTGAGATTGGGCTTTCTCCATCACTGTTTCACTTCAGCATGATCTGATGTGTCTTCTGTCATCTTCTGTTTTTAGTATAAACGTCAAAAGATAAATTATAGTAAACAGCAAGTTATTTTCATACTTTATTGTATGATATTTAAGAATTATGTATAATTGAGGATCAATATTCCTTCATAAATTTTCACAATTGATAAATTATAGACAATAATACTGACAGTATTTATTTGACTGAATAAGAATGACAGTTCTGATACATCTTATCATAGCCAGTAAATCTTTGTTTCTTAATGTCTTTAAATCAAGCAGAACTGTAGTAATATTTACAGTAGGCGGGTATGTGAGGATACTGTACTGGGTGAAATGCCGTCCCCTTCATAGACTGTAGTCATGACAACGCCTTATTATGATGGCTTGGCTAGGTTATTGCATGCGATCAGAAAATGATGCAGTTACAATTATAGTTTAATCGAAAACCAGCTTTAAATGACAAGCATCGCTGATTCCCTCCTGACAGTCTTTAAACACAATCACAATCTCGCTAGCGCCGTTAGCATCGCGAGCTAGCTGCTTTATAACTGTAAAACGAGCTGCAAAGAGCTTACAAAACATGAACAAACAAGCCAAACGGACCCACAAGCATTTAAAAAGCAGAACAACTTACCTTTAAAATAATAGTAGCCTCCATCAGGTGCTCAGATGTCTTCTCAGGTGCAGCTTCTATCCGGCCCAAACAGGAAATGAACGCGAAGACTCTTATTATAAACCATACTTAATATAATATACGCGGGATTAAAATAATAATAATAAATATATGTGATGTGAGCGCACGAGTTAATGTGTGGTTGTGTTTACATGAATAGCATATGCTAACGAGCTAAATAAACTGTATAAATACTGAGTAAACAGCATTCAAGTTATTTTTATACTTTATTACATGACATTTAAGGGATATTTTTAATCGAGGATCACTATTTATTCATATATTTAATTCACAAATAAAAAATTATAGGCAATAACACTTAAATAATTAGTATTTTGCATTAACTCGCTTGTTATACAGACCTATGCTGAAGCTGAATGAAGCTCCGCCCACCGGCGCCATCTTGTCTCGCTGTTGTTCATTGCGTATGCAACCAATAGGAGCTGCGGAATTAGGCTCCGCCCGTCGGCGCCATCTTGTTTTCGTGATTTCCCGCCTACCAGTACCGATCTGACCAATCACAGGCCTCAATACTTACACTTGTGTGAAAAATGCAAATTTTCGATGACGCCGGTACAGTACCAGGACCCGGCTGCAGGGGCGCACTCTCGTACACAGAGGATACACAGTGTATGGTATAAAATCAGGTTTTTGTGGTATATAAGGACATGCCGCGAAAATTGGAGAGGGTGCTTCTGGGACATAGAGAAAGGCATCTACATTGCCGGAATTACAAGGACATGGCCTGTGTCCTCATAAACCCAAATGTCCCCGTAATGCCGGTGCGTATTCAGGTCAAAAGTCCTCGTAAACCACAAAAACCAACACACACACACACACACACACACACACACACACACACACACACACACACACACACACACACACACACACACACACACACACACAGGCAGGCAGGCAGGCAGGCAGGCAGGTAGGTAGGTAGGCACACGAGGCGAACAGGAGACGAAGGAGACAACTGGAGCAGGTAAGTATGACGTTTGGCGTCCTTAAGGTAAGCATACAAGAGTTGTAGTGCAAACGAGACCGGACAGTGAGTGTGTGTGAGTGTGGTGGTTTTGTAGTGGTGGTGATTGCAGTGCTGATGAGTCACAGGTGGCGGTGATCAGTATGCTGTTGGTTGATTGAGTGCGTGGGTAAGGGAGTGAGGTGGAACCTGACGTGTCTGTGACACACATATTATTAGCCTAGTTTGTGCTGAATACAGTGTAATGACACTTTTTCCATTAATACGTTTATGAACAACTGAAAAAAGCACAAATGTCAGGGCATGTCAAAACTTCTTCAGGGTCCCAAAAATCCTCAGACCCCTGAGGGTTAAATATGTGTGCATATTTGTGTGTGATTTCAGCTGTAAACCTAAGACTCCATTTCCTGCCTTTGCAGGCATAATGACTTGGATTTAGTGCACTTATAATATGATTGCACCAGTAAGTAGTTTGACTGGTTGCCCCCAACCCCACACCAGCAGGCTGTCTATCTGCAACAGGTCTAATCCAATTCAACCCAGCAATTTTGTGTTTCAATAGCATTTGTGTTTTTGTTGCAGTTCTGTTGACTTGATGACATCGGCTCAGTAGATGCAAATCAGTAACTATAATAGATGGCAGTTACAGAAAAGTACAGTAAATATATGTAAATCTTTCTGAACTCGCATGCTATTATTTTTCAATAGTCCAAATGGTGAATTTTTGAACAATGTACACACTCCTGTTTTCCTTAAACCATTCAAAGAGACAACAGCTGTCATGCTCAAAATAAATAAATAAATAAATAAAAGGACAAACACCTTAAAATTAGACCACACCAATAGGTAATGTCCAAAATCACTGTTGTATTGGTCAGCAAAACATAAGCAAAATAAATAAATAAATAAGGGAGGTGAGGAATCGCTTTTTCCAAAGCAGTCACATGCCAATTCGTAATTATTTTATGCTCATTATTTTGGCAAATTGGTGACAAATACTTATGAATTAGTACCAGTGGCGTAGCCAGAATTTTATTTTTGGGGGGGCCCATCTAAAAATGAGGGAGCCGCTATATATATATATATATGACACTAATAATGACTACAATGGCACTAATAATTCTTAATTTCTAAAAGAAATGCAAAATCATTCGGTAGTTATTAATAGAATAACGAGACACAAACCTTTACATTCAGTCACGTTTGGTCCCATTTATTTTTGATCACAGTGCATACTACATATACAAACTTTTACTCTCAAAGTGCGTAGAAATACACGTTTACCTCAGATTTCATTAGACACAATTTATAGAATATGTATGCAGAGTTTCAGAATTACAGAGGTCATAAAATGTAGTTTGCTAAGGGGGTATTTTTTCTGAGTTTTACCGACATACCCTGTCCCGTTTGTTGTGTCGTAAAGAGACAGTCCTATATAAACGCATCGTTTTACTTGGCAATGTTTTAAAAAACGATTTTTATTTTTGGTAGCATCACCCGGGAGGGATATTTTTTTTTATCCCCACCAGGGATACAAATAATTCAGCAGAGGCAGGGATACATAGACCAGATCATAAACCATTTATAAATTAATTTTAAACAATAAAACATTTTGTCAGAACCTAAAGTAAATTATCCCTACATATTGTTTTGTTTGATTGTGTAATTTGCTTTTTGAATTGTGTAAAAAACGGTTATTTCTATTCTAAAAAAATATTATCCAGACTCATAACCATTTTGATTACACTCATGCTGATATTGTACTATTTGATGATCAGTAGTGGTTCGCTAAATATAGTAATTCAATAAGCATGTAGGCTACAATAAGCACTTGACTTTATATTTATAAATATATAACTTTAAAAATATATATTAAATAGATAATAAAAATATCTAGATAGCTGGCTGACTTAAGTAGGCTAAGCTTAAAAATGATATCATTTGTACATAAAAATTTGTGGATAAAAAGATACTTAATTTCTTTACAATTTATAGGTGTTGTTTTAACAGTCAGTTATGTAAGTTTGATGGTTAATAGCTTCTAGCAACATTAAATCCAGGAGAGAACACAATTCTAAAGAAAAAGCATGTTGGATTTACATATAACAAAGTTTGAGCGCGCACAGCCGCGCACGCAATATCTGAGCAAGAGCAAATAACGCCACGGAAACTGCCTCAAATTAACTAATGACAAGAAGAAAGCTGTGTGCGCTGCAGTCAGAGGTTCTTGATTCTCTAACGACTTTTTATTGGTTAAAATGAAAGGAGAGTTAGGAGCCCGAGCACCCACCGGATCACACTGCATTGAGATGCGCGTCCTGGAAATGGGAAGCCTCGGGTGCCGCTTCACATTGTCACTCACCGCATAATAACGAACTCTCATGCGCAAAGATATAACAGCAGAGGCTACGCGCAACACGTGAAATAATCAAACCAATAAGTCTAAAAATAGCTGTTGCATTTTACCGCGCAGCATATGCATTAATGTAACAAATCAACATAAAAAATAAAAAATCTCTCAGAAATCTGGGGGGGCCTGCATGTGAATGAGGGGGCCTAGGCCCCCTCAGGCCCCCGTGGCTACGCCACTGATTAGTACAATCTTATTTGAATGATCTTCGTATGCCCTACTGGCGGTTAGTTTTAGGGGTAGGCCTTCATGTTTAGTTCACCTAAAAAATGATACATTTCCATATGAATCTCATGATTCAAATTCAAAATTGTCACATTGTGAAATAGAAGGTTGGAGTTTCTATGTTTGTGTCCTTGTGTTTAGAGTCACATGACCACAATGTAGACTATTTGCAAATTTGGAGGGTAGTTGTGAGTCATATGATTTGCATTAGGCTATACCGTATTTATTTATTTATTGACGTTCAGATACAATCATTGCTGTCCTTGATATCTTTGAAGGATTTGTTGGCTTGTAGTGGTGGATTATGTAAACCTCTTATGTCTTTACCTGATGACACATCATGACTCAAGAGGTTGCAGAGCAGACTTAACAATTCTGTCCAGTATCAGAACACACATGCAATGGTGAGCTGGATGCAATTAGTCACAGGATCGGATTCCCTCTCTGTTTTTTATCAATTAACACCCAGGACATGGGAAAGAGAGGAATAAAAATGCAGGGATTGAAAAAGAGACAGACAGCACCATATGCCACTAAAGCATTTCCTTTTGCTCTCTCCTTCACACATCATCATCTCTTCTGTCTGCCTGAGCCATGTTTTTCTTACTCTATATCCCAAATGTCCTGACAAAATTCCTTATCCCAGTCTTTTTTTCTTTTCTTTTTTACACTTCTCGCTTAGTGAAATACAAATTGCTTAACTCAGATACTCAACTTACATAGGACTTCCCTCCTGAAAAGACTGGGATTGTGACCACAGCATGCTTATTACAGTTTTTTTTTTTTTTTTTTTTTTTTTGCTAGGACCCGTTTCTCAATACTTAAGTCACTTTTTCAAAACTCTTCACATAGTGAGCACAACAGCTAAATTAGGGATCATTTATCATTGCTTTGGCACAAAATGCATTTAATGACGACATCTTTCAAACTACATGAATTCATTTCTCAGGCACAAACACCACCAAAGCTCTACATACAGGCTATACAGGCCACTCAATTTGAGCCAACCAAATAAATAAAATAACAACAACAAAAAACAATAAGCAAGGTAGGAATGTATCTCTAAAGTAATTGCATTTAAGATTTCAAATCTGTAATGTAATATTAATTTAAGCAAGACTCTAATCTGGTATTTTAAGCAGGGAATGTTCACATGGTTTATTGGTTTTAGTCCAGAAAATCATAAATATTTTTAAAGTAACATTTGTAAGTATTCTCCAATAGTAAAATCTGCCTGGCCACAAGAGATGTTTTAATGAGAGGTGAGCAGGCCATTGCTGTCAGAATATAACCAGACTGAAAGGAAGAGATGAGTGAATCCAAACAGGTTTTTTTTAAACATTCAGCAGGAAGACAACAAAGGTAAGCAACAGCATAGTCAGTGTTCAATGGTGATGATAATGATCATTAACTCATTAGTCTTTTTTGGTTATCAAGTATTGTGGCTGAGCCCGGGTGCAGATGGAGATAAGAATGGAGGAAGAGCACATGCCACTGAAGGAGCACAGAAGGTAAAGTATTTAATCAAAACAGGAATCGCTGGAGTATTACAGATAAAGCTGAAAAAAAATTAGAGATTGCTGGAGTTCAATGACTGAGATTGCGGGAGACTTTAAGACCAATCCACCAGGGCAAGTAAAGCAAGTAAGGAGTCTGTATCCATTAGTTTAATTAATATATAAATAATATATCAATAATTAATATATCATAGAGTTGTTTGTGGCGGGGTAAATTAAAAGCGATTTGTGGTGACATCACAATTGTGTTGCATTGTGGTATATGGAGCTGCATGAAGTATACATATGAAGTAGACTCGCTCCCTCAGTCAAAATCGAGGAAGCGAGGGTCTGTCCATATAAACTTCGCTCTTCCACTTCACGAAGTGGAATACATTTCAAAATGGCAGCAGGGATTCCCACAAGGGGAAGTGCTTAGGGAAGTTCACGAGTGCATGTCTAAAAGTGGAGTGGAACACAGCCCAGGTCTGAGTGCGGTGATGAGGGACAAGTGCAGGTAATTAGTATCAGGTGAGAGGGAGCTCTGAGTGTTGGTGACTGAGGAGCCTGGTGTATCTGTCACAACTGCACAGAAAGGTCTCTGTTACTGTGGGGACAGCAGGCAGAGGGGGCACTGAGGGTTGGTGACTCAGGAGTTTGGTGTATCTATGACAATTGCATAGAAAGGTTTCTGTTACTGTTTTCGTTGTTACGCTGATGATACTCAGCTCTATATTTCTTCTCGCCCTGACGAAACTTACCAATTCACAAAATTAACAGAATGCATAGCTGATATAAAAAACTGGATGACCAGTAATTTCCTACTACTAAATTCAGAAAAAACAGAGATTCTAATTTTTGGACCAAAAACTTCTTCACGTAATAACCTAAAATATTGTCTAACACTTGATGGCTGCTCTGTTATGTCTTCGTCGTCAGCTAGGAACCTGGGTGTGCTCTTTGATACCAATCTTTCATTTGAAGGCCATGTTACTAGCATCTGTAAAACCGCTTTCTTCCATCTTAAAAATATATCTAAACTACGACATATGCTCTCAATGAAGAATGCAGAACAGTTAGTTCATGCGTTCATGACCTCAAGGTTAGATTACTGTAACGCTCTACTGGGTGGTTGTTCCTCCCGCTTGATAAATAAACTACAGCTAATACAAAATGCAGCAGCTAGAGTCCTTACTAGAACTAGGAAGTATGACCATATTAGCCCAGTTCTGTCATCACTGCATTGGCTTCCTGTTAAACATCGTATAGATTTTAAAATCTTGTTAATTACTTATAAAGCTCTAAATGGTTTAGGCCCCCAGTACCTAAGCGAGCTCTTAATGCATTATAGTCCTTCACGTTTATTGCGATCTCGGAATTCAGGCCAACTGATAATACCTAGAATATCGAAATCAACCGCAGGTGGTATTCTTCTCCTATTTGGCACCTAAACTGTGGAACAACCTTCCTAGCATTGTTCGGGATGCAGACACACTCTGTCAGTTTAAATCTAGACTAAAAACGCATCTATTTAACCTGGCATACACATAACACATTATATACAGTATTTATATTTTCAAATCCATTAAAGGATTATTAGGCTGCATAAATTAGTTCAGCCGGAACCGGGAACACTTCCTATAACACCAGATGTACTTGTTACACGCTAATATTAGTCTTTCTGTTTATTCCGAGGTTTACCGTAGTCAACCGGATTCGGGGCCATTTCCAGATGAGACTGAGGACCGGTGCCTTGACACGACCACAACGCAGCCCTGTATCAGCAGAGTTCGAGTCGACTAGATCATCCGTTGTGAAGACATCATCAACACGACAGCCAGTGCCACAGTTTCCTCAAAATTATAATCACGATTATTAATCATGTTTATTCTATCAAAAGAGTAATGTAATCTATGGCTATTTTGCAAGTTCTTTACCAACCTACACTTCACCCAAAAGGCCTGTAGGTGGCACAGAGACTTAAATTTAACAAACTATGATAACTTCGTTAGATGGTAAATCAATACAAAACATGGTTTTGGTGAGCGCTTTGTAATATGTATTCACATTAGATTTTAAAGCAACACAATTCGTTTGCAATAAGACAAACCAGATTCAAATTGCCCGGCAAATTCGTAAAGCAAAGAAAAATCATTTCTAGCTGATCAACATTATGAAAACTGGTAAAACCTTTAGGAACTTCAAAAGATAAAACAGTGAAATTCCTAATATTGTCATGATTGATCACAGGAAGCAAATGCGAGTTAACTCGTTTATTGACAAATGAAGAGAGAATTGAACACAGTCACTGAATGGGCAGGTCTCTGGTGACGCAGGGATTGAGATGGTTGGCTGGTGATGCGTGGCTGTGGTGAAAGGTGCTGGTGTGAAGTTAATCCAAGGTCCAGACATAGAACGAGAACACGAAGAACACCGGACTGGAACTGAAGAAGACACGACTGGAACTCCGGGCAGGAACAGGACGAAACAACACAGCACAGGACACCAAACAACGATCTGACGGAGAAGATGAGAATGAGGTGAGCTAATAAAGGGTGTGAATGAGCAGCAGCTGGTGAGGTAATGACTGGCAGCTGGATGCACTGATGAGCCACAAACACACATACACGCCCACCGCTGTCACAACACAGAACACGCGACAAGAAGGAAACAATGCATCTGCGAACCGTGACAAATATTACTTCCAATATTTCCAAATTATGTTCATTTTCGTAGAGCGGGCCAATATCGTGACGATTATTTAAAATCAATCGAGAGAAGCAGATATCGTTATCGTGATAAAATACGATTAATCATGCTTCCCTAATTTAATTTAATTTGACTTGACATTTGATATTCAACAGTATCCTTGACATTTATTCAACAGTGCTTTTGATCTGCCTGCATTGACACTATTCTTTAAAAGGAAAAATTATATACCAATTATCAATGTAAAGCTGCTTTGACACAATCTGCATTGTAAAAAGCGCTATATAAATGAAGGTGACTTGACTGTGGGGGTGGCAGGCAGTGGCCTTTGCCTCTAGTGAGTCAAGTCAAGTCACCTTTATTTATATAGCGCAGATTGTATCAAAGCAGCTTTACATTGATAACTGGTACATAATTTGGCTGCACAGCAGCTCTTAAATAATAGTGTCAATGCAGGCAGATCAGAAACACTGTTGAATAAATGTCAAGAATACTATTGAATATCAAATGTCAAGTGTCCCCAACTAAGCAAGCCAAAGGCAACAGCGGCAAGGAACCCAAACTCCTTCAGGTGACATCAAGTGGCAAACAAGTGGCAAACAGGTGTTAAAATGGAGAAAAAAAAAACCTTGGGAGAAACCAGGCTTAGTCGGGGGGCCAGTTCTCCTCTGGCGAACAGTGCTTTGTTACAATCAGGTTGCTATCATAAGTCTGATAGGATCGCAACAATCAAAGTATTTATTTCAGTTCCATCCAGTTGAGGATAGTATTCATCACACCGGTATGGACGGTCTGTTGAGGAACTGTGGCACTGGCTGTCATGTCGATGAGGCCTTCACAATGGATGATCCAGTTGACTCGATCTGTGCTGATACTTCAGGGCTGCGTTGTGGTCGTGTCCAGTTGAGGATCGTATTCATCACGCCGGTATGGACGGTCTGTTGAGGAACTGTGGCACTGGCTGTCGTGTTGACGATGTCTTCACAATGGATGATCTAGTTGACTCAATCTCTGCTGATACTTCAGGGCTGCATTGTGGTCGTGTCATGGCACCTGTCCTTGGTCTCAGCTGGATATGGCCCAGATCTGGTTGACTACGGTAAACCTCGGGATAAACAGAAAGACTAATATTAGCGTAGATGACATTCTTTTTCTGATGTAACGAGTACATCTGGTTTTATAGGAAGTGTTCTGGTTCCGGTGAGTGTGGCATGCTGGCTCATGCTTACTAATGATATTTAAACTTTTCTTAAAATCATTGTGTAACATGGTTAGTAGATGTGGGAAGAAGGAGGCGGGAACCGGCGAACGTTCAAACAAAGTTTAATTCAAAATAAACAAAGAACAAAACGAAAGTAATGCCGGCAGACGTCCGCGAGGGTCTGCCGGCATTACGTTTGTATTGTTCTTTGTTTATTACACAAACATAATAAACAATAAAATAAAGTCCAGGCCTGGTCCTCTCTCGTCCTTCACTGTAGTCGCTCCTCCTTTTATGCTCCCGGAGCTCCTCCGTGAGGGACTCAAGGCTGGTGCACCTCCCAGGTGATGCTCATTAACACTCGCGCCACCGGCCTCGCGCCGTTCCCTCACGGCTCTCGCCCACCCTGGTCGCCACACATTGTTAATGTAAATCTTTGAGTGTCAGAGCTTGAGAGTCAGCATTAATCTAATGAAAATTCTATATGCACACACACTCTTGTGCATTGTTTTTGGGGACGAGATGTTTGGCACCCTATGATGAACCTAGACAGTCTCCCTGGTAATACGGAGGAGATTATACCATGAGCGCAGTGTATGTGTAGAGCTTCATTCTGCATTTTTATTAGATTCACAAGTTCACACTTACAAATAATCAGATAGAAAATAGTATGCGTATTTGGCGTGCTGTCCGAGGAGAGGGCTCCGAGCTCGGTATTTTGGCCCGAACCCAGATTACTCCCCCCCCATCCTGGTTAGTATTCTGGAAAGTAACTAGTGCAGGTGTGAGGAGACGGGGTGGTGGAGGGATGCTGTCAAACTGTCGAGGAATATGGGTGAGTCGACCGTGTCTAATATATATGCTTTCACTCATGCTGATTGGGTAGATATGTTGATTACTGATTGCTGACAGCTGGCCGAGATGACGTGATGATTAGTCAGATTATTTGAACATTGCTCCTCCCGAATTTTGTTAATAAAACATCATTTCACGAGTTCACACTTACAAATAATCAGATAGAAAATAGTATGCGTAGTAGTATGCATATTTGGCGTGCTGTCCGAGGAGAGGGCTCCGAGCTCGGTATTTTGGCCCGAACCCAGATTACTCCCCCCAAAAATTGCAAACCAATGCAGGACAGCAGCCGGAACATTACTGATGACCCCCAAAATTGCCTTGCTTAGGCTGAATGTGCTGCTAGGAGGGTTAGTAAAGGACCGGTAGAGTTATTGTCATATGGATGAAGACATTGGACAGCGTTGAGCTCCTGCGGGAGCCGAGGCGACATCACTGCTGCGGCAGTGGAGGAAATAGCCAGAAGAACTGAGCTCCTGCGGGAGCTGAGGTGACGACAGTGCTGCGGCAGTGGAGAAATTGGCTTGAAGAACTGAGCTCCTGCGGGAGCCGAGGCGACATCACTGCTGCGGCAGTGGAGGAAATAGCCAGAGGAACTGAGCTCCTGCGGGAGCTGAGGTGACGACACTGCTGTGGCAGTGGAGAAATTGGCTTGAAGAACTGAGCTCCTGCGGGTGCCGAGGCGACATCACTGCTGCGGCAGTGGAGGAATTAGCCAGAACTGAGCTCCTGCGGGAGCCGAGGCGACATCACTGCTGCGGCAGTGGAGAAATAGCCAGAAGACCTGAGCTCCTGCGGGAGCCGAGGTGACAACACTGCTGCGGCAGTGGAGGAATTAGCCAGAACTGAGCTCCTGCGGGAGCCGAGGCGACATCACTGCTGTGGCAGTGGAGAAATAGCCAGAAGACCTGAGCTCCTGCGGGAGCCGAGGTGACAACACTGCTGCGGCAGTGGAGGAATTAGCCAGAACTGAGCTCCTGCGGGAGCCGAGGCGACATCACTGCTGCGGCAGTGGAGAAATAGCCAGAAGACCTGAGCTCCTGCGGGAGCCGAGGTGACATCACTGCTGCGGCAGTGGAGGAATTGGCTTGAAGAACTGAGCTCCTGCGGGAGCCAAGGCGACATCACTGCTGCGGCAGTGGAGAAATAGGCCTGAAGAACTGAGCTCCTGCAGGAGCAGAGGCGACATCACTGCTGCGGCAGTGGAGAAATAGCCAGAAGACCTGAGCTCCTGCGGGAGCCGAGGTGACAACACTGCTGCGGCAGTGGAGAAATAGGCCTGAAGAACTGAGCTCCTGCAGGAGCAGAGGTGACGACACTGCTGCGGCAGTGGAGAAATTGGCTTGAAGAACTGAGCTCCTGTGGGAGCCGAGGCGACATCACTGCTGCGGCAGTGGAGAAATAGGCCTGAAGAACTGAGCTCCTGCAGGAGCAGAGGTGACGACACTGCTGCAGCAGTGGAGAAATTGGCTTGAAGAACTGAGCTCCTGCGGGAGCCGAGGCGACATCACTGCTGCGGCAGTGGAGAAATTAGCCAGAAGTGAGCCTCTGTGGGAGTCGAGGTGACATCACTGCTGTGGCAGTGGAGAGAACAGCCAGAGGAACGGAGCTCCTGTGGGAGCCGAGGCGACATCACTGCTGCGGCAGTGGAGAGAACAGCCAGAGGAACGGAGCTCCTGCGGGAGCCGAGGCGACATCAATGCTGCGGCAGTGGAGAGAACAGCCAGAGGAACTGAGCTACTGCGGGAGCCGAGGCGACATCACTGCAGTGGCAGTGGAGAGAAAAGCCAGAATAACTGAGCTCATGCGGGAGCCGAGGCGACATCACTGCTGCGGCAGTGGAGGAAATAGCCAGAAAAACTGAGCTCCTGCGGGAGCCGAGGCGACATCACTGCTGCGGCAGTGGAGAAGTTGGCCTGAAGAGTTGAGCTCCTGCGGGAGCCGAGGTGACAACACTGCTGCGGCAGTAGAGGAATTAGCCAGAACTGAGCTCCTGCAAATCAGATTATTTGAACATTGCTCCTCCCGAATTTTGTTAATAAAACATCATTTCACGAGTTCACACTTACAAATAATCAGATAGAAAATAGTATGCGTAGTAGTATGCATATTTGGCATGCTGTCCGAGGAGAGGGCTCCGAGCTCAGTATTTTGGCCCGAACCCAGATTACTCCCCCCAAAAATTGCAAACCAATGCAGGACAGCAGCCAGAACATTACTGATGACCCCCAAAATTGCCTTGCTTAGGCTGAATGTGCTGCTAGGAGGGTTAGTAAAGGACCGGTAGAGTTATTGTCATATGGATGAAGACATTGGACAGCGTTGAGCTCCTGCGGGAGCCGAGGCGACATCACTGCTGCGGCAGTGGAGGAAATAGCCAGAAGAACTGAGCTCCTGCGGGAGCTGAGGTGACGACAGTGCTGCGGCAGTGTAGAAATTGGCCTGAAGAACTGAGCTCCTACAGGAGCCGAGGCGACATCACTGCTGCGGCAGTGGAGGAAATAGCCAGAAGAACTGAGCTCCTGCGGGAGCTGAGGCGAAATCACTGCTGTGGCAGTGGAGAAATAGCCAGAAGACCTGAGCTCCTGCGGGAGCCGAGGTGACAACACTGCTGCGGCAGTGGAGGAATTAGCCAGAACTGAGCTCCTGCGGGAGCCGAGGCGACATCACTGCTGCGGCAGTGGAGAAATAGCCAGAAGACCTGAGCTCCTGCGGGAGCCGAGGCGACGTCACTGCTGCGGCAGTGGAGGAATTGGCTTGAAGAACTGAGCTCTTGCGGGAGCCGAGGCGACATCACTGCTGCGGCAGTGGAGAAATAGCCAGAAGACCTGAGCTCCTGCGGGAACCGAGGTGACAACACTGCTGCGGCAGTGGAGGAATTAGCCAGAACTGAGCTCCTGCGGGAGCCAAGGCGACATCACTGCTGCGGCAGTGGAGAAATAGGCCTGAAGAACTGAGATCCTGCAGGAGCAGAGGTGACGACACTGCTGCGGCAGTGGAGAAATTGGCTTGAAGAACTGAGCTCCTGCGGGAGCCGAGGCGACATCACTGCTGCGGCAGTGGAGAAATTAGCCAGAACTGAGCCTCTGTGGGAGTTGAGGTGACATCACTGCTGTGGCAGTGGAGAGAACAGCCAGAGGAACGGAGCTCCTGTGGGAGCCGAGGCGACATCACTGCTGCGGCAGTGGAGAGAACAGCCAGAGGAACGGAGCTCCTGCGGGAGCCGAGGCGACATCACTGCTGCGGCAGTGGAGAGAACAGCCAGAGGAACTGAGCTCCTGCGGGAGCCGAGGCGACATCACTGCTGCGGCAATGATAGAAATTTTCCGTTGTATTGGAATGATGGTATTAGTTGAGTTGGATATAGCGGCTTGCAGGTATGTGTGAGAGAACGAGCTGGAGCTGAAACTAACCGTTAGGTGTTCGTTGGGCTTCTTTAATATGGAAGCGATTAGATCGGATGTAGTTCTTAAGCTTCCAGTGACCAAATGTTTGAATCTGATGCTGGGAGTGGCCTTTTTGGGTGGCTGTAGTTGCTGCTCCTATGCAGAATGGATTGTAGGGTTCTAGGGGAGGCAGCTTGAAGAATGAAGTTGAGAGAGGTGTCAAGGAGAGTTTTTTGCGGGTGGTTTATGGAAATATCAGCTCAGACTAAGGTACCGGGGTTGAGAATGGGTTCACCTCTGGTGACAACAGCTTGAATTTCTAAGAGGATCTGATGTTGTTGGCAACATGGTTTGGTTCCAGGGCTGTAGCATTTGGTGGGATGGGCATCAGTGTAGTAGACAGGGTGAACTGCGTTTGCTTGTGGGACAGAGCAAGGAGGAAGAAAGGCCGGGACAGAGGCTGTGAGCGGTGGCAGCCTCATGCTCGGTCGGCCCCTGGAGCCAGGGGAGGGATGAGGAGGTTAAAAAAAGAGGGAAACTGAGAAAGGGAAATTGCGGCATCTGGGCCTACACTGTTAGCGGAGGCAGCTTCATGCTCGGGTTTGCCCCTAGAGCCTGGGAAGGAACAGGGTGGTTAGAAAAGGAAGGAAGGGAAAGTAGGACGTCTAGGCCTGTGCCGATAGCGGAGGCAGCCTCACGCTCGGGTCGGCCCCTGGAGCCAGGGGAGGGATGAGGAGATTAGAAAAGAGAGAAACTGAGAAAGGGAAATTGGGGTGTCTGGGCCTGCACCGTTAGCAGAGGCAGCCTCTTGCTCGGGTTGGCCGCTGGAGCCTGGGAAGGAACAGGGTGGTTAGAAAAAGAGGGAAGCTGGGGAAAATAGGACGTCTAGGCCTGCGGCGATAGCGGAGGCAGCCTCACGCTAAGGTCCGTAGCTGACACTGTAGACCAAAGACAAAAGAGAGGTAGGGTGAGAGATGGTGGGATGAAATGGCTGAGACGGTTGAGCTTGCTCCGCTAGTAGAGGCATCCTCACGTTAGGAGGGAAGGCATTTACCAAGAGGGGCAGGCATTGTTGGATGGTGTGCGGCGCCGGTGAAAGCCGCGGTGTGTGGCCAAGCGGATGGAGGAGGAAAGTGGGGAATCTGGGGCACGACCCAGGCTTGCTGCTGCTGTGGCCTGACGCTTGTTTCTAGCACATGAATTGAAGATACAAGAGTGAGGATGTAAGATGAAAGACTGGCCTTGTGGAATTACTCGCATCATGAAGTTTAAGTAGCTGAGCGAAGATAGTAATTCCTGTTTAGAACAGTTTGGACTGTTTAGGAAGGTGGAAGCGAACATAAATGTCCTATTGATTCCTTATGCCTGGAAATTAACTGTATTCAAGTTAAATCCCAGAAATTCAATGGACGTGGCTGGACCCATCGTTTATCCGGGGCGATTGGAAACCTGAGCTCAGCGAAAGTGCAGGGCCGAGAGATAGATTATTAAACATTTTACATATTCTTATTTTCTCAGAAGCAGCCTGAAATCCTTTAAACCTGCATATTCACCTCTGACACAATGGTTTGATACTGTAAATGACACTGTTGTACTATCATTGCTGTTTGATGATCATTCAACATCAAACGAAGTACAATATGATTTGGATGATCCTTGTTCTTTTAACTGTTGCTGGTTTGAGTCACATTTGTAAAAGACAGAGCTTTGCATAATAAAAACGTGCACCTTGAATTCATTTAATTGTTTTCAACAATCACTAACATTTAACCATGGACATGCTACTGTTACGGATGCTGGTGTAGAGATGAGGCTGATACGGATTTCCACAATCAAACAATACTTTAATGAACACAAAGGCAGAGTACATCCAACATACGGTAACATAAACAGAGAACGGACAAGGAGTGAAGGGAGTGAGTGCAATATATGGGGAGTGCTGACAATAGAGTCCAGGTGCAGGTGATGAGTGACGATGAGGAGCTGACGAGGGAAGTGAGTGCAGGTGTGGAGAACAGGAGGATACTGGGAAATGGAGTCCAGGGAAACAAGGGATCTGTAACAGTACCTCCCCCTCCCGGTAGGCGCGTCCTCGCGCCGTAGATGTAACAACCGGGAGGGGGGCGGGCGCCCTGGAGACCTCAAACCGGAGCAGGGGGAGGAGTAAACTGGAGTGGAGGTCTCCAGGGCAGGTCCAAAAACCATGGCGGGTCAGGAGCCGTGGGCAGCCATGGGGGGTCAGGAGCCGTGGGCAGCCATGGGGGGTCAGGAGCCGTGGGCAGCCATGGCGGGTCAGGGGCTGAAGGCAGCCATGGCGGGTCAGGTGCAGCGGGCAGCCATGGCGGGTCAGGTGCAGCGGGCAGACATGCAGCGGGAAGACATGGCGGGTCAGGTGCAGCGGGCAGACATGGCGGGTCAGGTGCAGCAGGCCGCCATGGCGGGTCAGGGACCGAAGGCTTCATGCCGTAGTGCCCAGGCGGCGCTGAAGGAGAGGCGTTTGAGGAGCTGGAGCCAGGGAGCCGGGGAAAGTCTCCATCCCTTTTTTGTGGAAATCCAAAGTTTGGGTCCGTTCTTCTGTTACGGATGCTGGTGTAGAGATGAGGCTGATACGGATTTCCACAATCAAACAATACTTTAATGAACACAAAGGCAGAGTACATCCAACATACGGTAACATAAACAGAGAACGGACAAGGAGTGAAGGGAGTGAGTGCAATATATGGGGAGTGCTGACAATAGAGTCCAGGTGCAGGTGATGAGTGACGATGAGGAGCTGACGAGGGAAGTGAGTGCAGGTGTGGAGAACAGGAGGATACTGGGAAATGGAGTCCAGGGAAACAAGGGATCTGTAACAGCTACTTGTTTAATATTGTTTATTTATATTTATTATATTTTCCATCCAGGCCTGGAAATTACTCAACTCCATACTTTCCAAACTGTGATGTAATTAGTTTATTCATTGGTTATCTGTCTATGGTTTGTTAAGTTACTTGCAGATTTCTGCTCGCTATAAAACGGATACAGACGAAAAGGGAACGGTAAGATTTATTTAAATGCATCAAAATGCTGCTGCGGCGGCCTCCTGCGGGAGCCGAGGCGAAATCACTGCTGTGGCAGTGGAGAAATAGCCAGAAGACCTGAGCTCCTGCGGGAGCCGAGGTGACAACACTGCTGCGGCAGTGGAGGAATTAGCCAGAACTGAGCTCCTGCGGGAGCCGAGGCGACATCACTGCTGCGGCAGTGGAGAAATAGCCAGAAGACCTGAGCTCCTGCGGGAGCCGAGGCGACGTCACTGCTGCGGCAGTGGAGGAATTGGCTTGAAGAACTGAGCTCCTGCGGGAGCCGAGGCGACATCACTGCTGCGGCAGTGGAGAAATAGCCAGAAGACCTGAGCTCCTGCGGGAACCGAGGTGACAACACTGCTGCGGCAGTGGATTGCTGAAGGCCTGCTGCGGCGGCCTGATGCTGGAACAAGGCCCGTTCCTTCGCGGGAAGAGGCGGCATTGCCCGAGACTCGAGCTTGGTGCTCGACTGCCTTTTTGTCCATTTCTTTATGGCAGGAATGATAGAATGGGCAGGACTAGGAATACACGGAAGGAGATCGCAGATGTTTCAACCGCAGTGACGAGAGTCGGCCTCGGCGTCTTGGCATGCGGGGACCCGTTTGTTTGGGCTGACGCTCCCCCGAGATGAATTGGCGGCGGTGTAACTCAATTGCTCCGTGTAAGGCCAGAGGATTGTGACAAAGATTCCTAGAGGACGAAAGATTCTTCATCGGACACAAAGAGATTAATTTCGGACATGGTGGGAACTTAGGGTGGGTCAGATGCTGTCAAACTGTCGAGCAATATGGGTGAGTCGACCGTGTCTAATATATATGCTTTCACTCATACTGATTGGGTAGATATGTTGATTACTGATTGCTGACAGCTGGCCGAGATGACGTGATGATTAGTCAGATTATTTGAACGTTGCTCCTCCCGAATTTTGTTAATAAAACATCATTTAAAGCTGATTGATTGATTCAATAATAAAGACCTAAAGAAAAAGACACAGGAAACGTACTCGGTTACTAACGTAACCTCGGTTCCCTGAGATACGGAACGAGTACTGCGTATGTGGAAAGGTCTCCCTTTTTCCCCATCACTGAAACCTTTTTCAATAACGCAGTGTAACTGCACCATCATTGGTTCACTCATAGACAAGTTGTTGAACCAATGGCGGCGCGGCATAGCTGCGCGACCTATGGCGAGAAAGCGCGCAAACTTTCCCGCTGAAATGGGTGGGGTTAAGTGCTATATAAGCAGGCGTTTCGCCATAGGATTTCAGTGCCAATCGACTGAAGCGACGACTCTGAACTGCAGATACTCGTACGGAACCGAGGTTACGTTAGTAACCGAGTAAGTTCCCTTTCGATACTTCACTCGTACTGCGTATGGGGAACGAATTCAACCACGCCGTGCCACGGCAGGGAACGACAAAAACTTGTTTCGGATGCCGAGAGGGGACCAGGGAAACAAGCAAGAAGGCAAAGCCGCCATATCCCTCGTTGCACTACAAGGAAATGAATCCTGTAATGGCGTGAGGCGGAACTCATAAGGGGCCGCCAATCACACTGAAAGAACCCGAGCTTGTAAGGTCGGGACATCAAGATGGTAGAACCTGACAAAAGTGGAACAGATGTCTTTTATGGAAACTCCGTTGGACCAAGCCCATGAGGAAGCCATTCCCCTAGTGGAATGAGCTCTGACTCCTATGGGGCATTCAGCACCCAGGGAGGAGTAACACAGATTAATGGCGTTGACTATCCAACGTGAGAGGCGTTGTTTCGAGACCGGAGACCCCTTGGTGCGGCCACCAAAACAAACAAGGAGCTGATCCAACTGCCTGAAAGGCTGAGATCGCTCCACATAGGTCCTCAATGTCCTGACAGGGCAGAGTAATTTCAGCTCTCATTCAGCCGCAGAGGAAGGAAGAGTAGAAAGTGAGATGACCTGAGCTCTAAACGGAGTTGAGAGCACTTTGGGAACATAGCCATGCCTGGGTTTCAGAATGACCTTAGAATCATTAGGTCCGGATTCGAGGCATGCAGGGCTCACCGAGAGGGCCTGTAAATCGCCAACACGCTTGACCGATGCTAGCGCAAGTAGCAGAGCGGTTTTTAGCGTTAGGTACCTGAGGTCAGCTGAATGCAGCGGCTCAAAGGGTTTGCCCTTTAGGGCCCTGAGGACCAGAGAAAGGTCCCAAGTGGGCACTGTAAGGGGACGAGGTGGATTTAATCACCTAGAATTTTAATCACCGTTTCACCTCACTGATTGGCCGGCAATAGGAGCATGGAACTGCCACGTAAACTTTAAGCGTCGAGGGGGCGCGCCCCATATCCAAACGCTCTTGGAGGAAAGACAGTATGAAGGATACGTCACTCTCCACAGGGTCTATGTTGCGTGAGGAACATCATTCAACAAAGACCGACCATTTTTGAGCGTAGAGGCGTCTCGTGGACGGGGCTCTCGCCTGAGAAATGGTATTTAGAAAGTCCCCGGGGAGGTTAGTCGGCTCCCATCGAGGGACCAGAGGTGTAGAGCCCAGAGCTCTGGCTGTGGGTGCCAGATCGTTCTGTTTGCCTGAGAGAGGAGATCCCGTATCAGGGGAATCGGCCAGGGGGCTCTCGTGGAGAGCTTGAACAGCTCCGGGGACCAGACTTGGCTCCTCCAGAGCGGGGCCACCAGAAGGACTCTGTGTTGGTCTTCTCTGATGCGCCTGATGACCTGAGGGATCAGTGCGATCGGAGGAAAAGCATAAAGGAGCGTGCTGGGCCATGCGTGGGCCAGAGCATCGACCTTCTTCGAGAAAAATGTTGGGCAGTGAGAGTTGTCTTCTGAGGCGAAGAGATCTATGTCCGCTTTCCCGAAGAACTCCCAAATCGTGAGAACCATCTGGGGGTGGAGCATCCACTCGTCTGAGGGGATGTTGCTCCGTGACAACATGTCCGCGCCCAGATTGGTCTTGCCAGGAATGTGAGTCGCTCTGAGTGACTGAAGTCTTGGCAGAGCCCATATCAGAAGACGTTTCACCAGAGCGCACAAGCGGCTGGACGAGAGACCTCCCTGATAGTTTATGTACGACACCACTGTCATGCTGTCTGATTGGACTAAGACATGGCGTCCTGTCAAGTGAGCCTGAAAAGATTGAAGGGCTTTCATCACTGCTAGTATCTCTAGACAGTTGATATGTAGACGGCTTTCCTCATGACTCCACAAGCCGAAGGCCGGTCTGCCCTCGCATACAGCGCCCCAACCCAAATTGGAGGCGTCCATTGAGAGCACCGTCCTTCGTGAGATCGCCTGCAGGGGTACTCCAAGACTGAACCAGGTAGGGTTCAACCAAGGTTTCAGGGCTAGAAGACAGGCCAGATTGACCTTGAGACATAGGCGGCCGTGCCACCAGGCGCTTGGAGGAACCCGGAACTTCAACCAGTACTGCAGAGGCCGCATCCGAAGAAGGCCGAGCTGTAGCACCGGGGAGGCGGAAGCCATCAACCCTAGCAACCTCTGTAAAAGCTTCAGACGGAGATAGGCTTTGTTCTTGACCGAGGCCGTGAGCACGCTCTGACGAGACTACCGCCGTCATACGGACTGAGTTTAAGACTGCCCCAAGAAACGAAATTTATTGGCTGGGGCACAGCGAGCTCTTGGCTAAGTTGACCCTGAGACCCAGGCATTGCAGATGGCTGAGGAGCATGGATCTGTGGTGTTCCAGCTCGGCTCGTGAACGGGCTAGGATGAGCCAGTCTTCGAGATGATTTAGAACCCGGATTCCCATTTGTCTCAGAGGCGCAACAGGTGTGGGCCCAGCTACAGCATGAAGCATGTTTCCCACGCCCGGAATTAAATGAGGCGGAGGGGAAACTGCACGCAGGAGCTTTTGGGGTGGTCCGGTCGCAACGAGACAATCCCCCATCCTCTGCCTTTTTGAGAGATCAGGACGTCTTCGGAGTCACCGGGTCCAGCACAATCTTGGGCCGGGGTCCCTGGCGTCTTGGGAAGGGAGGGCGCTTCGCAGGGCGCGAGCGCTGGCGGTGCTCCTTAGGTGGCGCTGCCTGGACGGCGGGTGGTGTTGGCTTGTTCTGCTGAGCCGGCGCAGTCCTGGGGCGGCTGGAAGCAGAAGCGGAGCTGGAGCGCTTGGGCAGAAAGTGTCTCATAGCCTGAGACGACTTCTGCGCCGCGGTGAAGCGCTCAGTAAAGCCATCCACTGCTGGCCCAAAGAGACCGGAGGGTGAGACCGGAGCGTCCAGGAAGGCCGTCTTGTCCAGGTCCTTGATCTCCGTCAAGTTGAGCCACAGGTGGCGCTCCAACACTACCAGGGTGGCCATTGAGTGGCCAATGGCCTGGGCCATAGCCTTCGTGGCTCGCAGGGCTAGATCGGTGGCGCTGCGGAGGTCCTTGAAGGCTGGTGCATCTATTCCAGACTCATCCAGCGAGCGGAGGAGTTTGGCCTGGAAGACCTGGAATATGGCCATAGTATGGAGCGCAGAGGCAGCCTGGCCCGCCGAGGTGTAGGCCCGTCCAGCCAGAGTGGATGTGGTCTGGCAGGGCTTGGAAGGAAGGGCCCTCTTAGTCTTCCATCCCACAGCCGCGGGAGGGCAGAGGTGAGCAGCCACCGCTTCATCTAGGGGTGGCAGATGCTCGTATCCCTTCTCCTCTGCACCATCGACGGCGGTGAGGGCAGATCGATGCGTCGTGTGGAGGCGGGCGGAGTACGGAGCGTGCCACGATTTGGTGAGCTCCTAGTGGACCTCGGGGAAGAAGGGAGCTGAGCGCTGGCGAGGCGCTTGGCGGCGGCCTGGGAGGAACCATTCGTCCAGGCGGCTGCGAGAAGGCTCCTCTGGAGGGGCCCACTCAAGGTCCAGCTCTTCCACGGCTCTGGACAGGATATGGAACAATTTGGCATCCATACCTTGGCCGTGCTCAATGGGCTCCAAAGGAGGTGGGGGAGCGGGGTCTTCCGGCTCACCAGCCCAACCTTCTGTTTCAGAGGCAGCGAGGGACATGGAGTCATCCTGCTCTTCGTCCAATCCAATAGGAGCATGGAACGCTGCGATGGCTGCCACGTAAACTTTAAGCGTCGAGGGGGCGCGCCCCATATCCAAACGCTCTTGGAGGAAAGACAGTATGAAGGATACGTCACTCTCCACAGGGTCTATGTTGCGTGAGGAACATCATTCAACAAAGACCGACCATTTTTGAGCGTAGAGGCGTCTCGTGGACGGGGCTCTCGCCTGAGAAATGGTATTTAGAAAGTCCCCGGGGAGGTTAGTCGGCTCCCATCGAGGGACCAGAGGTGTAGAGCCCAGAGCTCTGGCTGTGGGTGCCAGATCGTTCTGTTTGCCTGAGAGAGGAGATCCCGTATCAGGGGAATCGGCCAGGGGGCTCTCGTGGAGAGCTTGAACAGCTCCGGGGACCAGACTTGGCTCCTCCAGAGCGGGGCCACCAGAAGGACTCTGTGTTGGTCTTCTCTGATGCGCCTGATGACCTGAGGGATCAGTGCGATCGGAGGAAAAGCATAAAGGAGCGTGCTGGGCCATGCGTGGGCCAGAGCATCGACCTTCTTCGAGAAAAATGTTGGGCAGTGAGAGTTGTCTTCTGAGGCGAAGAGATCTATGTCCGCTTTCCCGAAGAACTCCCAAATCGTGAGAACCATCTGGGGGTGGAGCATCCACTCGTCTGAGGGGATGTTGCTCCGTGACAACATGTCCGCGCCCAGATTGGTCTTGCCAGGAATGTGAGTCGCTCTGAGTGACTGAAGTCTTGGCAGAGCCCATATCAGAAGACGTTTCACCAGAGCGCACAAGCGGCTGGACGAGAGACCTCCCTGATAGTTTATGTACGACACCACTGTCATGCTGTCTGATTGGACTAAGACATGGCGTCCTGTCAAGTGAGCCTGAAAAGATTGAAGGGCTTTCATCACTGCTAGTATCTCTAGACAGTTGATATGTAGACGGCTTTCCTCATGACTCCACAAGCCGAAGGCCGGTCTGCCCTCGCATACAGCGCCCCAACCCAAATTGGAGGCGTCCATTGAGAGCACCGTCCTTCGTGAGATCGCCTGCAGGGGTACTCCAAGACTGAACCAGGTAGGGTTCAACCAAGGTTTCAGGGCTAGAAGACAGGCCAGATTGACCTTGAGACATAGGCGGCCGTGCCACCAGGCGCTTGGAGGAACCCGGAACTTCAACCAGTACTGCAGAGGCCGCATCCGAAGAAGGCCGAGCTGTAGCACCGGGGAGGCGGAAGCCATCAACCCTAGCAACCTCTGTAAAAGCTTCAGACGGAGATAGGCTTTGTTCTTGACCGAGGCCGTGAGCACGCTCTGACGAGACTACCGCCGTCATACGGACTGAGTTTAAGACTGCCCCAAGAAACGAAATTTATTGGCTGGGGCACAGCGAGCTCTTGGCTAAGTTGACCCTGAGACCCAGGCATTGCAGATGGCTGAGGAGCATGGATCTGTGGTGTTCCAGCTCGGCTCGTGAACGGGCTAGGATGAGCCAGTCTTCGAGATGATTTAGAACCCGGATTCCCATTTGTCTCAGAGGCGCAACAGGTGTGGGCCCAGCTACAGCATGAAGCATGTTTCCCACGCCCGGAATTAAATGAGGCGGAGGGGAAACTGCACGCAGGAGCTTTTGGGGTGGTCCGGTCGCAACGAGACAATCCCCCATCCTCTGCCTTTTTGAGAGATCAGGACGTCTTCGGAGTCACCGGGTCCAGCACAATCTTGGGCCGGGGTCCCTGGCGTCTTGGGAAGGGAGGGCGCTTCGCAGGGCGCGAGCGCTGGCGGTGCTCCTTAGGTGGCGCTGCCTGGACGGCGGGTGGTGTTGGCTTGTTCTGCTGAGCCGGCGCAGTCCTGGGGCGGCTGGAAGCAGAAGCGGAGCTGGAGCGCTTGGGCAGAAAGTGTCTCATAGCCTGAGACGACTTCTGCGCCGCGGTGAAGCGCTCAGTAAAGCCATCCACTGCTGGCCCAAAGAGACCGGAGGGTGAGACCGGAGCGTCCAGGAAGGCCGTCTTGTCCAGGTCCTTGATCTCCGTCAAGTTGAGCCACAGGTGGCGCTCCAACACTACCAGGGTGGCCATTGAGTGGCCAATGGCCTGGGCCATAGCCTTCGTGGCTCGCAGGGCTAGATCGGTGGCGCTGCGGAGGTCCTTGAAGGCTGGTGCATCTATTCCAGACTCATCCAGCGAGCGGAGGAGTTTGGCCTGGAAGACCTGGAATATGGCCATAGTATGGAGCGCAGAGGCAGCCTGGCCCGCCGAGGTGTAGGCCCGTCCAGCCAGAGTGGATGTGGTCTGGCAGGGCTTGGAAGGAAGGGCCCTCTTAGTCTTCCATCCCACAGCCGCGGGAGGGCAGAGGTGAGCAGCCACCGCTTCATCTAGGGGTGGCAGATGCTCGTATCCCTTCTCCTCTGCACCATCGACGGCGGTGAGGGCAGATCGATGCGTCGTGTGGAGGCGGGCGGAGTACGGAGCGTGCCACGATTTGGTGAGCTCCTAGTGGACCTCGGGGAAGAAGGGAGCTGAGCGCTGGCGAGGCGCTTGGCGGCGGCCTGGGAGGAACCATTCGTCCAGGCGGCTGCGAGAAGGCTCCTCTGGAGGGGCCCACTCAAGGTCCAGCTCTTCCACGGCTCTGGACAGGATATGGAACAATTTGGCATCCATACCTTGGCCGTGCTCAATGGGCTCCAAAGGAGGTGGGGGAGCGGGGTCTTCCGGCTCACCAGCCCAACCTTCTGTTTCAGAGGCAGCGAGGGACATGGAGTCATCCTGCTCTTCGTCCAATCCAATAGGAGCATGGAACGCTGCGATGGCTGCCACGTAAACTTTAAGCGTCGAGGGGCGCGCCCCATATCCAAACGCTCTTGGAGGAAAGACAGTATGAAGGATACGTCACTCTCCACAGGGTCTATGTTGCGTGAGGAACATCATTCAACAAAGACCGACCATTTTTGAGCGTAGAGGCGTCTCGTGGACGGGGCTCTCGCCTGAGAAATGGTATTTAGAAAGTCCCCGGGGAGGTTAGTCGGCTCCCATCGAGGGACCAGAGGTGTAGAGCCCAGAGCTCTGGCTGTGGGTGCCAGATCGTTCTGTTTGCCTGAGAGAGGAGATCCCGTATCAGGGGAATCGGCCAGGGGGCTCTCGTGGAGAGCTTGAACAGCTCCGGGGACCAGACTTGGCTCCTCCAGAGCGGGGCCACCAGAAGGACTCTGTGTTGGTCTTCTCTGATGCGCCTGATGACCTGAGGGATCAGTGCGATCGGAGGAAAAGCATAAAGGAGCGTGCTGGGCCATGCGTGGGCCAGAGCATCGACCTTCTTCGAGAAAAATGTTGGGCAGTGAGAGTTGTCTTCTGAGGCGAAGAGATCTATGTCCGCTTTCCCGAAGAACTCCCAAATCGTGAGAACCGTCTGGGCCATCCACTGCTGGCCCAAAGAGACCGGAGGGTGAGACCGGAGCGTCCAGGAAGGCCGTCTTGTCCAGGTCCTTGATCTCCGTCAAGTTGAGCCACAGGTGGCGCTCCAACACTACCAGGGTGGCCATTGAGTGGCCAATGGCCTGGGCCATAGCCTTCGTGGCTCGCAGGGCTAGATCGGTGGCGCTGCGGAGGTCCTTGAAGGCTGGTGCATCTATTCCAGACTCATCCATCGAGCGGAGGAGTTTGGCCTGGAAGACCTGGAATATGGCCATAGTATGGAGCGCAGAGGCAGCCTGGCCCGCCGAGGTGTAGGCCCGTCCAGCCAGAGTGGATGTGGTCTGGCAGGGCTTGGAAGGAAGGGCCCTCTTAGTCTTCCATCCCACAGCCGCGGGAGGGCAGAGGTGAGCAGCCACCGCTTCATCTAGGGGTGGCAGATGCTCATATCCCTTCTCCTCTGCACCATCGACGGCGGTGAGGGCAGATCGATGCGTCGTGTGGAGGCGGGCGGAGTACGGAGCGTGCCACGATTTGGTGAGCTCCTAGTGGACCTCGGGGAAGAAGGGAGCCGAGCGCTGGCGAGGCGCTTGGCGGCGGCCTGGGAGGAACCATTCGTCCAGGCGGCTGCGAGAAGGCTCCTCTGGAGGGGCCCACTCAAGGTCCAGCTCTTCCACGGCTCTGGACAGGATATGGAACAATTTGGCATCCATACCTTGGCCGTGCTCAATGGGCTCCAAAGGAGGTGGGGGAGCGGGGTCTTCCGGCTCACCAGCCCAACCTTCTGTTTCAGAGGCAGCGAGGGACATGGAGTCATCCTGCTCTTCGTCCAATCCAATAGGAGCATGGAACGCTGCGATGGCTGCCACGTAAACTTTAAGCGTCGAGGGGGTGCGCCCCATATCCAAACGCTCTTGGAGGAAAGACAGTATGAAGGATACGTCACTCTCCACAGGGTCTATGTTGCGTGAGGAACATCATTCAACAAAGACCGACCATTTTTGAGCGTAGAGGCGTCTCGTGGACGGGGCTCTCGCCTGAGAAATGGTATTTAGAAAGTCCCCGGGGAGGTTAGTCGGCTCCCATCGAGGGACCAGAGGTGTAGAGCCCAGAGCTCTGGCTGTGGGTGCCAGATCGTTCTGTTTGCCTGAGAGAGGAGATCCCGTATCAGGGGAATCGGCCAGGGGGCTCTCGTGGAGAGCTTGAACAGCTCCGGGGACCAGACTTGGCTCCTCCAGAGCGGGGCCACCAGAAGGACTCTGTGTTGGTCTTCTCTGATGCGCCTGATGACCTGAGGGATCAGTGCGATCGGAGGAAAAGCATAAAGGAGCGTGCTGGGCCATGCGTGGGCCAGAGCATCGACCTTCTTCGAGAAAAATGTTGGGCAGTGAGAGTTGTCTTCTGAGGCGAAGAGATCTATGTCCGCTTTCCCGAAGAACTCCCAAATCGTGAGAACCGTCTGGGGGTGGAGCATCCACTCGTCTGAGGGGATGTTGCTCCGTGACAACATGTCCGCGCCCAGATTGGTCTTGCCAGGAATGTGAGTCGCTCTGAGTGACTGAAGTCTTGGCAGAGCCCATATCAGAAGACGTTTCACCAGAGCGCACAAGCGGCTGGACGAGAGACCTCCCTGATAGTTTATGTACGACACCACTGTCATGCTGTCTGATTGGACTAAGACATGGCGTCCTGTCAAGTGAGCCTGAAAAGATTGAAGGGCTTTCATCACTGCTAGCATCTCTAGACAGTTGATATGTAGACGGCTTTCCTCATGACTCCACAAGCCGAAGGCCGGTCTGCCCTCGCATACAGCGCCCCAACCCAAATTGGAGGCGTCCATTGAGAGCACCGTCCTTCGTGAGATCGCCTGCAGGGGTACTCCAAGACTGAACCAGGTAGGGTTCAACCAAGGTTTCAGGGCTAGAAGACAGGCCAGATTGACCTTGAGACATAGGCGGCCGTGCCACCAGCCGCTTGGAGGAACCCGGAACTTCAACCAGTACTGCAGAGGCCGCATCCGAAGAAGGCCGAGCTGTAGCACCGGGGAGGCGGAAGCCATCAACCCTAGCAACCTCTGGAAAAGCTTCAGACGGAGATAGGCTTTGTTCTTGACCGAGGCCGCGAGCTGCTGAATCGCCAGAGCACGCTCTGACGAGACTACCGCCGTCATACGGACTGAGTTTAAGACTGCCCCCAGAAACGAAATTTGTTGGCTGGGGCACAGCGAGCTCTTGGCTAAGTTGACCCTGAGACCCAGGCATTGCAGATGGCTGAGGAGCATGGATCTGTGGTGTTCCAGCTCGGCTCGTGAACGGGCTAGGATGAGCCAGTCTTCGAGATGATTTAGAACCCGGATTCCCATTTGTCTCAGAGGGGAAAGCGGCGCGTTCATGCACTTGGTGAAGTAAAATAGTGTTCGCCATGAAAACTGCGTTTTGAGTGGGCGCAACAGGTGTGGGTCCAGCTACAGCATGAAGCATGTTTCCCACGCCCGGAATTAAATGAGGCGGAGGGGAAACTGCACGCAGGAGCTTTTGGGGTGGTCCGGTCGCAACGAGACAATCCCCCATCCTCTGCCTTTTTGAGAGATCAGGACGTCTTCGGAGTCACCGGGTCCAGCCCAATCTTGGGCCGGGGTCCCTGGCGTCTTGGGAAGGGAGGGCGCTTCGCAGGGCGCGAGCGCTGGCGGTGCTCCTTAGGTGGCGCTGCCTGGACGGCGGGTGGTGTTGGCTTGTTCTGCTGAGCCGGCGCAGTCCTGGGGCGGCTGGAAGCAGAAGCGGAGCTGGAGTGCTTGGGCAGAAAGTGTCTCATAGCCTGAGACGACTTCTGCGCCGCGGTGAAGCGCTCAGTAAAGCCATCCACTGCTGGCCCAAAGAGACCGGAGGGTGAGACCGGAGCGTCCAGGAAGGCCGTCTTGTCCAGGTCCTTGATCTCCGTCAAGTTGAGCCACAGGTGGCGCTCCAACACTACCAGGGTGGCCATTGAGTGGCCAATGGCCTGGGCCGTAGCCTTCGTGGCTCGCAGGGCTAGATCGGTGGCGCTGCGGAGGTCCTTGAAGGCTGGTGCATCTATTCCAGACTCATCCAGCGAGCGGAGGAGTTTGGCCTGGAAGACCTGGAATATGGCCATAGTATGGAGCGCAGAGGCAGCCTGGCCCGCCGAGGTGTAGGCCCGTCCAGCCAGAGTGGATGTGGTCTGGCAGGGCTTGGAAGGAAGGGCCCTCTTAGTCTTCCATCCCACAGCCGCGGGAGGGCAGAGGTGAGCAGCCACCGCTTCATCTAGGGGTGGCAGATGCTCATATCCCTTCTCCTCTGCACCATCGACGGCGATGAGGGCAGATCGATGCGTCGTGTGGAGGCGGGCGGAGTACGGAGCGTGCCACGATTTGGTGAGCTCCTAGTGGACCTCGGGGAAGAAGGGAGCTGAGCGCTGGCGAGGCGCTTGGCGGCGGCCTGGGAGGAACCATTCGTCCAGGCGGCTGCGAGAAGGCTCCTCTGGAGGGGCCCACTCAAGGTCCAGCTCTTCCACGGCTCTGGACAGGATACGGAACAATTTGGCATCCATACCTTGGCCGTGCTCAATGGGCTCCAAAGGAGGTGGGGGAGTGGGGTCTTCCGGCTCACCAGCCCAACCTTCTGTTTCGGAGGCAGCGAGGGACATGGAGTCATCCTGCTCTTCGTCCAATCCTCCAAACGAGACGAGGTCGCTTGCATCGGCAGAGGGACGCTGCTCGGGTCGGGAGAACAAGACGGGAGAATGTTCCCTAGAAGGAGAAGGCGAGGCACGCGGGGGCTGGGCCGGCGTGAGCTCGCCAAACTCCGGGCGCTGGGTCGCTCTCCCCCGCTGTTTCTTCCTTGCCGGCTCACGGGAGGAAGAAGACGGGAGGGCGCGAGCGGCGAGATCGCCTTCAGTGAAGAAGGCGACCCGCGAGCGCAGGGAACCGAGACTCATGCTCTCGCAGTGCGGGCATGAGGCTCCAGCGAGCGCGCCGTCAGTGTGGGACTTGCCCAGGCAAGCGACACACTCGCTGTGACCGTCGTGAGTGGCGCGGCATTTGGATCAACGCCGCCGGCGTGATAACGGCGATTGGGGGGCTCTTTTAGAGCAGCAAGGGCCGCGGAAGCTCAAAGGAGCTGTGAAAATAAGCCGCGGAGAAGCCCTCAGGAAGGCGCGCCGGATGGCGGCAGGAGACACGCTAGGAAGCGGCCGGGAGCGGGAAGCGGGAGGCAGCGACTCGAGGATGGCGCTGCGGGCTGCAGTCAGCGAGGGCGCCGGCGCTGTCTCCGACTGGCGAGTCCAGCTGAGTCCACTGAGGGAGCCTCTTCAGACGGCGGCGAGAGCTTCTGGAAGGCGGCGAGCTTCTTCGGCTTCAGGCGGAGATCAGCGAGGAGAAGTAGAAGTCGTCGCTGAAGGAGAAAACACTGAAATCCTATGGCGAAACGCCTGCTTATATAGCACTTAACCCCGCCCATTTCGGCGGGAAAGTTTGCACGCTTTCTCGCCATAGGTCGCGTAGCTATGCCGCGCCGCCATTGGTTCAACAACTTGTCTATGAGTGAACCAATGACGGTGCAGTTACACTGCGTTATTGAAAAAGGCTTCAGTGATGGGGAAAAAGGGAGACCTTTCCCCATACGCAGTACGAGTGAAGTATCGAAAGGGAATCAAGAATTTCAGTTCCATTATATCTCAATCACAAATATGCAATATTGTCATGTGTTGGCTAATGAGTTGATCATGCAATGTGTTTTCAATTAATATACAAACAAATGTATTTACCTTATTTACAATACGGAAGTATGCGAGCAGCTATATGAAATTTTGATCATATACTATCTCACAACTGCAGGACGAACAGTGATTTATGCTAATGTTGGATACTTTAATTGTCAGCATAAGAGTAGGCTGAAGGTAAGTAAATCATTTACTGTTGTCAAGTGAATAACGATAATAGCTTTTCACTTACCTACAGCATGTGAAGGCAGTTTTCCAGGCATCCTCAATGAAAGCAAGTGCACCTTCAGTCGATTCTGTGATAATATCATCTTGGCAAAACATATTGGTCAAACGTTCCAGTGCATATTTGTGTCTGCACTCTGGAGAACATCAAATGTTTCTATTTGTGGCATGTTTTTGCAATGTAGCCAATTACAGACATGTTTGTTAATCCTTGAACAGAGTGGCCATCAGAGGTGTTTAATATAAATCAGAATCCACTCACCGCTAAAAACACCAGAGTATTTGCTTAACAAATAGGTGTGGTCACAATGTAAATGGGAGATTCATTGTGCAGTGTGGACAGCTCATTGATTGTAGCAGAGCTTTGTAAGATCACAATGGGCTAAGTTGAGTAACAACTTTTTGTTGAACATGGAGTGAGCGGACTTTGCATGCTCTTGAGATTATATATACTAATATACTAGATATACTAATCTCTACAACAGAATTGTGAAATGCTGTAGACTTCGTAATTCTGAGGAAAAAAGTCAATTGCGAGATATAAACTTGCAACTGTGAGAAAATGTTAGAAATGTGAGATAAAAAGTCACAATTATACAAACAATACAAGCTTCTATATGCTTCTGATTGCTTTTATAGGGAAAAGCTGCCCATAACTGCTGGTCTATAGTTCATAGGGAAGTTCAGATGTTAATGCGATTTGTAAATGTTTTTAGAAACCTGATCAAAGGCAAAATCCTGACATTCAGCCTGCCAGACATACAGCTGCCGACACCATCTTTAGCTTTAGATCTCCGAAATAGACAACATCCTCCTCTGTCCTCTCTTCCCTTTTTCTGGAGAGAATTACATAAACAACAGACCTGCATGCTTTGAAGAACAGAAGAATAATAACTGCACATTTAAACATTGCACAATCAGTGGACATCTTTGAGAGTAAATGTGGGCCTAATTTGAACACTCACTTTGAAATGAAAGAGTCAAGAGAAACTAGAGAAACAGTCTCGTACCCCACAGAATCAGAAAAAGGCAGTGAGCTTTCCTTTCTTCCTGAACACCACAGGGATAAGAGAGATTAAAGAAAGACAAATTAACAAGTTTATGAGAGAGATACAAACAGTGTGTGCTTGGGGTCAATTGTGTTGATAAGCACCTCAGGGAATTATACAGAAGACTGAAGTATCTCAACACTTCATTTGTCTTGCTGTGATGCAGGGTTCAAGTGATGAGCTCTGCAGGACTGGCATTGTTTAGCTGGGCTGGATTTCTACGTGACAAACAATAAACAGAAGGAAGAGAATTATATGGGTTTGAAATAAGACAATTCTTTTTTCTGGGTTAACTGTTTCTTTAAGGGGTTTTCTTTGGATTAAACTCAGACATGACTATATAAAGACAATATGAGCAAAAGACGGACTCAGTCAGCTATTATTTTAGAGTCAGCTTTACATACAGGAAAATTACACAAGACATATCTTGGTTTTTAATATTTTTGGCTGAGTTGGTTTTCACAGAATTAATGTTGGGGCTCTCATGATTCAGATCAAAAAGATGAGCCCCAGTATATGTGTGTTGTTTTGTTCCAACTTGTTTGCATTCTAGTAACAGAAGCACCTGGGCCCTCATTTATCAACAGTGCGTAGAAAAGGTCTTCCAATTATGCAATATAAAATAAAGATAAGGTTAATTTTTACTTAAGTTTTTGCACACATAAACTATTTAAGTAAATTTCAAATATGGGTTTAGGTTACTCTACTTAGCTAAGATAAGTAAAATTATAAGTAACTTTAACTTTATCAGTAAAAAGTTGAGTAATTTCGATTTAGTTTAAAACTCTCTTGCAATACATTTTACACAAAACAATATAACACTGAATGAAACCATGCTGTTGATGTGTATGCTTTTACTTGGAAACATCTAAGCAGATAATATGAAAGATATTGTAAAGACATCATATCTACACATTAAAAGTAATGCTATTGTTGAACACAGAGACCTCAATACTTGGTACACAACACACAATGACGGTAACATTAGATGGAACATTTTTGAGCGTGATTGTGGCATTTTGAGTAGAAAATGAGCTCCAAATGTTACAAAATGTCAAGTTACTAAACCTAACCACAAAAGCAATGATAAAACAGTGTAAAAACAGCTGGAAAACAGCAAAAAATTGACCTCATTAATTATTCAAGGCCCAGTGCATGATGGGAACACCAGTATCAAAAAAGTTGAGTAGTTTTACTTAATTTTATAATGTTGATGTTTTCACTGTAATTTCTACAAGTTTAAATTGAGTACTACTAAATAACTTGCATTTGTTTTGTTTTGGGTTTTTTGTTTTTGTTTTTCTGTATTATTTACTTAACCATATTTTTTTTTGTTTTGTTTTTGTTTTACAGTGACACCAATTACGCACTGTGTGTAAAACTAGACAATTGATAAATTGTGTGTTTTATAAATAAAGGAAACACAGGACATGTGGATTGCTTAATGCATACTGTGACACTCTTACATGATCTTTGTGTGTAGTGTCACTATTCTACCACTAGATTATCTGCGTAAGCATGCTCAGAGGTGTGCTTATATTTACACACATTTCTACGCTTAAGTACAAGTTGGTGAATCCCACACCCACACTGAAACTGTTCTTACGCACTCACTACGCACAAATCTGTCCGTACGCACCATTGATAAATGAGGGCCCTGGTATATTGAAGATTACACCAAAAAAGTACAATAATTAGTCACATTTGTATGATTCTTGTATGTTCAATAACACACACTGTCACTGACTGCATTTCCCATCATCTTCCCTGGCACCTAATCACGCACACTCTGGAACTTACCTAGCCCTCACACCAGCATTATATAGAGCTGTCTTAGAGCTGTCACACACTCCCTCAGTCATTGTCTGACCACGTCTGACACTATGGACTGCTTACCCTGCTACTTACCTGCTTAATATTCCTGATTACCTTGTTAACTATTGATGTTACATCATTCAAGTCAATCTTCAGTCATCTTTCAGTCATCATGTCATCTAAGTTGTCTTTCATTCATCCCTTGTCTCAGTGTTTTTTTCTTGTGTGTTGTGCTCCAACAGTTCTGTAAGCCAAAAACTCATTTAACAATTCAAGTCTATCTCATCTGCAAATGATCTCAAGAATCACCATTTGCCTGTTTATTCATTGTGTTCTTGCTATATCTGCTAATAAAACTTCCTTTTTGAATTTTACTTATTTTCTGTGACAGAAGGTCAAACCCAACAAGATGAGACAACAAGATCTTCTCCTCTCCCTTTCACAAAATAGCCGTCCCCTGAAAGACTACATGGAGAAGTTCCTTGAGCCACCTGGTGTCCTGGAGCAATGGAACCTAGACCTGTTTTTGACTACTGCCAGCGGGAGCTACCTCCTGCACTCTGGCACAGTGCTTGGATTATGTGCTGTGGCTGATTGGCTCTCGATTCATGGTTGGAGATATAGAAGTTGAGGACACTTGATTTTTTTTTTGTTTTTTTTTTTGGTTGAACAAATTCTTTATTATAACAAGCTTGAAACCATTTGTTTGTTTTGTTTATTCAAATTTCAATAATCAAACATGTCTAATCAATTAAATTTAATAATTATGGATTAGATTATCAACTTATTTTAATCATTAACAATGTATTACAGTTTTAAAAAGAATAATAGAGTCCTATGAAATGTATTTTATTCAGAAAATAATTTTCTTTTTATGATTTAATACAAAAATATGATCAAATGGTGGTAATCAAATGAATGCATAACACTAACATTTTAATTAATGTTTTAAAATGAAACCAAATTTAACAACTTAATATCCTTTTATTTTTTGGCAAAATGCTGCACAACAGAGATTTACATCATTAAAACATGGACAAAAATTATATTCCTTAATGATTAAATTATTTTATCATTATTATTATTTTTATTATTATTATTATTGCTATCGCTATTGCCATTGCTATTATTTTGAGAAGTACATTCTGTTGTACAATAGTCAAATGTTTCTGTCATAATTTCTTCAAGTTAAACCAAACTTTTATTTTGATAGGTTGTAGTGAAGACCTTTGAGTTAGAGGTCTGCATTCAGCTTTCCCAATCAGATATCTTGCGGTGTGGGATTAAATTTCTGAATGAAAGGTAGTAGCGGTCAGTAACTCTGGTGTACTGGTGTACACAGTTCCCAGTTCCCTGCCCTGAGCAACCTGTCAAGATGTGTTCTTTACATCCCAGCCACGAGTGAACCTTCAGACAGAACAATTCAGCCTTTGTAGTCGGATTTTGGAGGAGAGACGTTCGTGAAACCATTGTCAGTCTGCTACATTCTGTTCTTGCATGGATGTTAAAAAAAATCATTTTGCAGTATAGCTAGTAAGCCAAGAGTTTTTGTTTATTTGTATTTTTGACTTAGCCTATAATGAGTGACAGTTGTCGTATTTAATTTAGCCTATTTTTCTCTGTGACATTTTTTATGGTGTTGACAGTATCATAAGCAATTAACAAATAAAAATCTTGTATAGCCATAATTTTATATTTGTTATCCTCAATCACTCTCTCTTTCTTTAGGTGAAGTTTAAATGTGAAATTCAGAAAACGAGATCTAAATTTAGAGGGACCCGTCGGGTCGGGAAGAAAATCATTATACGCAGATAGCAGGTGAGCACAGCATTTTAAGTGGGAGCGGGTGGGTGTGGAATAGAACCAGGCCACTACTTTGAGTTTCAGAGTGTATTTGACATATAGGCGTAATTTGCGTGTGGGACGTGTCCCTACCACATTTTGCCAGGGTCGATATTGTCCCCACCACGTTTTGAAACATTTCACGGCATGGATGTACCTTATACAAAAGAAACATCTCCATTTGATTAGAAATTCATTTGTTTGTTTTAAATAAGAAGTAATCTGGCAGTGGAATGTTTTGTTTTCGAAATCATGCTGAGTGCTCATTTCCACTGTTATCAGAAGGCAGAAGGCAGACATGTTCTCTTGGCACTTGTGCACAGTCTTCACACAGATGAGTGTTTCGATCACTTAATGCTGTTGCGAAGACTCTCTATTCATTCAAGTGAAATCACAAAAAAAATAAAAAATTAAAAAAAGCACACAAATGTGTCCACTCTGGTTTTAATGAGTGCGGACATTCCATAGGCGTAATGGTTTTTATACTGTACAAACTGTACTATCCCCCTACACTACCCCTACTTCTAAATCTTCCCATCACAGAAAACATTCTGCATTTTTAAATTTTAAATAAAGCTATGAGAAATGTCCTCATATTTCATGTTTACGTCGTAATACCAGTGTAATACCCATGTCATTATACAAATTAGTGTCCTCATAAATCACAAAAACGTACGCGTGCACACATACACGCCTATATTACTAATGGGGACTATCACTCTACACTCGCCAAGAGGGGACCAGGGTTTCTGGTCATTTTGAAGAAACAAAAATGACATACAAAATTTTCTTTTAAGGTCTTTTTTCATAATATAACTTCAAAAAAGCATTTTTTTTTATTTATTTTTTTTAAATATGCCAAGAGGGGACCTGCAACTCTGACCAATGTCTACCTATCCAAGAGGGGACCTCCATAGCCTGCTATGGAGCTGTGTGTGTGAACAGTGAACTGGCAGTGAAGTCATTATGTAACTTTATATAATGTAATGTTCACACAGGCATAAGGGATCACAGTAGGCATAAACCATAAAAAGACCAAACCATCAGTTATTAAAAATTTTAAACGTTGAATTGCTTGAGGAAAAAACATTTGAATCAGTTTTAAATACAACAGGGGAAAATATACAGTCAGTCAGATGGCAACAGTTCAAAAGCTAATGTTTTGGACATTACAGAAGAGTATTTTCTTTAAGAAATGTATTCTCTGTTGTGGCTTCATACAGTATATGATCAGTCCAAATATCCCATTTAAGCTTATTGTATTTATACCAAATACCATGCTTATTGTAAGTATACCAAGATATATTATAATTTTGGACTGATTGTACTTGGCTGCCTATTAATTAAAAAATAATTTATGCTCTCAAAAATTAATAGACATTTCCTTTATTTTGGAAATGTTTAATGTGAGATTTGATTTCTTGCACCAGTTTAAAAAGATTGAGGACTGGCCTGTGTTCCTCCTGCCCATCATATAAGAGACTCACTAGCCATGTTTCCACTGTTGTGTCAAAAACTTCAAAACTTGCTGCATTAAAAAATTCTCAGTTGGCTCAATTAAATTATGTAAACTGAACACTGACACTTCATTTCTTAAACCAACCAAAGATTTTAAATGAAACAATCAACATAAAAATTAATTTTGACCTAAAAAAAATTACTTATTACAGTTTATTTTTTTATGGCAAGAACTAAGTTCAAAAGTTTAAATCTAGCAGAAACAGGTATAAGGTAATAGATGGTGTGAAATGATCTGGTTGCTTTGCCAGTTCTTCATTGTCATTCATTTTGACCTTAAAGGTGCTAAAGAGGTTCTTTTTGTCGACTGAGTTTTTGAAATGAGCGCATGGGTAAGAACAACCCCCCTCCTTCACAGCTCATTTAGAGGGAACGCCTCCCAAAACTCGTGCACGAGTATCGAGTGTTTACCACTGGCATTCGCTGTGTTATTAAGCCGGGCACACATTTAACGACTAGCTAAAACATTCTGACTATGCTCAACATACAGTGATTGTTACCTGCTCCTGAAGCAGATTTATATACTTTCACATGGAATTTGAACACCGACTGTAATCGTAGACTGAACGCAACTGGCTCTGACTGGTCTGACTGGTCATAAGTATCAATTTACATTCATAATCGGCCTTACACTTAAATCCACGTACACACTTAGTGGATTCATTATGTCGGACTCACTGCAGGTGACTTATAATCTGCAGTTGTTACTCCGGTCTTCTGACAAAAACATCGCATGCGACGCCTGTTACGTTACTGGTGTGTAGAAACACGCACGACTAGGAGAATACGATCAAAGTCCAACTTTACTAGATAATCCAAAGTAGCATACAGGGAACACAGGAGATAAACACACACTGGCATACAACAATTACCGACAAAGACAAGAGTGCAGGGTAATCGTCTTCAGGTGCGTGTGATGGAGATGACGTGCAGGTGCAGGGCAGAGGGGATGCTGGGAAGTGTATTGCAGGAACCGGTGGTTGTAACAGTACCGCCCCCCTCCGGCAAGGCGCGTCCTCGCGCCGTAGAGGAGCATCCAAGGGGGCAGGCCAGAGGGGGTTCAGGAGGTGGACGGTGAGGCTGGAGTATGAGTCTGATGGAGGCCCAGTCCCCAACCAGGATGCTGTACATTGGCGACGGCGCTGATGAAGGGAGGAGCCATCGTGGTGAAGGCATCAGCACCACCTTGGGGACGAACGAAGGCGGCCGCGGCGATGGAGGAGGAACCCACGGCGCAAATGGACGACAGATGGAGCGGCTCGATGACGACGACCCAGGCGACCGCGACGGAGCCACAACGACGACCATCCGAGGAGGATGCAGGGATCCTGAGGGCTGAGGTGTAGCTGGAGCGACCGAGGATGGAGACGGAGCCTGAGGGAGGGCGGAGCTAGCTGGAGCAGTAGGGGTGGAGGGCCGGAGAGTAACGGACGGCCCGTAAGTCCGTTGCATAGGCGGTGCGACGTCCGACCCAGGTGCAGTTGACGGTCCGAGGCAGCTCCGCGAAGCCGATGGCTCGAAGGTCCCAGCAGACGACGAGGGAGGGAGGAGCGTAGGCGAAGGAGTCAGGTCGATGGGTTGAGGAAGAAAGACGGGAACAGATGTTGGAGGCGGAGCCACGGGAACTTCATGCCTCGGAGGAGATGGCTCACAGTGGTCCCGCGGTGTCACCACGTCACTGAGAGGAGGTGATGGTGGTGTAGCGGGACTGATGGGAGACAGCTCGGGAAGAACAGCGGACTTAGTTGGGGTCAGGGAAGGCGGCAGAGATGGAGATTCCAGTAGAGGATGTGGCAGAGAGAGGCTGGTAGGAATCGATAAGTCCAGTAGAGAGTTTTCAAACAGCGGAGAAGTAGTATTGTAGTCGGTGGACTCACTCTCAGTGACGGGCCGTTGGGCGGGGCTTTTCTCCAGCTCGACGTCCGCAACACCTACTCCCTCGTCGCTGACAGGGACCCCTGACTCGAACTTCTCAGTTGGACATACCTCAGGCTCCGGAGTGATGTCAGGCTCGGTCGCTCCTCCTGGCGTGGGCTCTGACGTCACGGTGGGGTCGTCGTTTCCATCGGCGGTGGGTCTCTGGTTGGGAAATGGGTACGGAGGGGTTCCGGATCGGGGCCGCTTGAACTCCACGCATTTAAGCATGGCTTCCCTCCAGTTCAAGCCGGTGGTATCAGGCAGCACACAAGGTCCATTGTAGCTCGCCCCGATCCGGTATAACTTCCTCAATTCCTCATCCTCCAGCTGACTGTTGACGGCAAAAAGGAAAAAACGTGAAGAAAAAACAAAAAAGTCAGGGCTCTCCTGAGCCAAGGCGATGAATTCAGCCCATTCATCCATTTAGGGCGGTCGGTAATTCTGTTACGTTACTGGTGTGTAGAAACACGCACGACTAGGAGAATACGATCAAAGTCCAACTTTACTAGATAATCCAAAGTAGCATACAGGGAACACAGGAGATAAACACACACTGGCATACAACAATTACAGACAAAGACAAGAGTGCAGGGTGATCGTCTTCAGGTGCGTGTGATGGAGATGACGTGCAGGTGCAGGGCAGAGGGGATGCTGGGAAGTGTATTGCAGGAACCGGTGGAAAATTACTGGAGCGCGCAGCCGCGCGTCTCTCACATGGATCGTCATGGCAGTGATTGACAAGCCAAAGGGCCAATCCAAGCACGTCTCTCACAAGGATCGTCATGGCAGTGATTGACAAGCCAGAGGGCCAATCGTTTACACGATGATCGCGTAAATGATTGGCTGATGTTTTTAAGGCCCTACCTCGTGCACAGATGATGTATATTAATATTATTACTTTCAGTGCACCTAATAAATAGTATTTTATCAGTTAGTAAAGACAGTTTCAAGTAATATTGCAAAAATGTATAAAACAAAACATCCTCTTTAGCACCTTTAACAATCTTTTTACAGTGTATTTTAATAACAAGAATAGGTGTTTTAGTGTTTTTATGAACATTGCTGCTGCATTCAAAGATATACAGAATACAAAATATTGCTAAATATAAAGGTATAAATATAAAAATATTATTTAACATCACTGAACCAACCTACCAATTTCAACCAAATTGGGTTTTATGGGTTAAATCAAGCAGAAATAGCTCTTTAAGGTAACAATTGCAGGTCATCACTTTATAGAGTGAAATTTGATTTGATTAAACAACATGCCTTTGGTCCCCTGTTTGATGGTAAATTGCGACATCTGTTTGGTTGCTTTGCCATTTCTTACCATCACAAACACACTCAGATCTCAAAATTTTATGTTAACTCACTGCATTGCTGCCAAATTGTCAGTTATCTCAATTAAATTATGTGAACTTAACTGACACTTCAGCTGAACCAACTGAAGATTTTCAATGCAGGAATCAACATAAAACTGAGTTTTGTCCTTTAAAATCTACTGCGATGAACATTATGAACATTGCTATTACATTCAGAGATAGTCAGAATAGGAAATATTGCTAAATATAAAGGCAACCAAGCAGGTGTCACTTTACCATCTAACAGGGGACCAGTGTCCTTTTGTGTAATGAAATCAATATAACATGCACATTTTGCTGCTGCTTAACTTCACCATGTACACTAACTTGTGTGAAAATGGGCATGGAATGGTGAATAAAAAATGGTAACCTATTATGGTAACCTGTTATTATAATGGTGAATTAGCTAATTTTGTTCAAGTCAATTATTAAACCTTACTGAACCAACCTAAATACTTTAATTTATAACAACAAAACAAAGTTTTATAGGTTAAATCAAGCAGAAATAGCTCTTTGAAGTAATACCACTTTATACAGTGAATATTGATTCAGTTAAATAAAATGCTTTTGGTCCCCTGTCCCCAAATTGCGAAATCTGTTTGGGTGTTTTGCCATTTCTTACCATCACAAAACACACTGTAAATATTTTCCAGGTCAGATCTCAAATTTTTTTGTTGACTTGATGCATTGCTGAGTTGTCAGTTATATCAATTAAATCATTTGAACTGAATGTCTTTTAACACTGGCACTTAAACAATTAAATATTTCCAATGCAACAATCAACATAACACTGAGTTTTAACCTTTAAAATGTTACTAAATTGTATTTTTATGGCAATATCTGGTGTTTTACTTTTTATTATGAACATTGCTATTATTGTTACAGATCCCTTGTCTTCCTGGACTCCATATCCCATGATCCTCCTGTTTCATCACCTGCACTAACTTCCCTCGTCAGCTCCTCATCATCACAGATCACCTGCACCTGGACTCTATCATCTGCACTCCCTTTATAATGCACTCACTCCCTGCACTCCTTGTCCGTTCTCTGTTGTGTTAAGGTTATGTTTGGTGTTCCTGTCTCTGTTTATTAAAGTACTCAACTTTATTGTGGAAATCCGTATCTGCCTCGTCTCTCTACACCAGCGTACCTTAACAGAAGAACGGACCTAAACTTTGGATTTTCCACAAAAAGGAAAGAGATGGAGACACTCCCCGGCTCCCTGGCTACCGCTCCTCCAACGCCTCTCACTCACCTTTCTGCTGGCGATCGCCTCATCGGGCTTCTTCAGGTTGGTCTTTCACTGGAGAGGTATGTGGAGGAGTTCGTTGAGCTGGCTTATCTGACTGACTGGCCCGATGCTAATTTAATCGCCCTGTTTTTGGACGGTCTGGATGACAACACTCTCCGTCTCCATGAACCTGATTATCGTCTCTCCTTAAGTGAAACTATCAATTTTATTTTGTTTTTGAATAATTCCAAATTCTATGTGGATGAGTGTTGGTCTCCAGTCCGTCCAGAAACACGGTCGGCTGGGCCAGTTAGTCAGCCTCCGTATTCCTCCGCTTACCCCTCCGGTGAACTTCCTTCCTGCCCCACGTTGGACCCACACTCTCCTGCTGGGTCCGGAAAGCGGAAGAGGAGGAAAAAACCTGCTCCAGAGCCCGCTCCAGTCGCTCCAGAGCCCGCTCCAGTCTCTCCAGAGCCCGCTCCAGTCTCTCCAGAGCCCGCTCCAACCCTGTGCGAGCCACCAAGTGAGGTGGCCTGGCTTATAGACTTTTGGACCGAGCCAAGTTCTCCAGTCTCCGCCGCCGAGCCAAGCTCTCCAGTCTCCGCCGAGCCAAGCTCTCCAGTCTCCGCCGAGCCAAGCGCTCCAGTCTCCGCCGAGCAAGCCGCTCCAGTCTCCGCCGCCGAGCCAAGTTCTCCAGTCTCCGCCGCCGAGCAAAGTTCTCCAGTCTCCGCCATCGAGCAAAGTTCTCCAGTCTCCGCCGCCGAGCAAAGTTCTCCAGTCTCCGCCATCGAGCAAAGTTCTCCAGTCTCCGCCGCCGAGCAAAGTTCTCCAGTCTCCGCCGCCGAGCAAAGTTCTCCAGTCTCCGCCGACGAGCAAAGTTCTCCAGTCTCCGCCGCCGAGCAAAGTTCTCCAGTCTCCGCCGCCGAGCAAAGTTCTCCAGTCTCCGCCGCCGAGCAAAGTTCTCCAGTCTCCTCCACCCACACATTGACTTTATTCCTTGGACTCCTCAATATGATCCTAAACCTCTCCAAGTATTTTTTTTTGGGGGGGCAAGTACCCGTGGGTGGGGGACATGTGGGTGCCACACATGTGGGTGGGCCTCTGACGTGGCCTGCCAAGGCTCCTGACCCGCCGTGATCAAAGTCACGGCGCAGGCCAGACGATGTCCACCTCAGTGGTCCAGAAGTGCCCCCTGGCTTACCTCGTGAGGTGCGAGAGGTTGTCAAGCTAAATGCTTTCTCAATGCTCCCATCTTACGAGGTGGCCTTTTCGGTGACACTGTCGAGGACTGAGCCCAGCAGTTCTCCTCAGTTAGTAGCGGATCGGGGAGCTTCCCGTGACAAACCATTGAGTTCCTCTTGGGCCGCCCCTCAGTCTGCTCATCGCCAAGGGTGTCGTCCCCTGCAAGAAACTCCGGCCCAGCAGGCTCTGCTGTGTCCATTGCGGGAAGATGACGCCTCCCGTCTCTGCAGCTGTTTAAGTGGTTGGTGAGAATCACCCCTGAGACGGGCGACCCAGAGATGGATGGGGCTGCTCTTCCACCCCTGGAGGAGGGCCGGGTGGTAAATCCTTTTATTGGGTTTGTTTCTGTTCCGCCACTGACCCAAGAGGCAGCGGTACCCAAATTTAAAAGAGCAGTTCCTCCATTTCCAGGTCTGAAGAGGGTTTGGAGAGCAGTGGGAGGAGAAAAACCTCACCACTCTCATCCCCCTCTTCTGTCGCCAGCGGACAGCAGCGAGCAGCGGGCAGCCAAAGCCTCGACTGCTCCCTCTGTCCATCCGTGGAACCAGGTTAGTGTTGCCTAGCACACTGTGACGCCGCTTCGGGCCGCCTCACAAAGAGAGCCCCCCGAGCCGCGTCCCTGTGTTCCACCTCGCTGCCCTGCTGCGGGTACACCGGTGTTCCCTTTGTCCCGCTTGTACGGTCTCTGCGAGCCTGGTTAGCGCTCCCCAGTCCATCTCGCTGGCTCCTTCGGACCATCAGGCTCGGCTATCCGATTCAGTTCGCCCGGCATCCCCCCAAGTTCAGGGACGTCCTCTTCACTACAGTGAAAGATGTCGTTGCCCCTGTCTTGCGTGCGGAGATCGCAGTCCTACTGGCAGAGGATGCGATAGAGCCGGTCCCTCCAGCCGATTTGAGGTCGGGGTCCTACAGCCCCTACTTCATTGTACCCAAGAAAAGCGGCGGGTTACGACCGATCTTGGACCTGCCAGTTTTGAATCGGAGCCTCCACAACCTACCGTTCAAAATGCTCACGCAGAAACGCATTTTCGAATGCATCCGTCCTTGAGATTGGTTTGCAGCGATCGACCTGAAGGTTGATGTACGCGTGTACTTCCACGTTTTGATTCTTCCACGACACAGGCCATTCCTGAGATTCACGTTCGAAGGTAGAGCATATCAGTACAGAGTTCTACCCTTCGGGCTGGCCCTGTCTCCCCCGTGTCTTCACGAAAGTCGTGGAGGGAGCCCTCGTTCCCATGAGAGAACAGGGTGTTCGCATTCTCAACTATCTAGACGACTGGCTCATTCTAGCACAGTCTCAGGATCGGTAGGTCAACCAGATCAGCCAGGTCAACTGGGAAAAGAGCAAACTCTCCCCTGTGCACAGGATCTCTTTTTTGTCGGTATGGAGCTGGATTCGGTCGAACAGATAGCACGCCTCACAGAGGAACCTGCTCAGTCGGTGTTGAACTGCCTGAATACGTTCAATGGCAGGACAGCGGTCCCACTGAAATTCTTTCAGAGGCTCCTGGGGCATATGGCGGCCATGGCGGCAATAACCCCACTCGGTCTGCTTCATATGAGACTGCTTCAACACTGGCTTCACGGCCGAGTCCCGAGATGGGCGTGGCAACGTGGCACGTTCTGGGTGCCAATCACTCAGGAGTGCCGCCAAGCCTTCAGTCCGTGCAGGAGTGCCCCTAGAACAAGGGTCCCGGCATGCTGTGGTATTCACAGATGCTTCTGCCACCTGCTGGGGTGCCACGTACAACAGGCATGCAGTGTCAGGGGTTTGGATGGGACCCCATCTGCATTGGCACATCAATTGCCTCGAGTTACTAGCAGTACGTCTTGCTCTGAGTCGCCTCAAAGGGCCGCTACGGGGCAAGCATGTACTGGTCCGTACGGACAACACTGCAACCGTTGCGTACATCAACCGTCAAGGTGGTCTACATTCCCGTCACATGTCGCAACTCACCCGCCATCTCCTCCTCTGGAGTCAGAAGCGTCTGAGGTCGCTTTGTGCCATTCTTGTCCCTGGTGTGCTCAGCCATGTGGCCGACGAGCTATCACGAGCTGAGTTCGGAGAGGCTCAGATAGACCTGTTTGCCTCACCAGAAACCTTCTTCTCAGAGATGGGGCACTCTTTGGCACCCGCGTCCAGACCTCTGGAAACTCCATGTCTGGTCCCTGGACGGGACGCAGAGGTTCTAGGTGACTTACCCCCTGAGGTACTTAACACCATCACTTTGGCACGTGCACTGTCTAAGAGACGTGTTTACGCCTCGAAGTGGAACCTGTTCGTCGAGTGGTGCTCTTCTCGCCGAGAAGACCCCCGAAGATGCTCGATCGGAGTCATGCTTTCCTTCTTGCAGCAAGAGTTGGAGCGTAGGCTGTCCCCCTCCACCCTCAAAGTCCATACTGCAGCTATTTCCGCTTACCACGACCATATAGATGGCAAATCTGTTGGTCAGCACGAGGATGGCCCACTGGATAGTGGATGCCATCGCCCTGGCTTACCAAGCTCAGGGCGTGCCCTGCCCGCTCAGGTTGCATGCTCACTCCACGAGAGGTGTCGCATCCTCCTGGGTGCTGGCTCGTGGCACATCGCTGACAGACATTTGTAGAGCTGCAGGCTGGCGACACCTAACACGTTCGCTAGATACTATAGCCTTCGTGTCGAGCCGGTCTCCTCCCGTGTTCTCGCCACAAGTCAGAGGCACGGAGAGGCCCCGGCTTAGTATCGGCTTGCTGCGCTACATGCGCTTATTTTCTCCAGAGAGTCCCTACAAGGCAGACCCTGTCGAGTCCTCGGATATCCCTTCGGCCGCCGATGTGGTGGAGGGTCTGGCTCCAGGCCTATACTCCGTTGTATCCTTGAGAACCGTTGTATCCTTCACCCTACGGGGATCCCATATGGTTGGTTCCACGGTTGCTCCTAAACGAAGCCCGTGTCTTTTCCTCTGGGAGAACCTACCCTTCATCGGGTTGGAGTCACCCCAGCTCTTCCATATGTAGCACAGCCCTACAGGGTTAGTCCGTATGGCTCCTCAGCGAAAACCTGAAGATGCAACGCACCTGCTATGATTGCATGCCAATGTGCATTGGCTCGTTTTAGTTACACTCGAAGTAGTTTGGCCTCTCTAGCAAGATTCCTATTCGTCGGTCTGTCCGACGTACATCTCCGTTCCCTCCTTCAGGGAACGAGGGTTACCTTTGTAACCGAGACGGTTTATGGCAATATCTGGTGTTTTAGTTTTATTGTGAACATTGCTATTACATTCAGAGATATGAAACATTGCTAAATGTAAAGGCAACCAAACAGGTTTCACACTTTACCATCTAACAGGGGACCGTTCATTTGTGAACTCATTATTACATACATGAAATCATGATTACATGCAAATTTTGCTGCTGTTTAACTTTACCATTTAACTTGAGTGGAAATGGGCATGGAATAAAAAAGGGTAACATATTGTGATAATCGGTTATTGTAATGGCAAATTAACTAATTTTGTTGAAGTCAATAGTTAAACCTTACTAAACCTTAAATATGAAGTTGAATGACAACTTAAATACATAAATTTTTACCCCAGAAAAAAAGTTTTATGGGTTAAATCAAGCAGAAATAGCTCTTTAAAGGTAACAATTGCAGGTCACCATTTTATACAGTGAATAGTGATTTTGTTAAACTAAATGTTTTTTGTCCCCTGTAAGATGGTAAAGTATGACACCTGTTTAGTTGCTTTGCCATTTCTTACCATCACAAAAACACTGTAAAGACTTTGGAGATATAGGGCCAGATTTACTAAAAAGGGAAAATTAGTGTCAGAGCTCAAAACCATAAAAGTGCTGATGGTAGTGGAAATTTCAGCGTGTGATCTACTGACGAAGCACAAATTAAAGAACACACTGACGCAGCTGGATCACTTCCATAATGACCAACACAATCTACCAAGAGAAGTGCAAATTAGCATCTGGTTTAAGAATTTTACATTTAAAAGGTAAACTCCAACAAATGCATATGCAAAAAGGTCAGCTGCAAAAATATCTGTGTCCACGCCTTTTCAGAGCTAATTTTTCACCGTCTTTAGTAAATCCTGAAAGTGGATTTGTGCTGTTGCAAACCGTTAGTAAATCTGACCTCAAATGTCAATCAAATGTCAATTTTAAATATAATTTAAATTGAATAAAAACATATTGTATCACATACTGCATATATTTATGACAAGAACTGGTTTATTAGTGTTATGAACATTGCTATTATATTCAGAGATATGAGCTATTGTTATATATAAAGGCAACTAAACAGGTGTAGCACTTTACCATCTAACAGGGGACCATTGTACTTTTGTGTAGTGAAATTACTACAACATGTACATGCTGCTGCTGTTTAATTATCATTTACACTTTAACTTTAGAAATGGTAACATCTAAATTAACTTTTTAAATTTTGTTCAATTCAAAAATATTACCACTTTATACAGTGAATAGTGATTCTGTGAATCTCAAAATGACTGTCAGAGTCCACTGTTAGATGGTAAACTGGGACACCTGTTTGGCTGATTTGCCATTTCTTACCATCACAAACACACTGTAAAGATTTTGGAGAACAGATCTCAAAATGTTATGTCAACTTAATTGAAATATATGAAGTATGGATGTAATAGCAGCTGTAAATGTGGCCTTATTTATCATTCAAAATTAGTGTTAAAAACATTTACACAAACACATGTAGATGGTCAAAGTATCATTGCCTCTATAGGATCGTTCACACCACCATCCTGAGTGACTAAAGACACAGAATGATAATATGCAGTGAGAAAGTCGCAGATACTAAAAAAATAATGAGTTAAACTCTTTTTGTTTAAGATATAATTTAAAACCGTGGTCTAAAGATTGGATGATTTGGCCATAACTCATTTTTATCCTTGATATTCTAACATAGGTAATTTCATGTGTATTTAGAGTTGAGCTTGCGGCACCAACCCCCACTGACAATTTACATTTCAATAGGCTTCAAAAACCTGTTTTGTCACAGGTGAGGTACAGGCCAAAAGAGCTTACTAACTACAAATTGTCACGATCACCATCTGTTCCTGTCATGTTCCTGTCACATCCCGGACTACATTTCCCATGATCCTCCATTGCTCATCACCTGCACTCACTTCACAATCATTCCACACTAATCACCACACCCAGCTGCAGCTCATTATCAGGACTATAAAGGACTTTAACTCACACCACCTCACCGCGAAGTCTTGATTTCTTTGTGTGTCATTTCTGAGCGTTTCTGTGTTTCCTGTCTGCCCGTGTTTGATCTTGCCTGTTCCTGTTTATTGACCCGTTGCTGCCTGTCCTGACTCTTGCCTTGTATACCGACCTGTGAATGATATCCGCCTGCCTCGATCTACTGCCTGTACTCTGACTACGACTCTGCCTGTTCCTTGCTGTTCCTGTTTGCCCCTGATCGACTCAGCCTGTACGACTATGCTCACTTTGAATAAAAGCTTGCAAATGGATCTCTGCCTCAGTCCCGCTTCATTACACAAATACTGTTACCAATGTCTAAGAATCTGTGGAACTTCACAAATAAACTAGAGAAGATTCTGGGATTTACCCAAATTAAATAATTAAAAAAAAACTGTTTTACCACCGCTAGGATGCATTTCTGTTTAGGATATATGAGTGAAGAATTTTGAAAAATTACCTAACCAGCTTTCAGCTTCACAGAAGTTAATTTCACATTCAAAATGCACTAAAACTACCAAGAACACTTAATTTATGTCTCAATTCTTCACAAGACTAGCAAAAGTTACCCCCAACAAACACACTTTGTCACTCATAAAACAAAACAACAACAACAACAAAACAGGAGCATTACACAATGTTTTCTTTTGTACTTCTTTACAAAACAAAATTAACATTATCTACTGTTTATAATTCACAGTAGTTTGTTACCTAATCCATGTTAAATTAGATGGTGATGAAACAAAGACTAACACTTGTGTAGGTGTTCAGCTTACATGTAATTATTTTGATTGTATTTGTTGTTCTTTAGATTCAGAATATATATCAATATGGTGTTACTGTAGAAATGTAGCAAATTTCAGTCTTACTCGTTTTTGTGTTGTATTAGGTCTTGAACTAACACAACACAATAAAGCTCAGAACCATCTCAAGGATGATCAGAAGAAATGGACAGCACCTGAGTTAAATATATGAGTGTCACATCAAAGGGTCTGAATACTTAGGACCATGTGATATTTCAGTTTTTCTTTTTTAATAAATCTGCCAAAACGTCAAAAATTCTGTGTTTTTCTGTCAATATGGGGTGCTGTGTGTACATTAGTGAGGAAAAATTTTTTGCTTAAAATGATTTTAGCAAATGGCTGCAATATAAAAAAAGAGTAAAAAATTTAAGGGGGTCTGAATACTTTCCTTACCCACTGTATGTTGAACAGTTTTGTAAAGAGTATGTAAGCATGTGTAAATTGGCCTGTATAGAACATAAAGCTTTTGTGATGTTTGTGTCTAAGTGAGAAATTAATTGTATGTTACATGACAAAAAGTTATTACAGTTATGCTGATTAGACCATGGCTAGGAAATGTAAGCAATGATCTGATTCCTGTACTGCATTTGCATCCTTTGTTTAGATTGTCCACACCTCTACTCTATGTATCCCTCCCCCTTGAATGTATATGAAATACCAAGTCACTGCTTTAGTTTAGACTTTGGATGACCGCAGCGACGCACAGCTTGTTTCTCAATAAAGAGTAACTTCTGCTTCAAGAGATCCCAAAGTCTCCTGGTCTATGCTTCTGATATTTCCAACAGTTTTGGTGCCGTGACCCGGATAGAGCTTCTCATCTCAATCCAGATTGAAACTTCAAGCACAACAAAGATCTGATCCAAAGGAAGATCCAGGCTGAATTTTCCTGTTCACCCAAGGGTTGGTGAGTGATACTCTATCCAAAAGAACCATTAAGACCAGTACTAATGTGTTATCCTCTGCGCCGTCAGAGAAGAGTTAACAGACAGCTGTAGGGTTTGGTTAACTAAGTTATCCTCTAAAAATGTTCTTTTAGAGATGAAGTTTATCCTCTGTTTAGGCAGGGAAGTTTAGCATCACATGCTAATAATTAGGTATCCTCTGTTCAGGCAGGGAAGAATTAGTGTAAAGTGCTAATAATTTGTGTTGTCCTCTGTTTTATCAGGGAAGGTGGTGTGTTAACAGAATAGCCATCCTCTACTTTGCTAGAGAAGAAGGTTCATCCTCTGTTAATTCAGGGAAGGTTACAGTTGTTACAGTGTGTTAGCAGGTTGGTTCTACTCTGCTCACCAGAGAAGGTTGAATACACTACGATGTGTATTAACTAGGTTAACCTCTGCTCTGTCAGGGAAGTGTTGAAGTGTATTGTTGTACCAGAAAGACATTACACAATGTTGAGAAAGAACGCTAGACTTATTCCAACAACTGAGAAAGGTGGACTAGCTACTCCTTTATGGACAGATAGTGAGTTCAAATCAGTGTTAGGAAAGCACATGGACTCAATAGTGACTGAGTCAGTCAGATTGGATTTGACAAAGAAATTTGGGATTCATCCAGAAAAAGTTTGGTCCATTGAAGAATGCAAAAAGGTACCTGGTGCTTGTATTCGGAAGAAAAATATGAAGGGCATTATCTGCTGCCACAAAGAATTTACTCTATCCATTGCACAAGAACAAATCCAACATATTGCTAAGTTAGAAGAGCAGAACAAACAGATGCACACTAGAGTGTCTCGTCTCACTCAGAAGTTGGGCCTTAACAAAGCCTCAACCAAATGTGACTCAAAAGACCAACAGTCAGATGAAAGCTATCCTGACTTACAGTCTTTCTGTAGACTAGAGGGCAATAGCAATACTGGATTCATGGATAAAGATGTAAAAGCAGTTGAAGTGTGTGGAGTGAGACAAAAGGCTCAGAGTAGGGCAAAAGGGGTTGACACAGTTCCATCTGTAACCCCCATACTGCAGTTACAAGCAGTCAGTACCGCTATAGGTCCTGAAGACATAGAAAGAATTGCTGAGAATTTGCCATCAGTGCATAGAAATTTTTCTGAGTTTAGGACAGAGTTGTCCAGAAAAAATAAGCTCTATGATATGTCCCTAGCTGAAGTCACACAGCTAATGTCACAAATCCTGAAAGAGTCAGAATTCAATGATTTTGAGAGTGCTGTAAATAGTTCTGAGTTTCAGCATTCCAGCAAAGGCGAATTGAGAGAAGGAGTTTTGAGAGTGTTACAGAACCTTGTTGGACCAAAGGTAGACTAGTCAAAGATCACTAGTTGTGTACAGAAGGATGAAACTGTAAGTGAGTACACTGAAAGATTTTGTCAGTCAGCGGCAGCATACAGTGGAATAGTTGACACTCCAGAGAAGGTGTTAGAGGATAATGGACCACTGGTCCGCATGTGGTTTGATGGGCTTTCATCAGAATACAGAAATGCATTGCCTTTCTTAGACCTCACATGGTCCAATGGAACCCTGCAAAACAACTTGGATAGGTTAGCTATTTGGGAAAGAGACTCAGATGTCAAGACAAGAGTAAAGATTGCAGCAGCATCCTTTAAGGTCAACACAGAGAATCGACAGAAACGTAAATGTCCTAAGAGAGAAGGCAGATGTCATTACTGTGGTAAACCTGGACATTGGATGAAAGAGTGTAGGAAAAACAAAAAGACATTAAAAGAAATTAACAGCTTTACTCGGCTCCTACTCAGTCTACTTGCTACATTGAAACTGCCCCTCCCCTCTTCTCCAAACTCTTGGAGCAGCAGCTTGCTGACATGCTAACCATTTGGGCTGTGAGTGCTTAATTTCCCCAGTCATTTACAAGAAAGCTTAAAGACTCATTCTGAACAAAAGAAAGTTGACTATCACTTCCACCATTTGGGGACACAGGTTAAGTACACTCACAGCCTTAAATGTTATGCTACAGCACACTCCATTCACTTATCCATCCTCAATGGGTTATGATGTCTGTTATGACTGATGTTTCAATGGAAGATAGAAATGTAGCACAGTAAAGTTTGCAAATTAACTACAGGGAGAGAATAGGACACACAGACCAGTGAGGAGCCCAGGGAAGAACCGAAGTGCATAAGGCATCGGGGGCTAAACCCTGTGGTGAAGACTTCCTCATAGGTTTCCCCCTCTCTCAGTTTATCCCCACCTTACTGGTCTATAGGTGTCAAATTGATTAAGGCTAGGTTAAGAAAAAGAAGAACAAAACCACTATACGATCACTAGAAGTTTATGATGATCAGGGTTAGACAGAAAAACTATACGATCATCAGAGGACTAACGTACTAAAGTCTATGCATGAATACTGCTGGTCTGCTGTCTCTTTGTTTTCTTGTGTGCAGGTATGTGTATATGCCATGATGTCTCACAAGCAGCACCTGGTGTAAACCATCACCTCAGATATCCATGAACAACCTTCATGATGACGGAGTCATCTGAGCAACTCAGAGTTGCACGACGACAAATAATCATCTTGGGACACACATGGAAATGGACTCTCCCGGGAACAGACTCCACAGATATTCAGGCGCCATGGACTTTTAGGACTTCCACGCTTATGCTACATGGTTTTTCTGTGTCATCATGTAGTTAATACAACATGTTACCACCCTGCGTTGTATATGTGTGTCAACAGTATACTCAAGTTAAAGAACAACACTTATGTAAATGTTGGACACGACACAGAATAAGATGTATGTGCCTGTAACTGTTACAAGTTGCATGACTGGAAGATGGATCTTATGTTAACAAACATATATGTTACAGAAGGGATTTAAGAAGGTTTAAATTTGTATTATGTGAGAGTTATTAGAACTCTCAAAGGGGGAACTGTGGAATTACAAATTTAAGAATCTGTTTAAAATCTGCAGATCCTACATCCTGACCATTTGGCAGGACAGGCTCAAGATACAGCAGTGCTTTTGTCTCTATGATAATGTAAAGGTATAGGTGATACTGCCAGACTGATTGGATTAGCACCTATGCATTTGAATGACACAGTTATGCTGATTAGACCATGGCTAGGAAATGTAAGCAATGATCTGATTCCTGTACTGCATTTGCATCCTTTGTTTAGATTGTCCACACCTCTACTCTATGTATCCCTCCCCCTTGAATGTATATGAACTACCAAGTCACTGCTTTAGTTTAGACTTTGGATGACCGCAGCGACGCACAGCTTGTTTCTCAATAAAGAGTAACTTCTGCTTCAAGAGATCCCAAAGTCTCCTGGTCTATGCTTCTGAGATTTCCAACAGTTTCTAATAGATGAAGATCAAAAAGAGCTATAATTAAGACATTTGCAGATAAGAGACAAGAAGTAGAAGCCAAGGAGAGCAAAGGAGGGAAAAAGCTGAATTATCAATGACTTGGTCAGCTTTATACCATGAGCATATAGGGAAATTTACATCCCACTCAAATTGATGTTTTGTTCTAAAAGAAAAGGTTAATTTCACCCATTACGTCATCTACTGGCCCAGTGTCAAAAATAGTTGTTTTATCCCCTAGAGAATTTTGCAAATGTCAGCAGACATATATTGATCAGATTCAAATGAGCAATAATTCTGAAAAACACCACTTCTGCAGTAATTGGCAGGCGTCCAATGTCTAACCACAAACGTGTCAGCATGACCTGGCTGTCACACTGGAACACTTGAAGAACAATTGAACATAGCAATCATACTCTTAAATATAAAATAACCATAAGGGTACAATAACAAGTAAATCCTTGAAAATATGATAAGAATTAATATATAAAGTATTAGTACATAAATATATGAAAGCAAAAGTAAAACTGATAAATCATAAGCCATAAATGATTAAAAATGAATATTAATAAAAAAAGTGCATGAATATGAATATTGACCATTTCAGATCCATCAGTGACAAAGTGTGTTTGTTGGGGAAAACCTTTTCTGGTATTGTGAAGAATGACATGATTTGACACATAAATTAAGTATTTTAGTAGTTTTAGTGCATTTTGAATTTGAGATTAACTGTCGTGAAGCTGAAAGAAATGTGTCCTAGCGATGGTAAAAATTGTTTTAATTTAATTTGGGTAAATCCCAGCACCTTCTCTTGTTTATTTGAGAAGTTCCACAGGTTCTTCGACATTGCATTGGTAACAGTATTGGTAGTTAGTGAGCTTGTTTGTCTGTACCTCACCAGTGATAAACAGTGATAGCCTTAGTGTATTGAAATGTAAAGCGGGGGTAGCGGGGGCAGCTGGGGTAGTGCACTCAACACAATCCAAACCCAATCCTGAATACACATGAAATTACCTATGTTAAAATATCAAGGATGAGTTATGGCCAAATCATTCAATTTTTTTAACTACAGTTTTAAATGGTCTTTTAAACAAAGAGAGTTTGTTTGACTCATTATTTTTTTTAGTTTTGTCTGTGTGAATTTCTCACTGCATCCAAACCTTTAAGTTGATTTGGAGCTTTTTAAAAAATGATCTATGCTATCATGTCTGCTATTTCATAAAGAAACCTTGCTGCCATTTATGCAGCACTGTAACACTACAGAATTTGTAGTGTCTTATTCACCCAGTACACCAAACCAACTTTATAGCTTCACAGCGATTAATTTCATATTCAAAATGCACTAAAACTACCAAAACACATAATTTCTCAAATCAAGTCATTTTTCAAGAACACTAGCAAAAGTTTCACCCAACAAACACAAGGTGTCACTCATAAAACACTATCGACAGGCATTATACAATATTTGTTTGCTGTTTTCTGATGTTCAGAATTCACTGCAATTTTTTACATGATGTTACAGTAAAATTGTTCCTCCTAGGTTTCCCCTTGTGTATAGACAGTGACTTAAGAAAATATTCTAGCCATAAATGTTTTTTTCTGGCCATGAAACTGTTTTTGCCAAAACAAGCAGTAATGACACCAACCTTTTAGATACCAGTGAAGATTTAAAATTCTCTATTTCAATTTCAAGACCACATCTAACAGCCTAATTGATATAAATGTAAAACATTATTAAAGACAAGTAAACAGTCAGTAATAAAATTATTATCCAAATGATACAAATAAAATGAACCGTCCTTTTCAGGTTTTTCAGGTAGGTCTAACAGTAGTTTTCAGATACAAGAATTAAATAAAGTAAGGAAATGTAATATAACACTGCATAGCCTTCACTGTAAATTAAACATCTTTTTTAATGAATACTTATTAAAGTTACAAAAGTTATTCAGTCAACAGAAGTGAGGAATAATTTTCTTTTGCCTTTGTTGTTTGATTAACATTAAAAACACAGACAATGCATGGATCTAAGATGATACTGTATATTAAGACCTAACCAACTATGTTTACTGGGATACTCACTATTTTTTGACATATTTTTTATTAATCTGTCCAGCTCAGTTAAATATTTGTGGGCTGTCAAGAGATACTGATTTTTGGGCATGCGCTTGTTTGCGCAAACAAAACTTTTCTCACAGCACACAAAATGAGCTCCCTTTTGTGCCTTCTTGCACTTGAAGATTCTCTGACAGACTGCCGACTCTTGTCGGTAGTTGCTGAAAGCAAACTAAAATGTCAGTAACAAACAAGGACCCGCCCATGTCACATTCACAAAAAAAATTGTTAACATCATCTCAGGTAAGTTATGATGACATATTCACCACTCAATTTTTTTTTTTTTTTATGAAATTAGTTTTTGGTAAATTGATAAAATGTCTGTGTTGCCATATGGCAACACTGCTCAATAATGGAATGACTTTATTATAATAGGTTAGCTAGCTAGCAAAGGCCAGCTGCAGTCTGTTAATATGTAACAATAAATTATTCTTAAATTATTAAATAAAACATTAATGCTAGTGATATATGTTGATTGGTCATATGTTAAGGACTGCCATGGCATTTGTATTATGGATTAAATCAACATCAGAGACCTGCCTGCCCACTGCCACCACAGCCAGTACTACTGGCCCAGACCTACCACTGGCCTACCATTGTGTCTCAAAAAGGCAGGTACAAGTGGATGTAAGTGTATTGTTAGTGTGAAGTGCACCGAATATGATGTGTACCTGTGTCTCACCTCTAAAAAAAAAAATGCTTTTTAAAGTTTCGTACAGAAAAAAGGTGAAGTTTCAAGGATTATGGGGGATTTATGTTCATAACCTTCCTCTCATAAGATTGCGTAATGTTTAATTTTCATGAACTGCAACTTGGTTTTATGTCAGTGTTTTATGATACATGATGAACAGTATTAGACTTAACTGTCTATATTTGCAATTTAAATAATATTCATGAAAAACGTAATGAAATTCAAATGGATATAAAGCATTATTCTGCAAAAGGAAAATAAAATAAAAGCACAAGATGTTGGGAAAATAAGTATAAGGTGTTGTTTATATTTACTGCTAAAGCTTATAATAGCACCAATTGATTCAATACAAACAACATTTCTGAGGAAAAATATTAACTATATACACTTACACTTATTCTAATTTACTTCCACTATTGTACGTTTTTGCCATATGGCAACATATCATAAAGTACCTTAAAATAATATTTTTTTCCAATTTTTTTCCTTTTTTTTTTTTTTTTTTTTTTTTTTTTTTACAGCACTTTAAGTTAAGCCATTCTAAGAAAAGAAAAAGAGTCAAATGTTTTTTTTATAGATTTATCATAATGTGTGCGGTAGAGGGTTAAATTTTAAAGTTGATCTGAAACTAAAAGTTAATTGAGCCCACTGACGATTTTGCAGCAATGTTGAAGTCAATATAAAATTTGGAGATCTTCACAGTGTGTTTGTGATTGCAAGAAATGACAAAGCAACCATTGCACTTTACCCTCTAACAGGGGACTCTAACAGAGTCAATTTGTTTAACAGAATGACTGTTCATTATATAAAGTGAAGGACACTGGTCCCCTGTTAGATGGTAAAGTGCAACCCCTGTTTGGTTGCCTTTACAACCTTTATATCCTTGATCAAAACTCAGTTTTATGTTGATTTCATTGAAAATCCTCAGTTGGATCCTCAGAAAAAAAGAAGTTCATTTGACCGATTAATACCTGTAGTAAACAATTTAAGTAATTTTTAAAGTAATATGCAACACATATCAGTCAAAATTGTGTTTTTTAAGAGGAAAAAAAGATAAGTTGTCTATGTTATTTTAACATTCAGAAATGTAAAATATGTATAATTTACAAATGAACACCAAACAATATGCTATTTTATAAAATAAAAAAACATAACATGTGTTGCTTTATGCTGCTATTTGCACATGCAAAACTAAACTTGTGGTATTTTAATGGGTCACAGACACTTAGCCATTATAATTTAATTATAATTTAACCGTCTAATCTTTTCAGTTAACAAATAATGATCAGTTAAAGGGCATCGGCTATCAGTCAGGAAAAAAAAACATCCAAAATGAACATCCCTACTTCATTTCAGTTGTCAAAAAAATGTTGAAATCTGAACTCCAAAATCTTTATAGAGTATTTGTGATGGTATAAAATGCTGAAGCAGTGAAACAGATGTCACAATGCACAATCTAACAGGGGTCTAAAGGCATTTTGTTTAATCATATCAATATTCACTGTATAAAGTGGTCACCTGCAATTGTTACATTAAAGAACTATTTCTGCTTGATTTAACCAATAAAACTTGGTTTTGTTGTTATAAATGAATGTATTCATGTTGGTTCAGCAAGTTTAGTAACTGACTTAACAAAATTAGTTAATTTGCCAATAACAGGCTACCATATTGACACCTATTTGGTTGCCTTTACATTTAGCAATATTTTGTAATCTGATTAGCTCTGTTTGTAACAGTAATGTTCATAATAAAACTAAAACACCAGTTCACATAATTTAATTGAGATAACTGACAATTTTGCAGCAAGTCAACATAGGATTTTGAGATCTGACCTCCAATATCTTTACAGTGTGTTTGTGATGGTAATAAATGGCAAAACAACCAAACAGATCTGGCATTTTACCATCTAACAGGGGGCTAAAGGTTGCCTGGAAAATTCAGCCTCACCACTGTACCAGCGGATGAGTCTGGACAGCCATTGAATCAATTTGATTTCTAGGGCAGAGCAAATCCGAGCAAACAGGAAGCGGAGTAAACCAATCAGAGAAGGGCAGATATGACTTTAGCAAAGCGACAAGAGAGTCAACAGCGAAAAGTAAATAATTGTGTTTTTGGTCATTTAAAACTGAATTCACGGCTGAATAGAACAAACTCTCAGGTCTCCCGTGTACAGTCTTTGTTGATATTGAATGGACTTTCGCCGCACTAGAGTGACGCTGTTTGCATCACTAAAATAAACAAATCTGATTGCACGGTACCTTTTAGAGTTGACTCGAATCGCGACGGAGGGCAGACTGACCAGACTGATATATCTTGTAGATATATATATATATCAGTCTGGCCTTGCCAGGCAAGACTAAAGGCATTTTGTTTAATCAAATCAATATTCACTGTATAAAGTGATGACCCGCAACTGTTACCTTAAAGAGCAATTTCTTCTTGATTTAAAACAAAACTTAGTTTTGTTGGTATAAACTGATGTATTGAGTTTGGTTCATTGATGTTAAATAATATTTTTGACTTGAACAAAATATGTTAATTTAGATGTTATTATTTTTATTCATCATTCAATGCCCAATTCCACACAAGCAAAAGTGTTCATGCTAAAGTTAAGCAACAGCAACATTTGCATGTGCAGTAGTGATTCACTACACAAAATGACGCTGGTCCCCTGTTAGATGGTAAAGTGCAACTAGCAATATTTCATACTGTTCATACTTACTGTTTACTGTTGTATCCCATATAACTAAATATAATATATAATAATAATGCTATCCATACAAACCCAGACACTTAAAACAAACTTAAAAGACTTCTATGTCAAGGTTAAAGTTTGCATAATTTGATTAAATCAGCTGAACATTTTCAAGTCGATATCAAATTTTGAATCTTCACCTGATATAGTATGACACCTGTTCAGTTGCTTTGTTTTTTGTTTTGTTTTTTACTTTGGTTGATGACAGTTTTATATTTTGAAATACTGTTTAAAATGTAAATTTTAAATAAAATTTCATATTAATGTAATGCAAAGTTTGAAACTAGTAAGTTTTAGGCTTTTTCCCCCTTTTCTTTTACAAGGTCCCAGTTTGCAAATGTGTTAGTGGCTAAATTGGTCAAATATTATACAGATGTAGAACGATGCATAAATGGTTTCTATATGAAAAAACAAACAAACAAAAAACATTTGAATATTTTGTTAATTTACATGGTAATTGTCTTGGAATGTATTAGCATTACAGTGAAATAATAATTAAGATAACTCAAAACATTTCTATAATTGGCCTAGTAGTATAAAAAATAAAATAAAAGTTTCCTTAAGAAAGCAGCCTGTTAAACAGCAGCTCGCAGTCTCAGAGCCTTTTCTAGGACAGATAGCCTACTTAGTTTGTTATACACTATATAAACACTACCATTCAAAACTTTGGGATCGGTAAGATTTTTAATGTTTTTAAAAGAAGTTTCATCTGCTCACCAAGGCTGCATTTATTTAATTAAAAATACAGTAAAAACAGTAATATTGTGAAACAATTTACAATTTAAAAATAAAAATTGTTCCCTTTCAGTCGGTCACGTTCGACATACGTCAGTAGTGACCGACGAATTGGGATCTCTAAGCGATATCCCAATTCGTCGGTCACTACTGACGTACGTCTCCGTTCCCTCCTTCAGGGAACGAGGGTTACATACGTAACCGAGACGTTTTCTATTTGAATATATTTTACAAATTAATTAATTCCTGTGATGGCAAAGCTGAATTTTCAGCATCATTACTCCAGTGTCACATGATCCTTCAGAAATCATTCTAATATGCTGATTTGCTGCTCAAGAAACATTTCTTATTATTATCAATGTTGAAAACAGCTGTGTACTTTTTTTCAGGTTTCCTTGATAATTACAAAGTTAAAAAGAACAGCATTTATCTGAAATACTAAGCTTTTGTAACATTATACACTACTGTTCAAAAGTTTGGGGTCAGTAAGAATTTTTATTTTTATTTTTTTTTTTTAAGAAATTAAATAAATTAATACTTTTATTCAGCAAGAATGCATTAAATTGATCAAAAGTGACAGTAAAGTCATTTATAATGTTACAAAAGATTCTATTTCAAATACACTATTCATCAAATAATCCTGAAAAAAAAAAAAATATTGTACACAAATATTTTGTACAATTTTACACAATAAATGTTTCTTGAGCACCAAATCATCATATTAGAATGATTTCTGAAGGATCATGTGACACTGAAGACTGGAGTAATGATGCTGAAAATTCAGCTTTGCCAACACAAGAATAAATTACATTTTAAAATATTTTAAAATAGAAAACAGTTATTTTAAATTGTAAATTGTTTCACAATATTACTGTTTTTACTGTAATTTTTGTAAGGAACCCCGCATCGGCCCAAAAACGGACTCCGACACGCCTGGGCGAAGGTTAACGCATGGATGCCTTTTCAGCGTCTCTGAATGTTCACTTAATTTCACTCGTTTAATCTGACTCCAATTTCAAATGATTATTACTCTTAGGTTGTGTTTCCAATTAGAAATGAATCATTTGTCATGTATTAATTTAGATATTCGATTATTCTGATTACCTTATATCTTCAATTATTTCGTTCACTGCAGTCCTGGTATCGCTTTAGAAGAGTTACTTCGGCCGATTGAGCACTCTTCCCGGACACAAACTTGTCAGTCTGACCTTAAACATTGGATGCAGGGTAAATATCTACCTTTAAGTCGGTCGCGCTCTGCTTACTCGTAACAAAAAGCATAGTTCTGATATATTTACGAAAACTGCAACTTATTTAACACTCTGAGGTCTGAGGGTATCAAAGAGACTCAAAATACTCCGTTAATGTTGCACATACAATTAAGAGTTATACACCATTTTAATCTGTGAATTTTTTATTTTTTTATTTGTGTACACTCAGAGTAAAAACAAAATGTTGTGTTTTTTGTAAAATAAAGAAAACTAACATGATGCATGATCTCTCGTCTCCCTCTGAAGGAAGTCCAATCTGATAGTTCTCAGAAAATGAACTGTAACTTAGTGAATACTAATTAATTAAAAAATTAGACTTATGTCAAAAAAAAAACGTTGAAATGTCAGGTTTTACATTCTGTGTTTATGTAATCTGTATGAAAAGAGAGCCATGTCAGAAATCCGTGATTCAGCTCATTATCCGCTAATGTGGCCACGCCCACGGAGCCAGCGCTATTCAGACGCAAATTCAGAGTCAATACATGCATTCATTGTCTCAATCGTGTATTTATTGTCTTGAAAAGTGTTTTGAATAGCCATAGTTAGCGATCTCTGGCCTCTGTTAGTTCAGTTATTTCCTGGATTGCCTATTCTTCTTTAGTGCTTAGGCATTTGTGGACTAAAAGTGCACAGAGCGCCCTCCGGCTGCAAGTATGAATTGTAAACACAGTATCCATCGTTCACAGTGACGACTATAAATAATTAATAAATATTTCTCCTCTGTATAGAAAATTGACATAAACATGAGAATCCATCAATATTTCTCCAAATGTGCATGCTTTTAAGCTAAAATATGAAATGCCATAGAGGTAACATAATTGTTCAGACACTTTGCATCACAGAAATACATTATATTTTAAAGAATATAATAGAATACCATTATTTTAAAATTTTAATAATATTTCACAGTATTGCAGTTTTTTTTTTTTTCTGTATGTTTGATTTACACCATGATGAGATTTGAATCATGATCACAGGGTTTTTTCACAGCCTACCTGACTGAAAGGCCTCATTAATATGCAAGTCATTTCAAGTCATTATTATGTGATTCTTTTGTCTTCTCAGGTGAGAATCATCCATTAAACTGAAAAAAAATTAATCTGAGTGGATGTAAATGTTAAGTAATTAAAATGCGTGATATCAACAATAAAATGTTAAGTTTGTGTCTTTACATTAATATATCTAGTTTTGAATTAATCTGCATTTGTTCAAAACACAAGACAATGTGTATTCCTTTACAAAATTAATCTAAGTAATCCCATCCAAGCTTTTTAGGTACACACGCACAACAAACAATACCTTGTTTTATTTACTCACTCGGTACAAAAAAAAAAAAAAAAAAAAAAACACACACCAAAAAAACCCTCCCCTACCTGTTTCGTTGGTCTGGAAACCCCTTGCATTCCTAACGAAGACGAAGACGCGGACTGAACTTAAGGTAAGAATAAAGCTAGCAAATTAACAGTTAATTAGGGGCCAAGCCCCGAAGGGGCTGTAGCCCCTATTGTAATTGTACGTTTTCCCTTTTATTATTATTATTCTTCCTCCCGAATGGGAGTCTATGGCAGCCCTATCAACGGAACATGAGAAAATGATGAAATTTGGCACAGTTGTAGAGATGCTCATGAATAGTGATTGGACCAAATTTGGAGTCTCTAGAACCAACTCTATAGCGCCACCACCAGTTCAAAATTTCAACATTCTACCGGTTTTAACATTTGAACTGTTTGTCATAGAAAAATTAAATTTAGTTCATCTGATTCGTCTCTTCATGCTGATGCTATTCAACTTCTTACATTAAGTCTCCACCCATTACAGTAGCGGCCATTTTGAAAAGTACAGTATTTGTTTTTTTCGCTTCTCCTCCTTCAAAATTTGTCCAATTTTGTCCAATCTTTGATCAGATTATCTTTGGACTGAGCCGCACAGAAATGACTGAACAGATTTTTTTTATTCATCTTTGTTCAAAGGTTATGATGTCACGAAGTTAACGAGGTCGACCCGAAATTAGTATAGAGGCTGTATCTCGGCCAAACTTTGAGCAATCGAAACAAAAATTGGTACGCTTCATCAGAACCATGGTCTGAGGGTCTATGCCAAACTTGGGAACAGCGCCACCTACAGGTCATGAGATATGAAAAATGGCTATTTTGGCCAATAACTTTTATCATGTCTGCTATTTCATAAAGAAACCTTGCTGCCATTTATGCAGCACTGTAACACTACAGAATTTGTAGTGTCTTATTCACCCAGTACACCAAACCAACTTTATAGCTTCACAGCGATTAATTTCATATTCAAAATGCACTAAAACTACCAAAACACATAATTTCTTTATAGAGTATTTGTGATGGTATAAAATGCTGAAGCAGTGAAACAGATGTCACAATGCACAATCTAACAGGGGTCTAAAGGCATTTTGTTTAATCATATCAATATTCACTGTATAAAGTGGTCACCTGCAATTGTTACATTAAAGAACTATTTCTGCTTGATTTAACCAATAAAACTTGGTTTTGTTGTTATAAATGAATGTATTCATGTTGGTTCAGCAAGTTTAGTAACTGACTTAACAAAATTAGTTAATTTGCCAATAACAGGCTACCATATTGACACCTATTTGGTTGCCTTTACATTTAGCAATATTTTGTAATCTGATTAGCTCTGTTTGTAACAGTAATGTTCATAATAAAACTAAAACACCAGTTCACATAATTTAATTGAGATAACTGACAATTTTGCAGCAAGTCAACATAGGATTTTGAGATCTGACCTCCAATATCTTTACAGTGTGTTTGTGATGGTAATAAATGGCAAAACAACCAAACAGATCTGGCATTTTACCATCTAACAGGGGGCTAAAGGTTGCCTGGAAAATTCAGCCTCACCACTGTACCAGCGGATGAGTCTGGACAGCCATTGAATCAATTTGATTTCTAGGGCAGAGCAAATCCGAGCAAACAGGAAGCGGAGTAAACCAATCAGAGAAGGGCAGATATGACTTTAGCAAAGCGACAAGAGAGTCAACAGCGAAAAGTAAATAATTGTGTTTTTGGTCATTTAAAACTGAATTCACGGCTGAATAGAACAAACTCTCAGGTCTCCCGTGTACAGTCTTTGTTGATATTGAATGGACTTTCGCCGCACTAGAGTGACGCTGTTTGCATCACTAAAATAAACAAATCTGATTGCACGGTACCTTTTAGAGTTGACTCGAATCGCGACGGAGGGCAGACTGACCAGACTGATATATCTTGTAGATATATATATATATCAGTCTGGCCTTGCCAGGCAAGACTAAAGGCATTTTGTTTAATCAAATCAATATTCACTGTATAAAGTGATGACCCGCAACTGTTACCTTAAAGAGCAATTTCTTCTTGATTTAAAACAAAACTTAGTTTTGTTGGTATAAACTGATGTATTGAGTTTGGTTCATTGATGTTAAATAATATTTTTGACTTGAACAAAATATGTTAATTTAGATGTTATTATTTTTATTCATCATTCAATGCCCAATTCCACACAAGCAAAAGTGTTCATGCTAAAGTTAAGCAACAGCAACATTTGCATGTGCAGTAGTGATTCACTACACAAAATGACGCTGGTCCCCTGTTAGATGGTAAAGTGCAACTAGCAATATTTCATACTGTTCATACTTACTGTTTACTGTTGTATCCCATATAACTAAATATAATATATAATAATAATGCTATCCATACAAACCCAGACACTTAAAACAAACTTAAAAGACTTCTATGTCAAGGTTAAAGTTTGCATAATTTGATTAAATCAGCTGAACATTTTCAAGTCGATATCAAATTTTGAATCTTCACCTGATATAGTATGACACCTGTTCAGTTGCTTTGTTTTTTGTTTTGTTTTTTACTTTGGTTGATGACAGTTTTATATTTTGAAATACTGTTTAAAATGTAAATTTTAAATAAAATTTCATATTAATGTAATGCAAAGTTTGAAACTAGTAAGTTTTAGGCTTTTTCCCCCTTTTCTTTTACAAGGTCCCAGTTTGCAAATGTGTTAGTGGCTAAATTGGTCAAATATTATACAGATGTAGAACGATGCATAAATGGTTTCTATATGAAAAAACAAACAAACAAAAAACATTTGAATATTTTGTTAATTTACATGGTAATTGTCTTGGAATGTATTAGCATTACAGTGAAATAATAATTAAGATAACTCAAAACATTTCTATAATTGGCCTAGTAGTATAAAAAATAAAATAAAAGTTTCCTTAAGAAAGCAGCCTGTTAAACAGCAGCTCGCAGTCTCAGAGCCTTTTCTAGGACAGATAGCCTACTTAGTTTGTTATACACTATATAAACACTACCATTCAAAACTTTGGGATCGGTAAGATTTTTAATGTTTTTAAAAGAAGTTTCATCTGCTCACCAAGGCTGCATTTATTTAATTAAAAATACAGTAAAAACAGTAATATTGTGAAACAATTTACAATTTAAAAATAAAAATTGTTCCCTTTCAGTCGGTCACGTTCGACATACGTCAGTAGTGACCGACGAATTGGGATCTCTAAGCGATATCCCAATTCGTCGGTCACTACTGACGTACGTCTCCGTTCCCTCCTTCAGGGAACGAGGGTTACATACGTAACCGAGACGTTTTCTATTTGAATATATTTTACAAATTAATTAATTCCTGTGATGGCAAAGCTGAATTTTCAGCATCATTACTCCAGTGTCACATGATCCTTCAGAAATCATTCTAATATGCTGATTTGCTGCTCAAGAAACATTTCTTATTATTATCAATGTTGAAAACAGCTGTGTACTTTTTTTCAGGTTTCCTTGATAATTACAAAGTTAAAAAGAACAGCATTTATCTGAAATACTAAGCTTTTGTAACATTATACACTACTGTTCAAAAGTTTGGGGTCAGTAAGAATTTTTATTTTTATTTTTTTTTTTTAAGAAATTAAATAAATTAATACTTTTATTCAGCAAGAATGCATTAAATTGATCAAAAGTGACAGTAAAGTCATTTATAATGTTACAAAAGATTCTATTTCAAATACACTATTCATCAAATAATCCTGAAAAAAAAAAAAAAATATTGTACACAAATATTTTGTACAATTTTACACAATAAATGTTTCTTGAGCACCAAATCATCATATTAGAATGATTTCTGAAGGATCATGTGACACTGAAGACTGGAGTAATGATGCTGAAAATTCAGCTTTGCCAACACAAGAATAAATTACATTTTAAAATATTTTAAAATAGAAAACAGTTATTTTAAATTGTAAATTGTTTCACAATATTACTGTTTTTACTGTAATTTTTGTAAGGAACCCCGCATCGGCCCAAAAACGGACTCCGACACGCCTGGGCGAAGGTTAACGCATGGATGCCTTTTCAGCGTCTCTGAATGTTCACTTAATTTCACTCGTTTAATCTGACTCCAATTTCAAATGATTATTACTCTTAGGTTGTGTTTCCAATTAGAAATGAATCATTTGTCATGTATTAATTTAGATATTCGATTATTCTGATTACCTTATATCTTCAATTATTTCGTTCACTGCAGTCCTGGTATCGCTTTAGAAGAGTTACTTCGGCCGATTGAGCACTCTTCCCGGACACAAACTTGTCAGTCTGACCTTAAACATTGGATGCAGGGTAAATATCTACCTTTAAGTCGGTCGCGCTCTGCTTACTCGTAACAAAAAGCATAGTTCTGATATATTTACGAAAACTGCAACTTATTTAACACTCTGAGGTCTGAGGGTATCAAAGAGACTCAAAATACTCCGTTAATGTTGCACATACAATTAAGAGTTATACACCATTTTAATCTGTGAATTTTTTATTTTTTTATTTGTGTACACTCAGAGTAAAAACAAAATGTTGTGTTTTTTGTAAAATAAAGAAAACTAACATGATGCATGATCTCTCGTCTCCCTCTGAAGGAAGTCCAATCTGATAGTTCTCAGAAAATGAACTGTAACTTAGTGAATACTAATTAATTAAAAAATTAGACTTATGTCAAAAAAAAAAACGTTGAAATGTCAGGTTTTACATTCTGTGTTTATGTAATCTGTATGAAAAGAGAGCCATGTCAGAAATCCGTGATTCAGCTCATTATCCGCTAATGTGGCCACGCCCACGGAGCCAGCGCTATTCAGACGCAAATTCAGAGTCAATACATGCATTCATTGTCTCAATCGTGTATTTATTGTCTTGAAAAGTGTTTTGAATAGCCATAGTTAGCGATCTCTGGCCTCTGTTAGTTCAGTTATTTCCTGGATTGCCTATTCTTCTTTAGTGCTTAGGCATTTGTGGACTAAAAGTGCACAGAGCGCCCTCCGGCTGCAAGTATGAATTGTAAACACAGTATCCATCGTTCACAGTGACGACTATAAATAATTAATAAATATTTCTCCTCTGTATAGAAAATTGACATAAACATGAGAATCCATCAATATTTCTCCAAATGTGCATGCTTTTAAGCTAAAATATGAAATGCCATAGAGGTAACATAATTGTTCAGACACTTTGCATCACAGAAATACATTATATTTTAAAGAATATAATAGAATACCATTATTTTAAAATTTTAATAATATTTCACAGTATTGCAGTTTTTTTTTTTTTCTGTATGTTTGATTTACACCATGATGAGATTTGAATCATGATCACAGGGTTTTTTCACAGCCTACCTGACTGAAAGGCCTCATTAATATGCAAGTCATTTCAAGTCATTATTATGTGATTCTTTTGTCTTCTCAGGTGAGAATCATCCATTAAACTGAAAAAAAATTAATCTGAGTGGATGTAAATGTTAAGTAATTAAAATGCGTGATATCAACAATAAAATGTTAAGTTTGTGTCTTTACATTAATATATCTAGTTTTGAATTAATCTGCATTTGTTCAAAACACAAGACAATGTGTATTCCTTTACAAAATTAATCTAAGTAATCCCATCCAAGCTTTTTAGGTACACACGCACAACAAACAATACCTTGTTTTATTTACTCACTCGGTACAAAAAAAAAAAAAAAAAAACACACACCAAAAAAACCCTCCCCTACCTGTTTCGTTGGTCTGGAAACCCCTTGCATTCCTAACGAAGACGAAGACGCGGACTGAACTTAAGGTAAGAATAAAGCTAGCAAATTAACAGTTAATTAGGGGCCAAGCCCCGAAGGGGCTGTAGCCCCTATTGTAATTGTACGTTTTCCCTTTTATTATTATTATTCTTCCTCCCGAATGGGAGTCTATGGCAGCCCTATCAACGGAACATGAGAAAATGATGAAATTTGGCACAGTTGTAGAGATGCTCATGAATAGTGATTGGACCAAATTTGGAGTCTCTAGAACCAACTCTATAGCGCCACCACCAGTTCAAAATTTCAACATTCTACCGGTTTTAACATTTGAACTGTTTGTCATAGAAAAATTAAATTTAGTTCATCTGATTCGTCTCTTCATGCTGATGCTATTCAACTTCTTACATTAAGTCTCCACCCATTACAGTAGCGGCCATTTTGAAAAGTACAGTATTTGTTTTTTTCGCTTCTCCTCCTTCAAAATTTGTCCAATTTTGTCCAATCTTTGATCAGATTATCTTTGGACTGAGCCGCACAGAAATGACTGAACAGATTTTTTTTATTCATCTTTGTTCAAAGGTTATGATGTCACGAAGTTAACGAGGTCGACCCGAAATTAGTATAGAGGCTGTATCTCGGCCAAACTTTGAGCAATCGAAACAAAAATTGGTACGCTTCATCAGAACCATGGTCTGAGGGTCTATGCCAAACTTGGGAACAGCGCCACCTACAGGTCATGAGATATGAAAAATGGCTATTTTGGCCAATAACTTTTGAACAGTTTGTCAGAAAATCAAGATCTTGGTGTCTATGGATTCCTTGTATCATGCCGAATCCGACGATACCGATTCTGTCAATATTGGATGTATCACGTGTCCGCCATTTTGAATTTTGTCATAAATTGCGTTATCTTTTAAACAATTTGACATATCTTCACAAAAATTGGTATGTATGACCTTTAGAAGGTCTTGAAGGTACCTGAGAAGTTTCAGCACAGCGCCACCTACTGTTCCACAGATGTAATGATTATTTCAAAAACGCTTATAACTTTTGAAAACACTTTCCAAAATGTGTATGCTTCATGTCATTTTATTCCCTGGCTTATGCCGATTCCGACAATGTATCATTTGCCATTTTCCTTAAATGTACCTGTCTGCCATATTGAAGTAAATGAAAAACAGTTTTTTCGCTACTCCTCCTACAAATTTTGGTCAATTTTGTCCAAAATCAGCTCAGATGATCTTTGGACCGAGCCGCACAGAAATGACTGAACGGATTTTTGATATTCGCTACCATTCCCAAGATATTCATTTCTGAATGTGACCTTGCTTGTGTTTGTTGTCTTATACTAGTTAGCTTAGCACAGTAATTGCTTAGCATGCTAAACTATTGCTATTCTTTCTAATGTGGTCTTCAGTCAACAGGTTAACCAAAACTTAGTTGGCATTAAATAACTTTGCATACTAATATGGTTAACATGCTATGAAGCTTTTTTTTTGTGAACTCTTTCTCACACTGAAACCTCTGCTTAGCATACTGATGAACTTGCATGGCTGATTAGCTCAATGTGTTACGCCACGGATCCCGAATGCTCTGCATCGTGGGTTCGAAACTCAGTGTGACACATGCCCAGACCGCATGAGGTACTGTGGCAGGAAAAGATGCAGAACTTGTGTCTGTTCTAGGCATTCTGCCTAAAACTGGTCTAATCTGAAGCTATCACATGCAATTCCTTTATGTCCAAATTCGTAGTTATTCTTCTTCCCCCTGTATGGTAATCAATGAACCATAAGAAGGAAAATTATCAAATGTGGCATGCTTGTAGTGATAGTAATTAAAAGTAATTTGACCAACTTTGGAGTATCTAGGACTAAGTCTATAGCGCCACCACCAGTTCAAATATTCACTTTTGTAAAGGTTATAACTTTTGAACCCTTTGTTCCAGAAAAATGAATGTCAATACAACTGATTCCTCTCTTCATACTGATCACATTCAATATCTTACATTAAGACTCCACCCAGTACAGTAGTGGCCATTTTGAAAAGTACAGTATTCCATTTTTTCACTACTCCTCCTACAATTTTTGTCCAATTTTGTCCAAAATCAGCTCAGGTGATCTTTGGACCGAGCCGCACAGAAATGACTGAATGGATTTTTGATATTCGCTACCATTCCCAAGATATTCATCTCTGAATGTGACCTTGCTTGTGTTTGTTGTCTTATGCTAGTTAGCTTAGCATGCTAATTGCTTAGCATGCTAACCAGTTGTCATTCTCTTTAATGTGGCTCTTCAGCTATCAAGTTAACCATGAACTTCATTAGCATTAAGTTAGCTTAGCATGCTAATATGGTTAGCATGCTAAGTAATGCTTTTTTGTAAATTCTTTCTTACACTAAAAGTTCTCTTCCACAGATTGTCAAATGTGCATCCTCAAGTAGCTCAATGTGTAAAGCCAGTTACCTGATGAGCTCTGCACCCCAAGATAGTGGGTTCGAATCCCAGGTGGAGCGGTTTTATGAAATAGTGTGTTTTGATTCCTTTACTGCCTCTTGGATTAGAAATAAATGCTTTTTGTTTCATGCTGTGTTCATTTTCATCTAAGCTTATGTACATAAGTTCTGAGTTCATTTTCGCCCGTAATTCTGAACCAGCTGTTTCATGTTTGTTCATTTTCTGCTGTTTTTCCTCTTCCTGCTCTGTATTGCGCTACAGCATGATGAGCTGCAGAATGATCTAAAGTAGTTATTAAATATAACATTCAGTGCAGTTTTATAAAAATTCTTCATTTTGAGTTCATTTTCACATGAACTAATGAACTTCGGCAGGTGTGCCAACATTCACCTGCACAGTGGCGCAATGAGTTGAGAAATGGACATTGGCCCCGGAGGTTGTGGGTTCGAATCCCGTGTGGGGTGCCTTTATACAATTGTGTGTAATGAGTCATTTTGATACCTTTTTTATCCAAATAAGCATTGTACTAATCTTTATTCCTCTTGAATGAGATACAAGTGTTTTTAGTTCATTCCGTGTTCATTCTCTGAACTTCTATTAATTTTCATTTCATTTCCACCTGTCCTTCTGAACGAGCTGTTTAGCATGTACATTCAATTTCTGCTGTTTTTGCTCTTCCTGCTCCGTATTGCGCTACTGCCCCTTCTGGGGCTTGGCCCCGAATTGCTGCTTGCAGCTATATTGTTACTTGGGTTGGTACATTCTTTACAGTTTTCGAATTGCTGTACAAAAATTAGGCTTTAAATGTAATTTGAAGATTGTTGTATGTGGATTTTCTAATTAGCATTAGGCCCTATTGAAACTTTGCAAGTGGCGATAAAATAGTTTGTTGTAGTGTAATTTGAAGCTTACATTAGAATGCAGCAATAAAATAAGGCATGCAAGGTAGTGTAAGCACATGTATTTTTAGAACATCCATGATCCGTGTACACTGCGTTTTATTTATTTATTATCAATTATTATGCAATTGACATATCAGTAAGATTTCAGTACAATAAACATTCAGATTTTAGTTTTTCTAAGAAAATGTTTGTTTGTTTGTTTGTTTATCCATGTCTTTTTAGACAACTGGTATCAATCTCAGACAAAATAATTTGCCAGATCTATGGAAACCATACTTAGAGGTTGTTCCACATTATTAAGCAAGTTATGGTTCTCATGCAATATGGGCATGAAAACAACTAATATTGTGTGAAACTGAATGGCGATTATCGAATTATCATAAGATTTGTGAGTGATTTAGAGCACAGCAGAACTCGGTCAGATAAAGGCTTATTAATGAAAGTTCCTGTCAAAAAAATGTATTGTATTAAAAGGGCAGCAATAAAAAAGCCAGTGTTGAGCAGCAAACAGGTATTTGAAGCTGCTGGTGTCTCTGGAGTCTTGAGAACCTCACCATGCAGGCTGGCAGTTGTGCGTAAAAATGCATTTTAGACACCACAAACCAAACCTAACAAAGAGAAACATTTACAGTGGGTGTAGAAATACAAACAGTTTTATTGCTGTGGTGTTTTTTGCAGCATGGGATAGTGCATAGTGCATTGTACAAAGCACTATCCTCCTTTTTATACCATAGCTGAAAATGGACAGTTATGAACTCAACATATCTTGCAAAAGTCATTTTAATACCCTCCATCTCACTTCCCAATATTCCAGCCCAAATCATCACCCGCCAGCTCCTTGCTGACATCGCAGTCTTATTGGAACGTGGTGGCCATTCACCAACCATCCAGGAATCCATCCATTTAGACCATCCAGTAGTAGTACGGCATTATTCAGTGAATAAAACTATTTAAAAATGAGTCTTCATGTATTTCTAAACCCACTGTAAATGTTTCTCTTTGTGAGGTTTGGTTTGGAGTGGCTGAAATGCATCTTTACACACAACTGCCAGCCTGCATGGAGAGCTTCTTGAGACTACAGAGACACCAGAAGCTTCAAATACCTGTTTGCTGCTCAACACTAGCTTTTTTTATAGCTGCCCTTTTAATACAATACATTTTTTGACAGGAAATTTCATTAATAAGCCTTTATCTGACCGAGTTCTGCTGTGCTCTAAATCACTCACAAATCTTATGATAATTCAATAATCTCCATTCAGTTTCACACAATATTAGTTGTTTTCATGCCTTTTGCTCAACATTGCACCATTTCATGCTTTTCATCTTCAGAAAGATCTTTCTTCCTCCCCATATTGCATGAGAACTGTGACTTGCTTAATAATGTGGAACAACCTCTAAGTAGGGTTTCCATAGATCTGGGAGTTTGAGGTGTCTTGGCAAAAGGGGAGATTGAAACTATGTTTATCAGTTTGAAGTGCCTTAACAGGTAGCAGTCCTGTTGGATGAGGAAGATCCATTCTGATCTGCTCTGATGAATAGATCAGTTTAGATCCAACTCTGATGGACGACAACAACAACAACAACAACAACATCAACAACAACAAACTCCCTGAGACTTCCTAGCTCTTCCATCCAGATAGCAAAATTCTCTGTTTTTACTGTTATTTCTATTCCTTATGTTCTATTTTTATTATTCTTTTTTATGTAAAGCACTTTGAATTACCATTGTGTATGAAATGTGCTATACAAATAAAATTGCCTTGCCTTGCCTTGCCTTGGCAAATTATTTTGTCTGAGGATGATACCAGTTATCTAAAAAGACATGGATAAATAAACGAACAAACATTTTCTTAGAAAAACTAAAATCTGGGGCGTGTTTCCCGAAGTGAACTACGGTCGCAAGTTCCATCGTTACCAATAGAGTTCAATGGGACTTACGACCATGGTTCACCAACGATGCTTTCGGGAAACGCACCCCTGAATGTTTATTGTACATAAATCTTACTGATTTGTCTCTTGCATAATAATTTGGAACGCAGTGTATAATGTAGGGTAACGTCATTTTTTTTTTTTCAATCAGGGTCTTATTTTATTCTTTAAAAATATATGTTTTTGTGATTAAGTGACTGATGGGAACAACAATCTTTTAAATTGGCCATTAGGCTATACAAGCCCGCTGCAGTCTGCAGAGGCGGAGAGGCGAAACAATTAACGGCAGGCCTACGTTAATGGGCAATTGCGTATCTTTAATTTACATCCACAAAACCTGCTTATTTGCCACTGACATGCTCAGATTATTAGTCTAAGTGTCTGACAACATTATGGAAAGGATTTTCCTACTGAGGTCGACACGTTTGTTATAGAGTAAATACTTTTTATTTAACCTCTTTAGTTTACGTAGAAAAATGATTGTTTAATATTCACTGCACATTAAAACATTTACTTGATCGGACTCAAGCTTGGATATTTGGACACAATTTATGATAAAACTAGGTTGTAGTGACATTCATTTCTTAATTTATGTCAAATAGTGCAAATAATCAATTTATTTGTGTTCAAATAGATGCAATTGACAGCGTCCGTTAGGACTCGTCCAAACGTGCGCGCATTTGTAGAAATATCGATTTAGTTTTTAAACTATTTCCTCATACAGAATGCATATTCCATGAATTATGCGATCTGAAGAGCTGAAAGAGTGCCCATTAGCGCGCTCTGTCTGTTTCTCTTCGTGGTTTGCGTTTGTTAGGACGGTAGTTTTTGCGGTCTATGGTTAGAGCGTTTACAGCTGTCAATCATATTACGTTTTTTTTTTTTATTTATTGACAAAAATGATTCAGAACATTGAACATAATATACAACAATAATGCATCGCAGGACAAATGTCACCTATTCTCAACCAAATTAAGAAAAAACAAAAAAAAAAAAAAAAACAGCAGTAGTACAAATAGAAAGTAAAGAAAAAAAAAGAAAAAAAGTATTTCTTTCATTTTTCTTATTGACAAATTCAAGATTCATAGAATTTGGTAAACATAGTGGGGACATTACAATATAAAGAATTCCTCCATAAAATTTAACAAGATGTTATTCTTTTTACTTTTAATTAATTTTAATGACTTGTTCAGCGCTTCCATCTCTTTTAAAAATAAGCTGCATTTAGGAGTACAAATTTCTGTTTATGAATATAATATTTACCATGCAAAATGTAGAAGTTCACCACAAATTCAAGCATTTTGCTTCTGTTTGTGAAAGAGCATATACCGTCTTTTAGAGATAATTTATAATTCACATTTCTTGGGGCAAAAAGAAAAGAACTAACTTCAGACCAAAATTTTAAAGATAAATCACAGTTGTAAAACAAATGAGCCAAGTCTTCCTCGTGTACATTGCAAAAAGAACATTTGCTGTCAATATCCATGAATTTTGATAACGAAGCTTTACATGGGTAGATTTTATGAAGTATTTTAAAATGTACCTCTTTAACTTTATTCAGCATACAAAATCTATATGGATTTAGCCATGCCTCTTTCCAATTAATATCAGTGATTTGTGCATTCCAAAAAAAAAAAAAAAAAAAAAAAAATTCCCTCTAGGAGAGATTTTATGATTGGATTGAAAAATTAATCTGATATGTTTGTTATTACAGGAGTGAGAAAATAGTTTTATACCATCAACTATTAACTCAGGAAGTTTCATTTCGTTACTTCCAAAAGCAAGGTGACTTTTCAATAAATGTTTCAACCCATTTGGAATAGCTTTCACAACTTGCTGAAACTGTTTAAATGGAATGGGAAAATTGTAGGTAAACATAAAATCTTCATAAGACAAAACATTTCCATTATCATCAAACAAATCTATCACAAAATATATATATATTTTTTCAAACCATTTGTGTATAAATAAATACTTATTCCTAGAGGTAATGAGACAATTGTTCCAGAGAAGCATTTTATGTGGAGAAAAATTGTAGTGATAACCAATTTTCCAGGCTAATAACACTTGCTGGTAAAATCTGGATAGTTTAATTGGTAGTTTACCAGGCAGATAGTTACATCTCAGTAGAAAAGATAAGCCTCCAAGCTTTTTAAAAATAGACTGAGGAATAAAGAACCATAATGAATTTTCATTTCTTTGACAGTTTGGTAACCAATTAAGTTTAAAAGTATTGTTAATATAAAAAAAAATCTAACATCTCTAACCCACCATCAGCTCTTTTGCTAGATATAATATCCTTTTTTAATTTGGAAGGTTTATTTTTCCAAATTAAGTCAAGAAAGGTTTTATTAATTTCTTTGGAGGTTTTATCACTGACATAAAGGGATTGTCACGATCACCAGTGAGAGTGCCCTATCAGCCACTAGAGGGCACTCCATTCCGGACTCTCATTTCCATCCATTGCATTCACTACATTACCCATAACGCACTCCCCGGACTCGTTATCACCATGTCATTGCACTCAGCTGTTTTCTGTTTCATCATTAGTGTCTGTCTACTTATACTCAGTTGTGTCTGTCCTTGGTTGTAGTTTGTTGTATTTTGTTACGGGCACTTTTGTTTCTCTGGCTTTCTGTATTTGACTGATTTTGTGGAGTTTAACCTTTGCCTGTGTTCTGGATTACATGCTTGGAGTTTCCTGTAATAAAAATCACGCTCCAGCCAGTGAGTCTGCTCCAGCCAGAGGGTCTACTACAGAGCCCGCTCCAGCCAGTGAGTCTACTACAGAGCCCGCTCCAGCCAGTGAGTCCGCTCCAGCCAGTGAGTCCGCTCCAGCCAGTGAGTCCGCTCCAGCCAGTGGGTCTACTACAGAGCCCGCTCCAGCCAGTGAGTCTACTACAGAGCCCGCTCCAGCCAGTGAGTCCGCTCCAGCCAGTGAGTCCGCTCCAGCCAGTGAGTCCGCTCCAGCCAGCGAGTCCGCTCCAGCCAGTGAGTCCGCTCCAGCCAGTGGGTCTACTACAGAGCCCGCTCCAGCCAGTGGGTCTACTACAGAGCCCGCTCCAGCCAGTGAGTCTACTACAGAGCCCGCTCCAGCCAGTGAGTCCGCTCCAGCCAGTGAGTCCGCTCCAGCCAGTGGGTCTGCTCCAGCCAGTGGGTCTACTACAGAGCCCGCTCCAGCCAGTGAGTCTACTACAGAGCCCGCTCCAGCCAGTGAGTCCGCTCCAGCCAGTGAGTCCGCTCCAGCCAGTGGGTCTGCTCCAGCCAGTGGGTCTACTACAGAGCCCGCTCCAGCCAGTGAGTCTACTACAGAGTCCGCTCCAGCCAGTGAGTCCGCTCCAGCCAGTGAGTCCGCTCCAGCCAGTGAGTCCGCTCCAGCCAGTGGTTCTGCTCCAGCCAGTGGGTCTACTACAGAGCCCGCTCCAGCCAGTGAGTCTACTACAGAGTCCGCTCCAGCCAGTGAGTCCGCTCCAGCCAGTGAGTCCGCTCCAGCCAGTGAGTCCGCTCCAGCCAGTGGGTCTACTACAGAGCCCGCTCCAGCCAGTGGGTCTACTACAGAGCCTGCTCCAGCCAGTGAGTCTACTACAGAGCCCGCTCCAGCCAGTGAGTCCTCTCCAGCCAGTGAGTCCGCTCCAGTCAGTGAGTCCGCTCCAGCCAGTGGGTCTGCTCCAGCCAGTGGGTCTACTACAGAGCCCGCTCCAGCCAGTGAGTCCGCTCCAGCCAGTGGGTCTGCTCCAGCCAGTGGGTCTACTACAGAGCCCGCTCCAGCCAGTGAGTCTACTACAGAGTCCGCTCCAGCCAGTGAGTCCGCTCCAGCCAGTGAGTCCGCTCCAGCCAGTGAGTCCGCTCCAGCCAGTGGTTCTGCTCCAGCCAGTGGGTCTACTACAGAGCCCGCTCCAGCCAGTGAGTCTACTACAGAGTCCGCTCCAGCCAGTGAGTCCGCTCCAGCCAGTGAGTCCGCTCCAGCCAGTGAGTCCGCTCCAGCCAGTGGGTCTACTACAGAGCCCGCTCCAGCCAGTGGGTCTACTACAGAGCCCGCTCCAGCCAGTGAGTCTACTACAGAGCCCGCTCCAGCCAGTGAGTCCTCTCCAGCCAGTGAGTCCGCTCCAGTCAGTGAGTCCGCTCCAGCCAGTGGGTCTGCTCCAGCCAGTGGGTCTACTACAGAGCCCGCTCCAGCCAGTGAGTCCGCTCCAGCCAGTGAGTCCGCTCCAGCCAGTGAGTCCGCTCCAGCCAGTGGGTCTACTACAGAGTCCGCTCCAGCCAGTGAGTCCGCTCCAGCTAGTGGGTCTACTACAGAGCCCGCTCCAGCCAGTGAGTCTACTACAGAGCCCGCTCCAGCCAGTGAGTCCGCTCCAGCCAGTGGTTCTGCTCCAGCCAGTGGGTCTACTACAGAGCCCGCTCCAGCCAGTGAGTCCGCTCCAGCCAGTGAGTCCGCTCCAGCCAGTGAGTCCGCTCCAGCCAGTGGGTCTACTACAGAGCCCGCTCCAGCCAGTGGGTCTACTACAGAGCCCGCTCCAGCCAGTGAGTCTACTACAGAGCCCGCTCCAGCCAGTGAGTCCGCTCCAGCCAGTGAGTCCGCTCCAGTCAGTGAGTCCGCTCCAGCCAGTGGGTCTGCTCCAGCCAGTGGGTCTACTACAGAGCCCGCTCCAGCCAGTGAGTCTACTACAGAGCCCGCTCCAGCCAGTGAGTCCGCTCCAGCCAGTGAGTCTGCTCCAGCCAGTGAGTCCGCTCCAGCCAGTGGGTCTACTACAGAGTCCGCTCCAGCCAGTAAGTCCGCTCCAGCTAGTGGGTCTACTACAGAGCCCGCTCCAGCCAGTGAGTCTACTACAGAGCCCGCTCCAGCCAGTGAGTCCGCTCCAGCCAGTGAGTCCGCTCCAGCCAGTGAGTCCGCTCCAGCCAGTGGGTCTGCTCCAGCCAGTGGGTCTACTACAGAGCCCGCTCCAGCCAGTGAGTCTACTACAGAGCCCGCTCCAGCCAGTGAGTCCGCTCCAGCCAGTGGGTCTGCTCCAGCCAGTGGGTCTACTACAGAGCCCGCTCCAGCCAGTGAGTCTACTACAGAGCCCGCTCCAGCCAGTGAGTCCGCTCCAGCCAGTGAGTCCGCTCCAGCCAGTGAGTCCGCTCCAGCCAGTGGGTCTACTACAGAGTCCGCTCCAGCCAGTGAGTCCGCTCCAGCCAGTGGGTCTACTACAGAGCCCGCTCCAGCCAGTGAGTCTACTACAGAGCCCGCTCCAGCCAGTGAGTCCGCTCCAGCCAGTGAGTCCGCTCCAGCCAGTGAGTCCGCTCCAGCCAGTGGGTCTGCTCCAGCCAGTGGGTCTACTACAGAGCCCGCTCCAGCCAGTGAGTCTACTACAGAGCCCGCTCCAGCCAGTGAGTCCGCTCCAGCCAGTGAGTCCGCTCCAGCCAGTGAGTCCGCTCCAGCCAGTGGGTCTACTACAGAGCCCGCTCCAGCCAGTGAGTCTACTACAGAGCCCGCTCCAGCCAGTGAGTCCGCTCCAGCCAGTGAGTCCGCTCCAGTCAGTGAGTCCGCTCCAGCCAGTGGGTCTGCTCCAGCCAGTGGGTCTGCTCCAGCCAGCGGCGCCCGACCCCCGTACATGAACGTACTATCCGTCCCCTTTCGGCCTGTTCCGCATCCTCCCACCTGCGACTTATCCGACGCGACCCCTGTAGTAAGTCCGCGGACGGACCCACGGAAGACCAGCCGAACGGCCGCGCCAGGTGAAGCGTCGTGCGCCGCGCCGCCCGGGCGCGTAATCGGGGGCGCGTCCACCGACTGACTACGGGGGCCCTGTGGAATAAGTTACAGGTGGGAGGGTGACCAGCGGTTGTCCGCGTGCTGCTTTTCCGTCCCCTTTCGGCCTGTTCCGCGGCCTCCCACCTGCGACTTATCCGACGCGCCCCCTGTAGTAAGTCCGCGGACAGACCCACGGAAGACCAGCCGAACGGCTGCGCCGGACGAAGTGTCGCGCGCCGCGCCGCCCGGGCGCGTAATCGGGGGCGCGTCCACCGACTGACTACGGGGCCCTGTAGTATAAGTTACTGGTGGGAGGGTGACCAGTGGTTGTCCACGTACAGCTTTTACGTCCCCTTTTCCGCAGCCTCCCACGGGTATTTTCGAACGGCCGTAACTCCGAGACGCCGGGGCCTAGACCCACCAAATTCGGGTCGGAGTAAGATCGCGGGGGCGGTGTTGGGTCGGGGTGTACAGGGACAGCCTATCTGTACCCTTCCGACCTAAATTTTGGGAAACGGCCTGTGGCGCCCCCCGACGGGCGGCGGAGGGCCGGGGGGCGCCCGGGGCGCCCTCGGGCGGGCGTTTCGGGGGCATCCCCGAACGGCCTACGTGCCCTTGCCGGATAGGCCGCGCATGTACGCGGGGGAGCGCTTCCCGCACAGGGGAGGAGGAGGGGGGTCCATTTCGGAGTAAGTTCGCATACCAGGCAGGCCGAGGAAGCGCAGTTACTGGGAAATGCACCAGCGCCGCCCCCTGTGCATTTTCGAGTAAGAATGCATGCGTTTACCCGAAATTGCAGGCCGGGTGGCCTGGTCCATTTGCGGGTGAATCTAGCTGCGTCTTACTGGAGAGTGTAAGTCAGAAGGGTCTCAGAGACTGACAGGTGAGACAGTTAGGTTTAGGGTGCAGGTCCAGTGGGAGATGGTTAGGTTTAGGGGTGCAGGTCCAGTGGGAGATGGTTAGGTTCAGGTGCAGGAGGGCTGAGACGGTTAGGTTTAGGGTGCAGGTCCAGCGGGAGATGGTTAGGTTTAGGTGCAGGCGGGCCGAGACGGTTAGGTTTAGGGTGCAGGTCCAGTGTGAGGTGGTTAGGTTTTGGAGGAGAAGAGAAGTAAGTGATTTGGCCACGACTCACTGGAAAGTGTGTCTGGAGGAAGAGGCCTGTGTGATAGAACAAAGCAAGGGGAGTCAGAAGGTCTCAGGGACTCCGAACTTGTATATCGCAATATATGCATAGGTTTTTCAAGTCATAAAGCCCATAAACGAAAAACCCGCTGTCACTGGGAAAGGAACAGCAATCCTACGGGCTCCTCGTCGAATAGATAGCAGGTGGGAGGCCGCAGGGTAAGGGAAGCTGCCATCGGTGTACAAACACATGCATATATTCAAGTTTCTCAAGTCACAAACCCCATAAAACGAAACCCATGGTCACCGTCACGCGAGCAGCATCCCCAAACGTCCTACGGGGTCCTCATTGGATAGATAGCTGGTGGGAGGCTGTCGGGTAAGGGAAGGCGCCTCCCAGCTGCAACCAATTTGAGTAAGCCATCTGTATGCAGATATATTCAAGTTTCCCTGTATTTGACCTGTGTGATAGAACAAGCAAGGGGTCAGAAGGTCCCAGGGACCCCGGGAGCCTGTATGTACACCGACAGCCTACAAAGAATAAGCAGGGGGTGGGATGCGCGGAAAGCCAGGGGTCAAAAGGTCGCAGGGGCTCCAAACTCGATGTGGTGGTAGTCAAGGGGCCCTCGGTTCCAGGTCCTGGATTTCGGGGTTCAGGATGGTTCCCAAGCATGTTTTTTCGCGGTGCAAAATTCTTCTCCCTTTTCGGTTCCCATTGAAAAGAGTCTTTCTGCCTATGACAGCAAGAGGCCCGAGAGAGAGATTGCAACAAAGCGGCCTAAAAACGTGTCCCTGCGTGCGGGAGACCCTTCCTCTCAACAAGCTGTCCCTGGGGCCCCACGTATAGTTTGGGCCCCTGGCTGTACACCAACAGCCTATGTAGAATAGGCAGGGAGTGGGATGCGCAGAAAGCAAAAGGGGCAAAACCATGGCCCGTGGGCCACGGACTATCCACAGACGGCCTAGGGGGGCCCTGTCGGATAAGTTAAGAGTGGGAGGGTGACCAGTGGTTGTCCACGGAATGCGCTTTGGTCCCCTTCCAGCCTATTTGGCGGGTCATCACAACAACTGTAACTTATCCAACGTGTGCAATCTGTGTACAGGCCATCCACTTGACCTGGACATCCCCAAACATCCTACAGGGTCTGTGTCGAATAGATAAAAAGTGGGAGACTTGCAGGTAAGGGAAGCCACCTGTGTACAAAGATATGCATCATTTCAACATTTTTCAAGTCAAAAATCCCATAAAATGAAACTCAAAGTCACTGCAGAATCCCCAAACAGTCTGTGTAGAATAGATATAAAGTGGTAGACTTGCGTGTAAGGGAAGTCGATAAGCCGCCTGTGTACAAAGATATGCACAATTTCAATATTTTTCATTCAAAAATCCCATAAAATGAAACTCAAAGTCACAGCAGAATCCACAAACAGCCTAAACAGTCTGTGTAGAATAGATATAAAGTGGTAGACTTGCGTGTAAGGGAAGTCGATAAGCCGCCTGTGTACAAAGATATGCATCATTTCAACATTTTTCAAGTCAAAAATCCCATAAAATGAAACTAACCGTTTGAACAGAAACCCCAAACAGCCTAAACAGTCTGTGTAGAATAGATATAAAGTGGTGGACTTGCGTGTAAGGGAAGTCGATAAGCCGCCTGTGTACAAAGATATGCATCATTTCAACATTTTTCAAGTCAAAAATCCCATAAAATGAAACTCAAAGTCACTGCAGAATCCCCAAACAGCCTAAACGGTCTGTGTAGAATAGATATAAAGTGGTGGACTTGCGTGTAAGGGAAGTCAATAAGCCGCCTGTGTACAAAGATATGCACAATTTCAATACTTTTTCAAGTCAAAAATCCAATAAAATGTAACTCAAAGTCACTGCAGAATCCCCAAACAGCCTAAACGGTCTGTGTAGAATAGATATAAAGTGGTAGACTTGCGTGTAAGGGAAGTCGATAAGCCGCCTGTGTACAAAAATATGCACAATTTCAATACTTTTTCAAGTCGAAAATCCCATAAAATGAAACTCAAAGTCACTGCAGAATCCCCAAACAGCCTAAACGGTCTGTGTAGAATAGATATAAAGTGGTAGACTTGCGTGTAAGGGAAGTCGATAAGCCGCCTGTGTACAAAAATATGCACAATTTCAATACTTTTTCAAGTCAAAAATCCCATAAAATGAAACTCAAAGTCACTGCTGCATCCCCAAACAGCCTAAACGGTCTGTGTAGAATAGGTGTAAACTGGGAGGTTTTCGCGTAAGGGAAGCGGCCTCCCACCTGCTGTCTATCTGACGGTGACCCAGTAAGCCACCTGTGTACACCAACTTGTGTACAGGCCATCCACTTGACCTGTCCCTAAACCTAACCGTCTCGGCCCCCCTGCCCCTAACCCTAAGCCCCTAACCCTAACCGCCCGGGCCCCCCAGTGCCTAACCCTAACCGCCCGGGCCCCCCAGCGCCTAACCCTAACCCCCTAACCCGCCTGGGCCCCCCCGCCCCAAACCCTGGCCGCCTCCCGCCCCGGGCGGTCGTTTCGGGGGAGTTTAGGCGGTCAGGGGGAGGTTCGGGCAGTCCGTGGACGCGAGGAAGACTACGGTGGAGGAAGGTCGGTCAGGGGGAGGTTTAGGCCGTTCGTGGACGGGCGATGAAGGGTAGTCGGTCGGCGGTAGGTTTAGGCCGTTCGTGGACGGGCGGCGGGGGGTAGTCGGTCGGCGGGAGGTTTGGGCCGTTGGCGTACGTCTAGGCGCTCGGGGGGAGCCCTAGGCTGTCCCCGTCCCGTGGCGCGAGGGCGCCCCCCCCTGGCCAGGCGCCCTTGCCCCGGGGGTAAGGCCGAAACCTCCCCCCCGCGCGCTAGGAGATGGGGGAGCGGGCGTCCACGGCGAGGCCACGAACAGCCGGTTCCCTTGCTCCCCTAAGGGCACGGCGTTCTGTGGGAGCGTACGCGAACGGCCTGTTTTGCAGGCCGCGGACGGCCGTTGGTGGGAGGTGCGCGCCGCCCCCCAGGGATTTTTCCGAAAATCCTGGCTCCCGGACGCGGTACCGGCTGCGGCCACGGGGTGGAGCGCTTCTCCACGGATGTCCTAAACGTCCCCTTTCGGCCTAGGTGCTTCCACGGAAGTCCTAAGCGTCCCCTTTCGGCCTAGATTTTTTCCACCAAAGTCCTAAGCGTCCCCTTTCGGCCTAAGTTTTTCCATGGACGTCCTAAACGTCCCCTTTCGGCCTAGATTTTTTCCACCAAAGTCCTAAACGTCCCCTTTCGGCCTAAGTTTTTCCACCAAAGTCCTAAACGTCCCCTTTCGGCCTAAGTTTTTCCACGGACGTCCTAAACGTCCCCTTTCGGCCTAAGTTTTTCCACCAAAGTCCTAAGCGTCCAGTTTCGGCCTAACTCTCGCCACCAAAGTCCGAAAACGTCCCCATTCGGCCAAGGCTTCCCACCAAAGTCCTAAACGTCACCTTTCGTCCTATGCCAGAGGTAAGGGGCAAAACGTACACTTGGCCGCTCACTTAAGAAGGAAACGGGCGTCCATTTGTTGCAGCGCTCCCTCCGACTGACTAGACGTACAGTGGCAACTTAAATGAATGGGGTTTTTCCCACCAACGACCTAAATTCCCTTCGTCTGAGCCCGCTGCCGTCCCAGAGCAGCCCCAGCCTGAGCACGCTGCCGTCCCAGAGCAGCCCCAGCCTGAGCACGCTGCCGTCCCAGAGCAGCCCCAGCCTTAGCACGCGGCCGTCCCAGAGCAGCCCCAGCCTGAGCACGCGGCCGTCCCAGAGCAGCCCCAGCCTGAGCACGCGGCCGTCCCAGAGCAGCCCCAGCCTGAGCACGCGGCTGTCCCTGAGCAGCCCCAGCCTGAACACGTTGCCGTCCCAGAGCAGTTCCAGTCTGAGCCCGCTGCCGTCCCTGAGTCCTCCGCTCTCCCTGATACGGCCACGGAGACCGTCACTGAGCTGTCCGCTCTCCCTGATACGGCCACGGAGGCCGTCACCGAGCTGTCCGCTCTCCCTGATACGGCCACGGAGGCCGTCACCGAGCTGTCCGCTCTACCTGATACGGCCACGGAGGCCGTCACCGAGCTGGCCGCTCTCCCTGATACGGCCACGAAGCACCCTTGGCCAGCCCTGTCGCCGCCGTCCAAGCCTACTACCCTGCCGCCGCCGTCCAAGCCTACTGCTCTGCCGCCGTCCAAGCCTTCTGCCCTGCCGCCACCGCCCAGATCTTCTGTCCTGCCGTCATCATCCAAGCCTTCTGCCCTGCCGCCGCCGCCCAGGCTTTCTGCCCTGCCGCCACTGCCCAGGCCGTCTGAACCGTTGGAACCAGCCTGGTCAGTTCCTCCGGCACCACCCTGGCAATCAGCCAGGATTCCAGACCCGCTGGAACCAGCCTGGTCAGTTCCTCCAGCGCCACCCTGGCACTCAGCCAGGACTCCAGAACCACTGGAACCAGCCTGGTCGATTTCCCCCAGCGCCACCCTGGCTGTCGGCCAGGACCCCAGGTCTGTTGACACCCGCTTGGTCAGTTCCTCCAGCACCGCCTTGGCAACTTGCCAGAACCCTGACCCCACTAGAGTCTCCATGGACTGTTCCCCCGGCTCCCCCCTGGCCTTCTGTTGGAGACTCTGGTCCTGGCCCACCATCCCTCCCCCTGATCCTCCTCCTGTCCACCTCCCTCCTGAGTTTTGGTGTTTTTGTTTTGTCTGGTGGAGCGTCTGGTAGCCGCTCCTTTGAGGGGGGGTAATGTCACGATCACCAGTGAGAGTGCCCTATCAGCCACTAGAGGGCACTCCATTCTGGACTCTCATTTCCATCCATTGCATTCACTACATTACCCATAACGCACTCCCCGGACTCGTTATCACCATGTCATTGCACTCAGCTGTTTTGTGTTTCATCATTAGTGTCTGTCTACTTATACTCAGTTGTGTCTGTCCTTGGTTGTGGTTTGTTGTATTTTGTTACGGGCACTTTTGTTTCTCTGGCTTTCTGTATTTGACTGTTTTTGTGGAGTTTACCCTTTGCCTGTGTTCTGGATTACATGCTTGGAGTTTCCTGTAATAAACATCGCTGCACTTGGATCTTACCATCTTGTTCTTGTGCGCACCGTGACAGAGATAGAGCTGGGTAAACAAATCTGGAAAGACCCTCAGCTTTGGAAAGCAACACTCTCCCAAACAAAGTCAGATCCCTTTGTAACCAGTTATTCAGAATATTTTTTGTTGTTTTATTTTTAGGCATAAAATTCAGTTGTTCACGTGTATATGTATTTTTGGAAATATGAATGCCCAGATATTTAACAGAGTCCTTCACTGGTATGTTTTCAACTAATAGATCTGTACAGTCGTGTATAAATAAAATTTCACATTTTTTAAGATTTAACATTAAGCCAGAGGTTTTGGAGAATTTAGATATACATTCCAGGGCAGTTTTAACTTGATTTTTATCTCTCAGAAATAAAGCAGTATCATCTGCCAATTGGGAAATTTTGATTTCTCTATCAAATATTTTCAGTCCCAGAATGTTCTGATTATTCAAAACCTGAATAGAAAGAAGCTCAGCCACTAATAAGAATAGAAAGGGAGAGATTGGACAGCCTTGACGTTTGCCACGATGGATCCCAAATCTTTTAGAGGTTCCCATATTAAGAATAATAGAGCTATTAATATCTTTATAAAACATTTCTATAATATCAATAAAATTATTGCCAAAACCAAAAACTTTCAGTGAGTGAATTAAGAAGCCATGTTCGATGGTGTCAAAAGCTTTACAGAAATCTAACAACACAATAAGAGCCCCTGAGTCAGTTTGATCAGAATAATCTAGAAGGTCAATTATAAGGCGAATGTTATTACTAATGTGTCTATTTTTCATGAAACCAGTTTGAGTCTCATTAATGATTTCATTCAATCCAGATTTTAATCTTTTAGCATAAACTAGTGCAAACAATTTATAATCTATATTTAAGAGAGTGATAGGTCTCCAATTATCTATATTTTGAGGATCTTTATCTGGTTTAGGAATCAGGGAGATTAATCCTTGTTTCATAGAAGTAACCAAATTCTTTTTTTTAATACATTCATTAAACAGTAAGAAAAGGGGATCTTCCAATACCTTCCAAAAGTGCTCGTAGAATTCAGTTGAAAGCCTGTCTGGACCTGGACTCTTACCCTTTTTCATATATTGAAGTGCTGACAGTAATTCCTCCTTCTTGAGGTCGGAATCACAAAGGTTTTTGAAGTCATTACTAATTAACGGAATAAAATCTTGAATATCATTAGTAAATGATTTACAAAGGTCATAATTACTGATAAATAAATACTGATAAAGTTTTTCATAAAAAGAGCTGATAAAATCTGAAATTAGTTTGGGATCCTTGCATAGGGAGTTGTTAATATATAATGCCGACAAAGAATTTCTCTTAAAATTCCTTTTTTCAAGAGCAAAAAAATATACTGTATTCCTCTCTCCCTTTTCTATCCATCTAGCTCTTGAATACACAAAAGAACCACTAGCTTTGCTAGTATATAAGTTATCAAGTTTTAGTTTTAAGGATTGGAGCTCACTTTCCTGTGTTTGAGAGAGTGTCTGAACTTTCCAAAGAGTATCAATTTTGTTCAGTAGTTCTGTTTCTATGCGATCTCTGTCTTTTTTTAATTCCTTACTTCTCCTAATGGCAAATTCTCTGGATTTGAATTTAAATAACTCCCATTTAGAAGCATAATCTAATTTCTCTGAATTAAAGATATTGGTGGCTATAAAGGTTTCAATATCTTTTGTAAAAATTTCATCTTCTAAGATAGAGTTGTTAAGTTTCCAATAACCACGGAGGCTGGGCTAGCATAATGATGGGAGATATCTTGAACATGTTGTAGCAGACTGGAGGAAATAAGAAATAGGTCAATTCTCGATTTTAAAGACTTTGATACATTGCTCTATGTATATTCAAATGAATTATTATTAAAATAGCGCCATGAATCCACTAAAGATAGATCTTTACATAAGAAATCAATGATATTAGGGTTTTGGGAGTGGGGTCTAACTTTCCTTGGAAATCTATCCATTATATCATCAGAGACTTCGTTAAAATCTCCTGCAATTATTAACTTAGCATTTGGGTTTGTTTTCAGCAATTGACATAAAATAAGAGAAATGAAAATTTGAATCAGAAGCAGCTGAATGAGTCTCTTGCAAGAAAATGAAATCTGCAACATCTACAAAACAAAAATATTGCTTTTCTTTTAATGTCATCTCTTAAGCCCCGCACATTTAAAGAAACAATGTTCAGCTGGTTGAACTCGAATTTGTCCATTAACAAATAAAAGTATAATAAAAATTACTGGAAAAAGAAAGAAAATGAAAATGACAACTACAGTGTGTACTTGGAAGTTATGTAACGCTGTTTCCTTTAAGAAGGATCAGGGAATCAGTAGAATAAGGTCGAACGCCCTTTGAAGGATGTCAATAATTCGAACTGGGCAAACATGTGCAGAAAAAAAATAAATAAATCGAACCTGACACGCGTTTAGAAATTTGTGGTCAGTTTATGGATGTGGTGCTGAGTTGGCAGCGATTCTCTTGTTATTGATAACAGCAAATGGACCGCTGAAACCGGCCTTTCTTTCCTTCCTTTCGTGCCGCCAGGACAAGGGGCCAAAGTTTGTTCCGACTTTCAATGTCCGCTCTGGATAGGGACTCCTTGACATAGAGAGCGTTCTCTCTGAGGTAAATAGAATTCTTAGCTTCCATCCAAATGATGTTGCGGTACCTCCGTGTGACGAAACGATGATGTGTCGCGGCGAGCCGTCTGGTCGTTGTTTGCCTACACGATGGACCACATCCACAGCCTCCTCCAGCTTGTCTTTGATTTGCGGGACCACTCTCGCAAGATGATTTATGGTGATCGTTCGGACATTTTCTTCCATACGTTCTTTCACTCCGAGCAATTTCAAACACCATCTGTGGCTGTACCTTTCTAGCTTTTCCACTCTGGACTTGAGAGACACATTCTCTTGTTGCATATGTTGTATCGAAGCTTCGGCCTTACCGATCTTTTCGCCATGAGTGGCAACATCTGAAATGAGTCGATTGACGGTGTCTGACAAAGAATTAACAGCCGCAGTTGTGATCTCAATGGAGCTCTCGATGTGAGTTATCTTTTGAAAAACCGCGTCTTGCTTGGAGTTCAGGGACTGAATAGCATCGAATATCTAAGAGAAACAACACTATCAGATTTTTTCTTTTTTTCCAGGAGGACTTTTGCTGGGTGTAGCAAGACATGAGTCGAAATCCTTTTCAAACTTATCTTGAGATCTAATGGAGGCTTCTCCGGATTCAGGCACGGAGACATCCATGGTTTGTTCAAGAGATTCACAAGACATCAGACTGTCCATGTTCCACGAGGCACGCAAGTTCCTATTTGTTCGTTTTTTGCCCATTAAACTTACAGGCGGGTTCCAGCTTTTGTTGTACAGTTTTTAGCGAGTAAAATCATCCGCCATAGGAGCAAAGTAACAACCCATTGACCAAAAAAATTCCTTCTCAATCAGAGCAGGTGCGCATAACAGGTCTTTTGCATGACGCGGTTCCCTGTACACTTTCTCATTTGAGCTCCGAGAAAAAAAAAAAAAAAAACACAACATTTCATTTGAAACTGAAGACAATTAGCTGTCTGATCGGCAGGTCAACTACCTGTGTTTGTGGAGAGAAGAAAATGTGAAACTATTTTTAATTATAGTTATAGTTACATGATTTGCTATGAATTGGGTTTCTTGCATTGGTCAGTTACTAACCATTAACTTACACTGTGTCCTTAACCAGGTGATTCTCCTGACAATAGGCTACACTGGATAAAGGTATGTGACTTTCAATAAATTATATTTAAATTATATAATACATTTATTGTAGTGAGGAAACTGGGGGTAACTCAGTTGGCAGTTTTTTTTTTTTTTTTTTTTTTTTTGCATTTCACAGAGTAAATTTATAGACTTGTAAAAAAAATTGTAAAAAAAAAAAAAAAAAAAAAAAGTGACGACTTAACGTGTATGCACCATATGTTGCTGGTTGCTCAAAGTCTGCCATTGCATTAGTTCCCATTGCCATCCATAATCTATTTTTGTTGATCCCATGGTTACATACATTAGCTAAAAAAAAAAAAAAAAAAAAAAAAAAAAAATGTGTTTACTTCCACCATTTTAAAGTCACATCTTTCTATTTAACATTGATGAGGCTGTGATAAAATCAAATATACCTGATTACCTGTGGAGAAAATAACAAGATGCTTACCTGATGAAGCTGTAAGAATGAAAAGAGAATGCAACCAATCTGGGTAGCGTTTCCCAAAAGCATTGTAAGCCTAAGTTGATCGTAGCTCCATTGGTTTCCAAAGCACCATTATCTAGAGCATTACCCACAACTAATCAAGGCTTTTGGACCGCTTGTAGCCATGTGGACCATGAGCTTTGAAGCGAAGCCTAGCTTTTTCAAGCGAGTTGTTCGACATACCAACTGTTTTCGTAACTGTCACGGTTCGCAGATCCACTGTGTCATTCTGTTGTCTGTGTGTGGGTTGTGGGGTGTGTCACCTGATTGTTCTGTGTGGGCGTCGCCGCTGATTACTGATCAGCGGCAGCTGGTGGTTATTAGATCTTGCCTATTTAACGCCTTGTCTTTCGTCTCATGTTTGTCAGATCGTTGTTTTGGAGTCCTAGTGTTGTCTTGTGTTACCGTGTTTCTTGTTTCCTGGAGTTGGAGTTGGAGTTGCTGTTTCCTGTCTGTTCCCCTGGATACTCGTTCTGGATTTACCTTGCTCATCTCATCTCACGGATTCTCTCCACGGAGCACCACTCACCACGGACACCAGCGCCCATCCAGTCCCTGTGTTACCATCTCTCCTGCTGTCTGTGTTGTGACTGTACTGTGTGTATATATCTGACTACCTGGCGTGAAGCACTATTAAAGTGAATAACTTGCTATTGCATCCAGTCTTCTTTTCACGTGACAGAACGATCTGACCATCTACTATGGATGCAGCGAGTTCAGCAGCTTTCACGGAGTTCACCAGTCATGCTGTTAATCGTATGGACCAGCAGCAGGAGAGTCTTTCATCCACCGGACGCGCCGTCCAGGCGCTGGTAACACAGGTGTCCGAGCTCTCCCAGCAGCTACAACAACTTCGCGCTCCCACTGCGCCAGCCCCACCGTCCATTCCCCCACCAACACCCGTACAAAGAGACCTGTCGGAGCCCCGCCTTCCCGTTCCTCAGAACTATGCCGGTGAGCCAGATTTTTGTCGAGCGTTTTTGAATAAATGTTCTCTCCATTTCACCCTGCAGCCACGCACCTTTGAGAGGGAGGAGTCCAAGGTGGCGTTTGTACTGACCCTGCTCACCGGGAAGGCGGCGCTATGGGGAACGGCGGTTTGGGAAAACCAGGACCCGTGCTGCTCCTCGTTCACGGCACTTGCCGCCGAGATGAGGAGGGTGTTCGACCGTGCGGTTGCGGGAAAAGAGGCCGCCCGCAAACTCACCGCTCTCAAGCAGGGCAACCGCACGGTCGCTGACTATGCCATCGAGTTCCGCACCCTCGCGGCAGAGTGTCGGTGGAACAAGGAGGCGCAGTGGGACGTGTTCCTGCATGGGCTGGCTGATCGTATCCACCGGGAGATATACACGTTGGACCTTCCAGAGACATTCAACGGGCTTGTTGAGCTGGCGCTTCGAGTTGATTCTCACCTCCGACGAGTGGAGTCACTAGTGGAATCCGGAGAGAGGCACAGCGGTCTTCCTGTCAGCCCGGTGGATGCGGTTAGCCCAGCACCCGATCCTGAGCCCATGCAGGTAGGGAGAGCTCGGCTTTCTCGGGAGGAGCGGGAGTGTCGGAGGTCCCTTGGTCTTTGCTTATACTGCGGGACATCGGGACACATCATCAAGAACTGCCCGGTAAAAGACCAAGCCCGATAGTAAACTCGAGGCTACTATCGGGCGGGATCTCCGCCGAGAAGTCCTCGCCATCGACCCTCCTCCCGGTTAGACTGAGATCGACATCACCTGTAGCGCACTTTTGGATTCTGGGGCGGAGGGCAGTTTCATGGACATCACGTTTGCACGACAACATGGAATTCCTACATCATCCCTTGAGCACTCCATTTCAGTCAACGCACTCAATGGACAGTCTCTTTCCAGTCTCTCCCACACTACGGATTACATCATCCTCGTCACTTCCGGTAACCATTCAGAAGAAGCACAGTTCCTCCTCATGGACACCCCTCACGCACCTGTCGTTCTTGGACACCCCTGGCTCACCAAACACAACCCTCACTTCGACTGGCAACTCGGAACTATTACTGAATGGAGCACCCAGTGTCACAAGTCTTGTCTATTGTCTGCTTGTCCCACGGTGTCTGTTTCTGTTTTGCAGGATGAGGCGGTGGATCTGTCTAACGTGCCCAAGGAGTACCTTGACCTGAAGGAGGTGTTCAGTAAGTCCCGAGCTGCTTCTCTCCCTCCGCATCGTCCCTACGATTGTGCAATAGACTTAGTTCCGGGTAAGTCTCCGCCTAAAGGCAAGTTGTACTCTCTATCTGTTCCCGAGAGGGAGGCCATGGAGAAGTATATTTCTGATTCCCTGGCAGCCAAGTTCATCCGCCCTTCCTCATCTCCAGCGGGGGCGGGGTTCTTTTTTGTGGGGAAGAAAGACGGGTCTTTGCGACCTTGTATTGATTACCGGGAGCTGAACAACATCACGGTAAAGAATACTTATCCTTTGCCGTTGATGTCTTCAGCCTTCGAGAGGTTGCAAGGAGCGTCCATTTTCACTAAATTGGACTTAAGAAACGCATATCATTTGGTCCGCATCAGGGAGGGGGATGAGTGGAAGACCGCTTTTAACACCCCTAGAGGGCACTTTGAATACTTGGTCATGCCCTTCGGGCTGTCCAACTCGCCCGCGGTCTTCCAGGCACTCGTCAATGACGTGTTGAGAGACATGGTTGACCAGTTCATATATGTCTACCTGGACGACATATTGATTTTTTCATCGTCTCTCCAGGAGCATGTTCAACACGTCAGACGAGTGCTTCAGCGGCTGTTAGAGAATGGGCTTTTTGTCAAGGCGGAGAAATGCGAATTTCATGCACAATCTGTTTCTTTCCTAGGGTACATCGTCTCGTCGGAGGGAATTCGCATGGATCCTGACAAGGTTAAGGCTGTGGTGGATTGGCCAAGTCCAGATTCCCGTAAGGCCCTACAGCGGTTTCTGGGGTTCGCCAATTTTTACCGGCGTTTTATTCGCAATTTCAGCCAACTAGCCGCACCTCTGACCGCTTTGACCTCCTCCAGAACGACCTTCAGGTGGTCAGATGCAGCCGAGGCTGCATTTGCCAAACTGAAGGGCCGCTTCGTTTCGGCCCCCATTCTGATAGCCCCTGATCCTTCGCGTCAGTTCGTGGTGGAGGTCGACGCGTCAGAGGTGGGGGTAGGTGCAGTTCTCTCCCAGCGTTCTCCCTCAGATAACAAGATGCACCCTTGCGCGTATTATTCTCATCGTTTGTCTCCCGCTGAACGCAATTATGATATTGGTAACAGAGAGTTGTTGGCAGTCAAATTAGCGTTGGAAGAGTGGCGTCACTGGTTAGAGGGTTCAGGGGTACCCTTTATCGTTTGGACTGATCATAAGAATTTAGAGTATATACGATCGGCTAAAAGACTCAATTCCAGGCAGGCTCGGTGGGCACTTTTTTTCGGTCGTTTTGATTTTACTCTATCGTACCGCCCGGGCTCCAAGAACATCAAGCCCGATTCTCTTTCTCGCATTTTTGATCCCTCCGAACGCCCGTCTACTCCCGAGTGTATTCTTCCCGAGACATTAGTGGTCTCCACTCTTACATGGGAGATCGAATCGAAGGTCCTGGCGGCCTTAGAAGGGGTAACGCCTCCGCCCGCATGCCCACCGAACCGTTTGTTTGTGCCGGATGAGTTAAGGTCCTGCGTCATCAAGTGGGGTCATTGTTCTAACGTGGCTTGCCATCCAGGGGTTAATCGAACCAGATTTTTGGTCAAGCAACGATTCTGGTGGCCAGGTATGGCTCGCGACATTCGCGATTTTGTTTTGGCTTGCTCGGTCTGTGCTACTGGTAAAACTTCCAACCGCCCTCCAGATGGGTTACTCCAACCGCTGTCTGTCCCTTCGAGACCCTGGTCCCATATCGCGCTAGATTTTGTGACCGCCCTCCCACCCTCCCAAGGGTATACGGTTGTTTTGACCGTTGTGGACCGGTTCTCGAAGGTGACCCATTTTATACCCTTAGCCAAATTACCCTCTGCTAAGGAGACAGCGGTTACTGTCATTGATCATGTCTTCCGGCTACATGGCCTCCCGGTGGATGTGGTTTCTGACAGGGGTCCCCAATTTGTGTCCAAATTCTGGCAAGAGTTTTGTAAGTTACTGGGGGCAACGGTTAGTCTTTCCTCTGGGTTCCATCCCCAGACCAATGGTCAGACCGAGAGAGCCAACCAGGATTTAGAGCGAATGTTGCGATGTTTGGCGTCCAAGAATCCTTCCTCCTGGAGCCAACAACTCTCTATGATTGAGTACGCTCACAACTCGTTACCAGTGTCTTCTACGGGCCTTTCTCCGTTTGAATGTAGCCTAGGTTACCAGCCACCTGTGTTTCCCAGTCTGGAGTCCGAAGTTGCGGTCCCCTCTGCCCACGCCTTTGTCCAGAGGTGCCATCGCACTTGGAACAGAGCCCGCGAGACTCTGTTGCAAGTGAGGGCGCACCAAGGCTAAGACCGATCGCCACCGGTCAAAGCCACCCGTATACGTCGTTGGTCAAAAAGTGTGGCTTTCTACTAAGATAATTCCGCTCCGCTCCGTGGCTAATAAGCTTGCTCCCAAATTCATTGGCCCGTTTACTGTCACTAAGATCATTAGTCCAGTGGCAGTCCGCCTCAAATTGCCTCCGGCGTACTGGAGGATTCATCCCGCCTTCCATGTGTCCAAAATCAAACCAGTTTTTCATTCACCACTTAATCCGCCTGCTCCGGTTCCTCCACCGCCGCGTCTCGTAGACGGGGAACCAACTTATTCAGTTAATCGTATTCTGGACTCGAGGCGGAGGGGACGCGGATTCCAGTACTTGGTGGACTGGGAAGGTTACGGTCTGGAGGAGAGAAGTTGGGTACCTGCGAGGGACATTCTGGATCACTCCCTTATTGATGATTACAATCAACAGGTAAGGAGTGGTGGGAACGCCGAGAGGCGTTCCTAGGAGGAGGGGTACTGTCACGGTTCGCAGATCCACTGTGTCATTCTGTTGTCTGTGTGTGGGTTGTGGGGTGTGTCACCTGATTGTTCTGTGTGGGCGTCGCCGCTGATTACTGATCAGCGGCAGCTGGTGGTTATTAGATCTTGCCTATTTAACGCCTTGTCTTTCGTCTCATGTTTGTCAGATCGTTGTTTTGGAGTCCTGGTGTTGTCTTGTGTTACCGTGTTTCTTGTTTCCTGGAGTTGGAGTTCTCGTTGCTGTTTCCTGTCTGTTCCCCTGGATACTCGTTCTGGATTTACCTTGCTCATCTCATCTCACGGATTCTCACCACGGAGCACCACTCACCACGGACACCAGCGCCCATCCAGTCCCTGTGTTACCATCTCTCCTGCTGTCTGTGTTGTGACTGTACTGTGTGTATATATCTGACTACCTGGCATGAAGCACTATTAAAGTGAATAACTTGCTATTGCATCCAGTCTTCTTTTCACGTGACAGTAACATTTTACTGTCTCTTGCTATTAAGCATCAATTCATGCTGACTTACCATCTGCATGGCACAGATGTACTCAAACCTGCCCTCAGTGTCTCAAATATGTCCACATTGCCTGTGGATGTCCTCAAGGAAAACATACAGGAAGCAGTGCTTAAAAGGTTTCCTGGAGAAACATACATTCAGGTTGCCAATACAGTTACCTGTCATGGCACCACTTACTCAGTGGGAATGATTTTGCCGTATGGATCCACTTGTTGAACTAAATCTGATCCTTATTGTGCATGGCCAGCCTGTATTTGCTGTCAAGTGTCTACATTCATGGTACAGTGAGCACCTTAGGGCTTTTGAATTGGAATCCACAAGACAAGTGACAGTCTGCGAGCAACTAGAATTGACAGACTCCTAGCCCCTTGCAGCTTACGCTGTTGAGCAAAAGCGATTTGTCACCCTGAAGCGTCATATACCCATACAAGATTAGGTATTTTTATACAGTATATATTTATTCTTTCGTTTGTTTCTAAATCCTCAATTCACTGTCATTAGTTAAGTGTTTCACATGACTTTCAAACTTCCTGGGATCTGAAAAAATGCAAAACTACCCAAAAATGTCACCCAGAGGCCTCCTTTACAAGTGACCCATATCTAAATTAAAATTGTAAACTTTTTGATTCATTGCATGCCTAAATTTAACTTAACCAAACTTTTTTTTTTATATAACTAAAGAATCATCATGTCTGCCCGACTTCGAATTATACTGGAAGAAGAAATTCACAAGCTTTCCTTGCCTTCAGGAATTCCACAGACTCTAGAGGAATTGAAGCATATTGTACAAGAAACATCTGCAATACACCAAGATTTTAGTTTTCAGTTCCAGGACCAAGATTTTAATAGTCAGTTTTTACTCTCCTTGAAACTAATGAAATAAAGGACAAAGACAACATCAAGGTGGTCCTTGCTGAACCAGTTATCACAGTAACTTTTCAAGATTATTCTAAGGATCAAGGAGTCCCGGATAGCTTTGATAGCAGTTGCACTGAGTTATTGGAAGATGTTGGTTCCTGCTCCACTGCATCCAGCGATACCACAATTCTGTCTTCTCCAGGTAGCACCTCCTCCCTCCGTTCTGTGCCTTGGCCAGCTCAGTTTGTAATTCCTACCTTCTCTTTTGACACAGAGCTCATTCTTCAAGCAGCAAATGAAGCTAACCTAAAGGACGGAACCTTACTTTGCAATCCTTCTGTAAAATCCAACATTCTGGACAAACTAGCAGAGAGCATCTTTGTCTACACCGCCTATCCATCAAGTACACAAAGGGAGCAGGTTGCTGAGGCCCTGGTTATGAAACATCCATGTTTGATGGACCCAGTATCCTTCAATGGTTTATATAGTTGGCACAACAGCCTGGAAATTTCAGAGCAAATGTGAAACATCTTGGAATACCAGAGCTAAATGTCAACTGTCTCAAGAGAAAGTCAGCTGCAGATAAAACCCCAGCAAAAAACTTAAAAAAAGCAAATAAATCTGAGGTAAACTATCTCCCGCTTCATCCTCAAGGCGAAACATCCCTTGAAAAGGAGAGAGTGGAGCTTCTCTATGAGTACAAGAAGAGAGACAACAACAGTGTCATTAATGAGAAGATGGCGAAAACCTTCTCACTGCGTCATAAAGATGTGATCCAGAAACCACTTATTATTGACTTAAATGCTCGATGGCCTGCCATGTTTGAGTTTTCCCAGGTATGTAGGACATTTTAATACTTATCTAATTGCCTTTGTAATACCAAGTACTTTGTCCGACAAGGTGGGAGTAGTGTGGAATTTGCTGAAACTAAGCTGCTAACTTAACTAAACTGAAACCATGCACTTAAATTAACTCTCATCCAGTGCAGCATCCCTTTCCAGACATCAGGCCACCTAAATGTTGTTCTTAGTGTATTTCTAGGGTTACTTTTTCTAGTTGGTATACTGTTTCTCTTCCCTGTGTCTCTAATTCTTTTCTTTCAGTATCTCATGATGTCCATCTCTCTTGGTCTCTTTCTCAGATCGAGGAGGAATTCCGGTGGATCACACTGAAGCCACTACAGTCCACATTCTTTGGGAAGTTGGATGAATACACGCCTAAATTGTTGAGACTCTACAGGAGGAAGGGAGGAGCTGTTGGGAAGAAACTTGATGAGACCCTTGAAATCATGAATGAGGCATGTACTTTTAAAATTGTAGCAGTTACTTTAATGTTGTAGCATTCTGATATCTGTACTTAAAGGGTCACACAAAAGTTTAATTTCTGTCATTAATTTCTTACCCTCATTTCGTCCAAAACCGTAAGACCTTCTTTCATTTTCGGAACACAAATTAAGATATTTTTGATAAAATCTGAGAATTTTCGGACCCTCCATAGACCGCAACGTCATTGCAACTTTTAAGGTCCAGAAAGACAGTAAAAACATTGCTAAAATAGTCCATGTGACTCCAGTGGCTCAACCTTAATGCCATGAAGCGGCGAGAATACTTTTTGTGCACACAAAAATAATGACATTATTCAACTATTTCATCTCTTCCATGTCAGTCTCCTATGCTGTTCACAGAAAAACACAGCGTTGCCTTTCCGTGTTCTACTTAAAAAAACGCCGGCTTAGTATTGGCCTCTGGTTGGCCAGCTCCTGCGTGTGTTGGCCAGTAGTAAGCCGGTGTTGAAGCGCAACTCTGTGTTTACTACATAAACAGCGTAGCAGACTGACACAAAATTGTTAAAGTCGTTCTGTTTGTGTTTTTTTGCACACAAATAAAAGTACTCGTCGCTTCATCACATTAAGGTTAAGCCACTGTAGTCACATGAACTACTTTAACGATGAGTTCATGAGAGCCCCACGACGCATGCGCGATAACACAGATGACATCCTGACATAGCCGGAAGCGCTTCACTGTCTGTTTACAAGCAGGGTACATACTGTGTATGTAAGCTATTTGAATTTGACATTGATTATGCTTTAGGTCTCGATGTAGTGTATAAAATGGTTCTAAAGTGTTCGAAATCTGCGGACATATTTACAAAGACAGTTTTATGTACAGTGCGCATCTTCCTCTGCTTGTTAACAGACAGTGAAGCGCTTCTGGCTATGAGGTCGTCATCTTCAGCATCTTCTCAGTTCTCGCGCATGCGTCGTGACCCTCTCATAAACTCGCGTCAGAGGCCCACACGGAAGAAAATAAATTGCTGAATAAGGTTGTTATTTTTGTTTGTTTTTTTGCACACAAAAAGCCTTATCATCGCTTCATAAAGTTAAGGTTGAACTGTGATACACCCATGTGTAGTCACAAGGTAATGTGTCTTTGGTATTAATATTTATTTATTATACATTTATTTAATTATTTATGTATTTATTTATTTATTTGACAAAGAGTTTATTGTACACTGAGTCATTAATTATCACTACTTAAGACTGAAGTTTTAAAAGAATACAATTGTTGCCACTAGAGGAAGTCCGTTGTGGGTTGCTATGGTGATGTTTACGCGTGTGTTTACTTCAGACGCTACAAGCTGCGTTTGAGGAAAGCCACTGATCTTTTCGTGTTTACTACTTCTGATAATTCAGGTATATATTCATAAAAGAAATGAAAATATGTGCCATTGCCAATATAAGACATGTCAGTTCACATTTCCTATGTGTTTAAAACTAATAACTTGTTTGTGTTAAATGTTAAAGTAAGGGTAAAACGGTTGATTGTTATGATCGTAGTCAATTCACATGTAAATAATACATTTTATTTTAGTATGCGCTAATTTATTAATATAAAAATGACTCAGAAAGTGTATATTTGTATATTTGTTCAGACTTAAAGTAGTGTGTATGTGTTATGAGCGTGACAGTGATCATTTTGTACAGTAAAGCGGTTTAATTTTAAAAGATACTAATATAACAGTAAAGACTACAGATGTGGTAATAGTGTATTTTGTGATATTGATAAGTATAAAGTGATGATGATATGATGTCAATAAAGAGACGCTACAAGCTGCGTTTGAGGAAAGCCACTGATCTTTTCTTGTGTTTACTACTTCTGATAATTCAGGGGTTTTGTAATCTGTTTACGTGTTCCACGCCCGGGACTCGTAACAGATTCATGGAGGTTCCACCGAGATCAACAACGAGAGTGTGAAGCCAGTTTGGGATCCAGACTTTACGACGACAAGACGACGACACAAAGGGTTGCGTGTGACCTTGTTGCAGCTGCTGACGTCCAGAGAGCCAAAAGGGACCGAGCTGAGAGGAAGGCTACGCATCGCTAAGGGTCGTGAGAGGGTCTGAAGCTGGACAAGATGGCCGATGAAAGAAAACAACTGGTTTGGAAAATCAAGAAAAGCCTTTATACACTGACTGCTGGTGAACTATGTCAGATAGCTGAGAGCATCATACCATCTGCAGGTCAGGATTCATCCAACATATCCAGGGACGACGAAGAAGGTTGTTTCAGCTTCATCTCTTCGTACATGCACAGCAAAACGTTAACAGAACTAGAAGATAAAGGTTACGCACAGTTACTGTTTTTAAAAGACAGTATTGATGAGCTTATTCAGAATCGTGTATCTGTTGTAAGTGATCATTCTATGTATGATTTAATTGAAACAGATGTGTACACTAAAACACCTACACCAGTAAAACATACACAAACACAATCAGCAAGTCCACACATGCAAACATTTACATCACCACTACCCATAAATGCCAATGGTGATACACAGTTTTTAGAGTATGAGAAGCTACTCTCTAGTTATGAGGAATTAGGAAGAAAGCTGTCTGAGTTTAAAATCCCATCTACTGTTGGACGAGTAGAACAATCACCTCTCACAGAGCAGGGTAGCACACAAAATACAAGACACCTACCACCCATACAGTCTGATAGCATGTTGTACTTGAGAGATTTATCATACTTACCACGTAGAGAATTTAAGATATATGGGGGGGAGGTGGGTGACAACACGTCTGACATTGGATACAACAATTTGTGTAAGCAGATCGACGAAGGCCTCAAAGCAAACCACACAGACAGTGAGATCATTCAAGCTGTTCTGCGCATAGTGAAACCAGGACAATTCAAAGAGATGCTCATTAACAAAGATGATTTAACTGTGACTGAACTGAAAAGTTTTCTGCAGTCTCATATGAGTGAAAGGAGCAGCAGTGAGCTTTTCCAAGAGTTGATGAGCACCAGACAACGTGAGAATGAAACACCGCAACAGTTTCTATATCGTGTAATAGGACTGAAACAGAAAGTGATTTTCGCTTCCAAGCAGAGTAACACTAACATTGAATATGAGCCAAGAACGGTCCAGAATGTGTTCCTGCGTACTATACATCAGGGTTTCCTTCCCAAGTACAGTGACATAAGAAGTGAACTAAGACCCTTGCTAACAAACCACACAGTTACTGATGAAACACTACTGAAACAAGTGACAAAAATCTCAAGTGAGGAAAGTGAGCGCCAACGAAGATTAGGCCAAGCCATACAGCGAAAACAGACTCAAGCTCATAGCGCACAGATTGACTCAGGATCGGACGAGAATGAATCAAACACCAAAATGCAAAAAAAGAGCAAGACAAAAACCATACAAGAAATAAGCGCTCAAGTAGAAGCTTTAAAAAGTACAATTGACACTTTGAAACAAGCTAAATGGCCATGTCACTGCTCAGCACAAACGGGAGCAGGTTCACATGCTGTACATAGACCAACATCAACAAAGAGAGGAGGACCATATGGGTGTCCGAGGTGTATAGAGGAAGGTAACAGCTCATGCAACCACTGCTTTATCTGTGGAGAAGAAGGACACCGAGCCATTGGATGCGGTTAAAGGGCAAGGGGCACAAGGAATACTTACCAGACTACTGAACTGAGATTATCAACTGGAAAAAGATTCCCAGAGAACAGAGTACATGAAGCCAATGCAAACAGTGCAGTCTGCTCTTCCGTGTCTAGAAAGACAAACTCGACAAAGAACAGAGTAGCAGAGCTAATTGGAAACAAATGCTTGTTAAAGTGTAACATTAATGGTTATGCCGTGTCCGCCCTACTTGATACAGGTGCTCAGGTCAGTATCATTGATCAGACATGGAAAAGAACCTATTTACCCAATCAGCACCTACGACCTCTGAGTGAACTAATGGGGTCTAAACCTCTTCATGTCTTGGCCGTTAATGGAGATGTCTTACCGTTCGATGGATGGGTTGAAGCAACAGTAAACCTCCCTGGCAACAGTGATCCACAGTTAGCCATTCAAGTTCCTTTCCTGGTTAGTAAAATGGCTCTTGAGCGACCCATCCTGGGATTTAACGTCATTGAACAGCTGGTCAAAGGACAGACGACTGGTGCAAGTGTTCTCGCAACAATCACTACGCTGCTAAAGGGAGCCATGGAGATTGGAGATGATCAGGCTGAGGTGATAGTAAACTTCATACAGACACAAAAGTCATCTTGTGATACTGAGGCCATTGTCAAAGTCGGACGTCAGGATGTTGTTATTCCTTCAGGTCGACTGGCACAGATAAAATGTTCTATACCTGCAGATTTTGATTCGTCAGATCCTGTTATCTTGTTTGAGACCAATGTAGACAATCCACAACATGAGAGACTTGATCTCGGAGATGGATTGCTGGAAGTCTGTGGAAGACAAAAACTGTTCATTAGCATTCCAGTGGAAAATCATACCAGACATGACATTACAAATAAAGAGTTTATTATTATTATTATTATTATTATTACAAAACTGCAACTGGCGTCACACATTTACCCAAAAAACAATGATTGCATCAGCTGTCCTGCAGTCTCCTGTATACCACTAGGTGGAGCACTTTTTCTTTTTCAGCCAATCACAGGCTTTCAACATTAACAACTGTAGTAATCAGCAGGCAGACATGAGGGATGACTCCCCTCATCACCTCATCTGCCATGATGAAAAGCACAGGAGTCCAAAACTCACACCTCCAAGAGAAGAAAACAAAGGAATAGATAGGCTAGCAGATAAGCCTATCAAGACAATCCCCCTGACCATTTGTGAAAAGGAAGAATGATGACATTAGCTTGTCATTGAGCAGGCTAATTCTATCACCATTCATCCCCATTGTTCACCTCAGTCCTTAGACCTGAGGTGTGAACTGGAATCAACTCACCAGACAAGTTTTGCTATGTGACTTGAAGTCACAAAGGAAAGAAATAGACACACAGTAGACATTCTAATCTATTACTAGAACCAGAAAGTATGACCATATTAGCCCAGTTCTGTCAACATTACATTGGCTCCCTATTAAACATCGTATAGATTTTAAAATCTTGTTACTTACTTATAAAGCTCTAAATGGTTTAGCTCCCCAGTACCTAAGTGAGCTCTTAATGCATTATAGTCCTTCACGTTTATTGCGATCTCAGAATTCAGGCCAGTTGATAATACCCAGAATATAAAAATCAACTGAAGGCGGCAGATCCTTTTCCTATTTAGCACCTAAACTCTGGAACAATCTTCCTAGCATTGTTCGGGATGCAGGCACACTCTGGGTTTTTCTCCTAGGGGGTTTTTTCCACCCCTGGGAGTCAGCCGACATTGGCTTAATGTAGCACCATCTTGTATATGTTACATATTACCACGCCTGCTTGTACAGCTTATTTTTAACCACTTCTCTGTTTTCTGTGCTTCTAATATGTAAAGCTGCTTTGAAACAATTACCAATTGTTAAAAGCGCTATATAAATAAATTTGACTTGACTTGACATGAAAAACTCGCGACTGCAGATCAATGTGCTGCATTTCTCTCCGATACGGTAGGAAATTAGCTAAATGAAATGTGGAGGATGTAAGATGATTGATAGGCCAGTTTACGGACGGAACTGTATGACTGTATGAAGATTAACTTTGGTGGAGTTAAACTTGAGAAATTGTGTATATTGACATCTTTCCGCGTTTGAAACAACATTGATTCTCATGTTCATTCATGTTTATTTGATGCTATACATGAAGAGATGATCGGTTCATGAGCCTCTTGGGCTGAGGCGCTACAGCAATCTGTCACGACAATGGTCACGACACATTAAAGAGCAACAAAACGGTTTTTATTGTTTGGATGTCTTAAAAAAAACTACACAGTTTTAAAGCTGGGACTTTGTCAAATATCATAAGTAACCTGTTCTGTCTTGTCTGTCGATGTGTTGTCCAGTGTCCTCTTTGCTCCATCATGCATTTATCACTGTGTGTGGCGTGACAGCGCCACAGCTTGTCGGACAAAGCAACAGTAACTAAGGGGGGTGGGTCTTTGCGAAGGGTCAGTTCGGCTAGGTACATACGCACTAAACTATCAAGGTGAATGTCATCATAGCTTGCATAGAATAGACTCAGCTCCCAACCCAACTTTGAGAATAGATTAACGGCGATATTTTTTTTTAGCCTGATAAGAGTCTCATCCGATAACGGCCCACCACTAGAATATACACATGTACAAGAGCGGAAGTAAAGACAGGAAAAGAGAGAAGAGAGGTGGCAAAACGTAATAACAGTCCTTGAGAACCAGCATAGAAATCAGTTTCATTTTCTAATAGAGAAACAGTAGTACTTGCATCAGTGTTGCGCGTTGAGTTTCGGTTCAGTGCTGCTGCAGTTCATTGGCTTCTTCCGTATCCCCCCCCTTGGGCCAATGAATTTCCCGTGTGGACTTCGTGGGACGATAACAAAGTTGGATGCACATGGATCAGGATGGTCAAACAGCAGGTGGTTCCTACTGGTCCTCTGTCCATCTTGATGAGGCTGGGCATATTCTCTGACTTGACACCTCCTATCCTCTGTCTCCTTTTGAAGCCTTGAGGACGGGCAGATAGGCACTTGTCCATGGACGCTTGCATCCCTTTGGTCCCTTTGGATAGGATGGAGGCCAGGCCCAGGGTGAGTGCATACTTGATTGCCATGGAGGGGCAAAGGGCCATGTTGGTAGCAGTCCAAGCCTGGGCTATAGGTGAGCTGGTTAGGATGGGCAGTCGAGACAGTGCTTGGAGGGCTGTATCGACGGAAGTAATGTCAATTAGCTGGGACCCCCCTTTCTCAATCCTCCGTTCCAGTTCTGGATCTAAGGTGTGGTTGTGATTTCCGGAGGAGGATGGGAAACCCAGTTCTGACGGGTCCTCTTTGCCTGAGAGACAGTACCCTGCCAGATTGTTGAGGTGATGGATGGAACCCTGGGGTACCTGGATCCACATACTTTGATTGGGCAGGCTGACACGAGTGGCAGTGTCATGCTGATTGTAGGTTAGGGTGACAGTATGAGTGGGGGTGTGGACGAGCCGTCGATCGCCCACATGTGAGGCTTGGCAGGGTGTGTCGCTGATCATGGGCTGCAACCGGCAGATTCCTTCAGTGTGGTCTCTGAGGAAATGCCTGTTAAGACCGAGGTAGTGAGAGCCAGGTACAGCCGTGCGTTGCTGTCGTGGTAGGCTACCACATCTGTGGTGTGTATCTTGGAATGGGTGTTACTTTGCCACCACCTGACATTGACCTTGTCTTTGGGTCTGTAGATGTTATCTGGCTCACTGATGGGTAGATTGAGAAGGACGGCCACCTCATTCTGCTCGGGGTTGACGTGCCGTATGCTGGCAGCACCCAGAGAATCGGCGAGGTGGGCTGGAACAGTCTTGGTGGGTCTGCCAGTAGCAAAGTCCAGCACAGTTTGTACAGGGTACTGAGAAATCCAATTCATAGCCACGCTCTCCATAGAGAAGCTAACTTCTCCCAGTGGGTCTGTTATCAGAGCTATAACCAGCTGATTTTGGGCAAAGTCATTTTGGAAGACTATAAACAGTTGCTTCATTGAGTCAGGCATTCTCTTCAGCAGGAAGCCGTAATTTCAGAGAACCATCACAATACCTTTCAAGGATTTGCTGATGGTTTGCAGGGTTTGACTCTGTGTTGCGAGTTGTTTCCCAGCTGTGGGTGGAGCTTGTCGAGGTGTTGGTGAGTGAAGTAGGCTGCGATGCTGGAGTCTCCTGGTTGGGACAGGTGCAACGGCAGCGTCACCTGCCATGCTGTCATTAGTTCAGCGGAGTTGACTCCTGCATGGTGTCCGTGGTGGCCCTGAACCTCAGAGGAAGCTCTACATTCCAGTCTTTCTGTTTGACTGACCATGGAAACGTGACTCCTCTGCGTTGCCGTGGAGCTCTGTGTGTTTGGTTTGCAGTTTGAAATTGACAGCAAACCTGACATCTTCTGACGTATTCTGCCACATCTTGCTGCATGCTGGGCCAGTACGACACATGTTTTAATGTCTCATCCGTGGTTCTGGTACCATGGTGTTTGGCATATGGTGTGTCGTGGGCGTATATCAGTTCACCCCCCTTTTGGCCCTGTGGCATTCCAAGCTTTGGCATTGTGAGGTCATCAGGGACATATTTTAGAATGTTCAGTCCCACACGCAGCATGTGGTTGATCTCATGCAGCAGTCTGTGGCTAGGGGCCGCCGTGTAATCAGATGCTGTGATCGGGAGGATGGAGGAGTTTGAGTGGAGGTGCAAAACAGTTTGTATGGAAGTGTTGGAAATTTTAGTTGTCAGTGGCAGTGGCAGTGGCAGTAAGGCGGGATCTGTTGCAGGAACAGTACGCTGGCTGCAGGTTGTTGCTGCCAAACTAAGGGTGGGTGAATGGGGTGGGAGTGACCCCAGATTGTTATGCAGTGTGCCAGTCTTGGCAAGGGCATTAGTTTGGTCGTTCATGCCTTTGCCACGCCCTGGTTGTTTTGAGTGTCTTTTCACCTTTTCCCAGTAAACGATCATATCGTGTGTTTGGGTGATGTGATCATGTGTCTGGAACAGGTGTTGATGTTCCACCGGCCTGTTGCATTCAGTCTTGAAGCCAGTTTGTTTCCAGCCCAGAAGATGGCATGTGAAATGAGGTCTGGCATAGTGTGAGTCTGAGTTCTCTGATGTTATGGGCTGAGGCGACTTGAAGGGTTATGAGAGTAGCTGTTACTTCAGCATACTACCATGAATGTGGACCCAACCTGAAGTTCTGTGGTGGGCAGGGTTGGTTGTTTAACCATCGCACCCCTGCACCTGCCTTTAGGATGCCCTCCTGGTTGTAGGAAAGTCCATCGACGTAGGCCGTGGGCATTACTTGGCACGCATTCTCTTTGAGGTACCTGTGATAGGTTGGTTGCTGTTGTTGGGGGTACCTTTATCTCAAGTGTCAAAGCTGGTGTGTTGTCGTAGCAGTTTTGGCAGGCAGCTGAATCTCTGCCCTGTGCAGCCTTGTGATTTCTGGCCTGTTGTGACAGTGGCACTTGCTGATTTGACTTCCTGAAGTCAATGGTGGGTCGCCACTTGACGTCTGTTTTGATAATGGGCCAGATGAGGGCTGAATAGGTGCTGTTGCATGGGCAGATAACACCTTTTCCTTCCATTGAACTAACAAACTCCTGCACTGGTTCATGTGAGGCAATGGGAATTTTGTACTGCCTAACGAAGGTGGGAGGAGCATTTGGGTGGTTTGCACTGTGCACCGTGTGAGGGTTAGGAATGCCACAGTTTAAAAGGTCTTTGGCAAATGTCACTTTGAATTTGATCAGGACCTGTCTTAGTTTTTGACAGTCTGCATAATTCTTTATGGCATCTTTCTGAATTTGTTGGCCTTTAGATTGTAACCCTGGGAATGGCTCCTCCGTTGTGGTGTCAGCTGTCAGGTTGGCTGTCAGAGGTGCAGCGCTTTCCTGAGTTTCACAGGCATGCTGGCTAGCGACTGTGGGCACTGCAACGTGTTGGTCCTCCATCAGCTCCATTCTGCACACCTGTTCTGATGGAAGTGATGGAGATGATCTTCAAGGATACTGTGAACCTTGTGTTGTCCAAGTTTCCTTCTGGGATCATTGCAGCTAGCATTGAGCCGATGACTGTTAACCTGAGTTCAAAGTCATGGAAGTCGTGGTTCAATATCCAACCCTTTGGGACTGCTGATGTCTGTGGCCATGCAGTCGTTGAGCCAACTGTGAACTACACAGGATGACACTTCAGTGAGGGGTGTGGCTTTTAGACAGAGTTCATGTTCCACGCCTTCAGGTGAAAGTGTGGAGGAGCCCAGCGTGTGGTTTAGGGTTTGACCATATTGCACGTTGAGCCAAACAGTGCCCCCTTTGGTGTGAGCTGGTACTACAGCTTCCTGTATGTGGACCAGGATGCAGACCTCTGGGGTGGTCTGGCCTGACAGGAAGTTGGCAGTGTAGACAAGAACAACAGGGGGCTGTACAGTCATTAGGGCCCACACCAACTCATTAGCAATGTCCATATGAGCTTTAGGGTGCGTCAGGAGGTCAGGAAGGACCAGGAAGTGACGCTGGTTGTTCTATTTCAAGTTCAAAACACAGATGTCCTTGGCAGTTGTCGTGGTTGACAGACGAAAGTCCAATGGGAAGCGTGTTTGCTTGTTGACAAATGGGAGGTCCGGTGTTCCTTCAATGAGAGCACTGAGCAGCGTGTGGCTGAAGGCTGAGTTGTGGCCTGGGTGACTGGAAAGGCAGAAGTTCACACACTTGAGCCCAGATTTTCAGCTGTCTGGAGTTCAATAAGAGCTCAAAACAGTTGTGCAGGTCTTTGCGGATGAAACAGGGAAATGTGTCCCTCTGTGCTATGCACAGCGGAGGTACCAAGCTCATTGAACCAATTGTGTGGTGCATGGGAGCTGTGTGTTCAAGGTGGACCTCATTTTAGCTGTACGACTGCACATTTAGCTCACGTCTTTGTGATTTGAGAGTCCGACTTTGTCTTTTAGCTTCATCTCTCAGTCTTTTAAACAGGTTAGGGCAGGTTTCTGGGCGGTGATCAGAGACTGGATAACTGGTTTGATTTCTTACAGTCTTTTCAGACGCAGTGTTCTGCTTGGCGTGAGCTTCATCGACCAAGTCTCACAGCTGCTGAGTAGACATGCTGCGTGAGCAGGCCAAGGCTGCCAGATGATCACTCACCGCAGGGTGCAGCTTTCGGAGAAACAGAGTTTTGAAGATGGAATCTTCCTCCATTGCTAGCTGGTTACGTGCTCCGAAGTAGGCCCTTTGCAATTGGTTGTAGCAAGCTTGTGGGTTTTTCAGTCTGCCCCGTTTAAGGTCCATGGCAGCAGGGAGCCCTTGAGCTGATGCAGGGTCAGAAAGCTTTTGGATCAAGGCCTGTCGCAGTTGCTGGCAGTTGGATTTGACAGCTTCTGGTGAAGGTTCTTGGACGCTGGACATTTTGGGCAGTGGACTTTTAACCCTTTTTGGAACTAGGGATTCCTGACTGGTTAGGGGAAACTCTGTGACGTGTGTTTCCCCTCCCATGCCACTTTTCAGTTCTCTGTAACCAGCGTCAAGTCCATCTTTTTAAAAAGTCTCTTTGTGGTTTCAGAGCAATGATTTCTTTCCAGGCCTTTTTAAGATGATTTTCACAGGCCCTTTCAGCATGTCCTTCTTCCAGCTTAGTCTCTGCTTTGGGTAGGAGAGCTTCGCCGTGTTGGAGTTTTCCAGTTAGTTCTTTTCTGGATTCCTTTTTCAACAGTTCTCTATGCTCCACCTCCAGGTGGACCTCTGCAAGGGCTTTTTGAAGTCTTTGCAGCTCCTCCTGTAGCTCAGGTTTGGATTCATCCGCTGTCTCGCGCTGGTCCTGGGTCTCGATGAGTCGTTGATTGAGGCGATGTAGAGCCTGGGCCTGATTCCGCCGGGCATTTTCGGCCTGGGCAATGAGGTTTTGTGCGAGGACTCGGATGATTTTCGCCCATTCTTTGTAGCTGTAACTCTGCGTCGGGTTGTGGGCCATCAGTTGATTCAGGTTGTCGTCCAGCTGCTCGTTGCTCAGGTGCTGGGCATCCACAGCGGCGTTGGGCAGGAACGTGCTGGTCAGGGCGCCCAGGTCTTGAGTCGGTCCCAGTGGGTGCCGGGGCTGGATGGTCTGAACACATTGGCTTGCTGTTGGTGAGAGAAAGACAGCACAAACAGAACCAATGCAAGCACGTGCAGGGCTAACGAATTATGATAATGCATAATTATATAATTCTTGGGTTTGATTCCAGATAACTGGTGAAGACGGTTAGTGAAATGTAGGCTAGACACTTAATTTTCAAACCAAGAATGACCATGTGGGTCAATTTGTGTGGGTGAGTGCCGGATTTAACCCTCTGGGGTCTGAGGATTTTCGGGGCCCTGGAGAAGTTTTGACATGCCCTGACATTTGTGCTTTTTTCAGTTGTTCATAAACATATTAATGGAAAAAGTGTCATTATACTGTATTCAGCACAAACTATGCTACAATAATATGTGAGAAACATGTATGTACATGTTTGTATTTTTGAAGGAATAACATTTATGCATGGTTATTGAAAAAAACTAAAAACTTAAGTCACTGTAATAAGGACAAAAAAATAATTATACACTGTATGTGTTCACAAGACTTCTGGGTATTGGAGGTTGTAGATTAGAGTTTTTGCTTCAGAATGATGTAAAAATTATGCTGCCTGCTTGTTCATATAAAACAATAGAGAGATTTAAATTTTGTAAGACACTTTTTGTCAAGAAAAAATATGCGTAAAAAATATGCACAATATGCGTGGAGGCGTGAATCATCATGAATAATAGGTGATTCTAACCTGAGAAGACAAAAGAATCACATAATAATGACCTGAAATGACTTGCATAATAATGAGCTCTTTCAGTCAGGTAGGCTGTAAAAAAACCCTCTGTGATCATGTCTCAAGCTCATCATATGGTGTATATCAAACATACAGAAAAAACAGCAACACTGTAAAATATTATTACAATTTAAAATAATGGTTTTCTATTATATTCTTTAAAATATAATGTATTTCTGTGATGCAAAGTGTCTGAACAATTATGTTACCTCTGTGGCATTTAGCTTAAAAGCATGCACATTTGGAGAAATATGGATGGATTCTCATATGTTTGTCAATTTTCTATACAGAGGAGTAATATTTCTTCAATATTTATTGTCATCACTATGAACGCTGGATACTGTGTTTTCAATTCATACTTGCAGCCGGAGGGCGTTCTGTACACCTTTAGTTCACAAATTTATCTAAAGAAGAACAGGTCATGTGACTCTCCAGGAACTGAACTAACAGAGGCCAGATATCGCTAACTATGGCTATTCAAAACACTTTTCAAGACAATAAATACACGATTGAGACAATGTATGCATGTATTGACTAAATTTGTGTCTGAATAGTGCTGGTTCCGTGGGCGTAGCCGCATTAGCAGACAATGAGCTGAATCACGGACTTCTGACATGGCTCACTTTTCATACAGATTACATAAACAGATAATATTTGTTTTTGATTTGACTTACACGATTCAAAACCTGACGTCAACTTTTTTTTAGACATAAGTCTCATTTTTGTGTAATTAGTATTCACTAAGTTACAGTTCATTTTCTGAGAACTATCAGATTGAACTTCGTTCATAGGGAGATGAGAGACCACGCATCATGTTAGTTTTCTTTATTTTGCAAAAAGCACAACATTTTGTTTTTACTCTGAGTGTACACAAATAAAAGAAGATATTTAACAGATTAAAATGGTGTATAACTCTTAATTGTATGTGCAACAGTGACAGAGTATTCTGAGTCTCTTTCACACTGGTAAGATAAAAAACGCGGTGGTATCGCCGGCGATACCTCAGACCTCAGAGTGTTAAATAAAGATTTTGACAGGCGGTGGCTCTGCGAGTCCTCTAATGACTCTGGCTGCTCGGCCGTCTATCAATTATTCAGCTTCCGTGATGGCTCTCACAGGCTCTGCCTTTATGTGAACTGAAAGAAACAAATACAGCAGAAAAGCAAACAGAACAGAATAGGATGGATGCAATTAAATTAAATAGAATAGTAAACAAATAAAAAGGAATAAAATAAAGCAAGAAGGGCTAGAGGGGAGAAGTGAAACTTCAGCTTGTTACCACCACAAGGGTTTATGACGGGGCCAGGTGAGGGCGCTGTCGCGTCATAAAACCTAGAGGGATGGTATGGCTTAAGAGTAAAAGGTTTGTCAGCACTTAAAGGCTCAAAGAATATATAATATTCTGTGGCATTCACTAAGTGAAGGGACTGTATGTCGTCAATCTAGGTCTGGGGTGTATTGTGGGTGCTCAGATAAGAACTCAATGGCAGGGAAGCCCCTCTTAGACGTTTCGACACTCGACTGCAGTGTCTGTGGGCACTCTGTCCCTCTTGCACCACGCTGCAACCTCTCAAACAGGGACTTTTAGCACAATTGCGTGATCGGGCTAGGTATTTTCGCCAACGGCAAAGTTGACTGGTCAAAATTGAGTTTTCCCTGAACCCAGAGTCTGTCCACTTGACGAGAGGTTACTCCGAATGGGTGGTTCTATTGTACAGAAGCCTGAAAAGGGAAATTAAACAAAATTGCCAGTGTTGGTCAACCTGGACTCGTTGCCTCCCTGAACCTGACACACCCAACCTGCTGACACCCCTGCGTGTTGCCGGTGATACCAGGTCAGAGATGTCCACGACTCACACACAGCCAGTACTCGGATCCACCTGACCAGGTGCTTCCACTCACTGAAACTCACTGAAACAGCCGTCAACACACCACCCAGCACTAGAGAGGTCCTATTCTGCAAATGTACAAATGGTCAAGTAAACACAACTTAATTGTACATTTAAATCTTGGTTTAAATCTTGTTTAAACCAAATTTAAATAATTAAGTGTGTAGGACAAAATAATGGGGGTCTAAAATGACAGTCAGACTGAACTAGCTAAACTAGGACAGAAATAAACAAAAAGGTAAAGTAAAAAAATTAAACCCTGTTCAATTAAATTTAAATAAGTGCATAGAATAACAGAATGGAAAAAGGAGAAAAAGAAGACAATTCAGAGGTGTCACAGACACGCCAGGCTCCACCTCACCACAGTACCCACGCACCCAATCACCAGCATACTAATCACCGCCACCTGCATCTCATTCACTCTGCAATCACCAGCACTACAAAGCCACCACACTCACACACACTCACTGTCCGGTCTCGTTTGCTATACCTTGTGTTGATGCTTACCTTAAGGACTCCCCTTCATCAAACTTACCTGCTCCAGCGATCTCCTTCATCTCCTTCGTCTCCTGGTTCCTGCATGTGCTTACCCTTCTGTGTGTGTGAGTGTCTCCAACGTCTCCCTTCATCTCATCTCAGCTCCTGGACAAACAAACCATACAAGGACAGTATTACTCTCGATTCATCTCTCAAGTACCTTATAACTGCCATAACCTCTCTGTGTTCCCATATCATTCAAATAAACTCACCTGGATTGCTTTTATCTCTGCCTCCATGTCTATATCATAACAAGAGGCACTTGATTCAAATTTGAATTAAACTCTGTTAATTTAAATTTAAATAAGTGCATAGAAGAACAGCATGGGACAAAGAAAGGAGAAAGCCTTCCCTATTTGAGATGAGCAAAATGCCAATTGATTGACACTACTTAATTTTAAATTTCAATTAAATGTTGTTTAATTAAATTTAAAAATAAGTGTATAAAATAAGGGAAGCTTGGGTGTGAGAATGCTGTTACCAGCAAATCACAACAGGACACAGACCATTGCGACTGCTCGATTGCTCCTGTCTGCCTCTCTGCCTCGCTGCTCAGTGTTTTGTATCTCTGTATAGCTTTGTTTTCTCTTACTTTTATTGAATCTCGTAATTTTTGTTGCTTATATTATCATTACTTTATATATATATACACTATTGCCCACCACATTAATCTGACGTCGCCAGCTTGTAATCTTTGAATCTAAATCGCTGTTACAACGCGTTTGCATCTCGCTAGCTTGTTTAACTTGTCATCAGTCTCGCGCACTCCTCTTCCAACTCGTTGATCAAACAGCTGTGGCAACTCGGATCAGTCTACAAACACGGTGAGTTATGTCATCCTTTCCCAGTGTTATATCGTGTTTCATCTGTCACATGTTTAACATAGCCCTCTCTGTCAGCGATGAGGGATTTACATGTCATAAATGTAGGGAAATAGTCAGGCTGACAGAGAGAATCTCAGAATTAGAGACACGCATCCAAACTTTAATCGAGGATAGTAAGAATGCAGGGGCTTCAGATACTGTTTTTGATGCAACTAGCTTAGTAAACTCTGTACATTGTTCGGTTCCGGCTGTAGAGCCCACGCAGCAGGGCACTTGGGTAATGGTGAGGCGGCCCAGTCGTGGAAAACACCACTCTTCCGTGAAAATAGAGACACCAGCCACCATAGTCACATGTTTGCCGGAAGCCAGAGCACCTGACATCAAATCAAATTTAAAAGTGCTGGCTAATGCTAATCGTAAATACTCTAAAATTATTATTCACGTCGGCACAAATGATGTTCGACTTCGCCAGTCGGAGATCGCTAAAATTAACATTAAAGAGGTGTGTGAACTCGCAAGTACAATGTCAGGAGAAGTAATTTGCTCTGGTCCCCTTCCTGTTCGTCGGAGTTATGAGATAGTTAGCAGATTATCATCACTCAATGGCTGGCTGTCTAAGTGGTGTCCGCAGAATAATATAGGTTTCATAGACAATTGGAAAAATTTTTGGGGCAGACCTGATATTCTGCCCTGGCGATGGTGTTCTAAACCAAGCGTTGACAGATAGCTAACAGAAATAAAGCTCCATCACACGTTCTTCATTGTGCTTATGTGATGCACACTTTACTTTACTGTAAAACTGAAAGAAACAAAATATACAAATTACAAAATGATTTACAAAATAGCATGGATATTTTTCACATTCACAAACATCCATTTACAGAATCAAACAACTAAACAACTGATTTATGTTAACAGCATGTGCTTGAAGAAAAATATGACTATGCATCGTCATTAGCATATTAGCCGTCAGATCGCGCTATTTTTCAGAATCAAACATCGATCTTGAAACATCTTAATAGCTTAATATCTTAACCAGCTTTTAATTAAACTAACACAACATTATTGCAGTTATTTTCAATATGAAATCTATAACTTACGGTCGTATCTACTCCAAGGTTTAGACAGCAAACAATGACGTGCATCCAGAACGCAGATCACAGAAAACGAGTCTCTTCTTCTACTGTTTTACGTGCTTCCTGTTGTGGTGTATTGCATAGTGTAATAACATTTTTCACCACAAGGTGTCACTCACAAACTACTTATACAAATCAAAATACAGCCTCCAAAGATAAACTAATACTGCACAGAACACTCCCCGCCTGGTATAACTTATGTTATACCACTATGCATTCCGATTACCTGATAAAAGTAAATAACAACATCACAAATAGGTCTTAAGTATTCTCTAACAACCCCCTGCTTAGCAGTCACAATAACCTTACGAATTTTCCCATCAGATGAGGTTATAGTCTTTGCTATGAGACCAATTGGCCACTCACTGCGCTTAGCTTCCCCATCCTTCAACAGAACAACGTCTCCTTCCTGAATACTATCTCTCTCCTCTGTCCATTTTCTTCTGGGTTGTAAGGTAGACAAGTACTCCTGCTTCCATCGCTTCCAGAATGAATCTGCCAACATCTGGACTTGACGCCACTGATTTTTGTGCAGGTGACCTAACTCAAAATTTCCTGGAGGAGCTGGAGCAACACACGCCTTCTGAGTTAACCCTCTGGAGTCTGAGGCTGATTTGGGGCCTGAAGAAGTTTTGACATGCCCTGACATTTGTGCTTTTTTCAGTTGTTCATAAACCTATTAATGGAAAAAGTGTCATTACACTGTATTCAGCATAAACTAGGTTACCATAATATGTGAGGAACATGTATGTACATGTATGTGTTTTTGAAGGAATAACATTTATGCGTGGTTATTGAAAAAACAAAAAACTTAAGTCACTGAAATAAGGGCAAAAAAGTATAGTAAATCTGTGTTTACAAGACTTCTGGGTATTGGAGGTTGTAAACTAGAGTTTTTGCTTCAAAATTATGTAAAAATTATGCTGCCTACTCCTTCATATAAAACAATATATTGATTTAGTTTTTGTAAGACACTCTTTGCCAAGAAACACAGTATGCGAGGAGGCGTGAATCACCACTGAAAATGGGCCATTCTCACCTGAGAAGACAAAAGAATTGGATAGTAATGAGCTGAAATGACTTGCATATTAATGAGGCATTTCAGTCAGGTAGGCTGTGAAAAAAACCTTCTGTGATGTCTCAAGCTCATTATGATATATGAAACATACAGAAAAATATTATTACAATATAAAATAATGGTTTTATATTATACTTTAAAATATAATGTATTTCTGTGATGCAAAGAGTCTGAATATAGGCTTTTAGTTTAAAACCATGCACATTTGGAGAAATATTGGATTCTCATATGCTTGTCAATTTTCTATACACAGGAGATATATATATTTAATATTCACTGTCATTACTATGAGCGCTGGTGTTTTCAATTCATCCTTGAAGTCGGAGGGCGCTCTGTGCATTTTTAGTCCACAAATTCATCTAAAAGAAGAAGAGGCTATTCCATGAATGGAGTTTCCAATTCATACAGCAGCAGGAGGGCGCTAAAGAAACAAAAACTCATCTAAAATTCGTCTGTAGAAGAAAAGAAAACAGGAACTAACTGCATGTCTTCTAGAGCTCCCTAACCATGACTTTTACAACCAGATAAACACTTTTCAAGACAATAAATACACGATTGAGACAATGAATGCATGTATTGCCTCTGAATTTGCGTCTGAATAGCGCTGGCTCCGCATTAGCAGTTAATGAGCTGAATCACAGACTTCTGACATGGTTCTCTTTTCATACAGATTACATAAACACAGAAGGTTTGTTTTCGATTTGACTTACATGATTTAAAACCTGACATCTTAACGTTTTTTAGGACATAAGTTTAATTTTTCTGTGATTAGTATTCATTAAGTTACAGTTCATTTTCTGAGAAATATCAGATTGGAGTTCGTTCAGAGGGAGAGGAGAGATCGCGCATCATGTTAGTTTTCTTTATTTTACAAAAAGCAAAACATTGTGTTTTTACTCTGAGTGTATACAAATAAAAGAAGATATTCTATAGTTTCAATTGATATATTACTTATGTCTCTATGACAAAAAATGACGGAGTATTTTAAGTCTGTTTTGCTGCAATGTGAAAAAAAAACCTGCAAAACGCGCAGGCGCGTTTTCAGACCTCAGAGTGTTAAGAGCATTGCTGGTGAAAGCACTTGAGGCATGCCTGCATCTTATGAGATTGGGATTAAGGGTCTGGAATTCATAATGGCCATGACTTCTGCCATTAAAGTTGTTAAGACCTCATGCGTGAGTCTTGTGGGAGTTTTCATCAAGAGAGCCTCCAGAATACGTCTGGCAATCCCGATCATTCTTTCCCACACTCCTCCCATATGGGAGGAGTGAGGAGCATTAAATGTCGTAGTGCAGCCCTGATTCTGCAAGAAGCCTTTCGATTCTGAGTTGCTACTGTCGATTTGGAGTTCTTTGACTGCTCCAACGAAATTCGTCCCCCTGTCAGAACAAAAGTGCTTCACTGGTCCTCTGACAGCCAAGAAGCGACGCAAAGCACAAATAAAGCTAGATGCTGATAGGGACTCCACAACCTCTAAATGAACTGCTCTGGTATTCAAGCAACTGAATATGACAGCCCATCGCTTGTTCTCAGTGTTATGCCCTCTTGTCTTGCGTGTCACCACAGTGAATGGTCCAAAAACATCAAGACCTGTGTGTGTGAAAGGTGGATCTACACAAACTCTATCTGAGGGCAAAGCCGACATCTTCTGACTCTCCACTTTACCTCTCAGTCTCTTGCATAGCACACATTTGTGGATGACATTTGAAACGGGTCTTTTTCCACTGACGATCCACAATCCAGCACTACGTATAGCACCTTCGGTAAAATGACGGCCTTGATGAGCCACTTGATCGTGATAATGCTGAATTAAAAGACCAGTCACGGTTGGGAGGTATTATCAAGGGATGCTTCTCTAGATCAGAGATGTCAGCGCAGTGAATGCACCCCCCAACTCTTAACAGACCTTCCTCGTCCACAAAGGGGTCAAGTCTCAGGAGTGTGCTACGCTGCGAGACTTTACCAAACTTAAACTCTCAAATTCCTCTTGGTAGACTTCTCGTTGTGCGGTTTTGACTATAGTCGACTTGGCTTGTGATATCTCCACACCTGAGGTTTTAGTACACAGATGCCACTTTCGACAGAGTGTGTTAGGAAAATATTGAGAGAATGATTTTGCAATGTGCGTCAGAGTAGCGACAGCCCTCACCATGGATCTCCAGCTTGAGAAACGTTCGAATCTGCTTGAGCATAATAACTGCTCTTTAACATTAGTTGCCAGTGTGTTCACTTGAGGACGTTCCACACTTTCCACATCCTCTTCTGCTTTGACAATTCCATACGACTCCTCCAAACTACACTCTATAAGTTACATTCCCTAAGGAACTCTGGACCTGAGAACCAGTTGGTAAGGGGTAAGTGGGCTGCTGCCACAAACCTGGTGGCATGATCTGCCGGGTTCTGTTCAGAACAGACGTAATGCCACTGACTAGGTTCTGTGTTTTTTCTTATGCGTGCAACTCTATTAGCCACGTACATGTAGAATCTGCGTGTTACATTGTGAATGTACCCAAGCACTATGCGACTGTCAGTAGAATAGTGAATGTTGTGGAGCTATGTATCAATTTCTTCCTTTATAAGTTCCATCAACTCGACAGCAAGCACCGCTGCACATAACTCCAGGCGCGGAACAGTATGTGCTGGAAAAGGGGCAAACTTGGATTTTCCCATTACAAACCCCACATGAAGCTGTCCGTTTGAATCTATTACTCGTAGGTACGCTACTGCAGCAAGGCTAATGTAGAAGCATCGGAGAAGATACATAACTCTCTAAGCTGAGCTCCGCACAGTGAGGTTGGGACATGTAGTGAACAGCACATTCTAGGGCCCAGTTTATGGCAGGGCCCCTCTCTGTCCGTAACAGCGGACAAAGGTTTGCTACATTTTGATTGGATCTTTGTGGCCTAACACAAACTGTCCTACGCCATCAGATAAAGATAGAAGGACAACATCCAGACCTCTCTTAGAGGGTAAGAAGAAGACCTCTTGTACCAAGCCTGGGAAGGACAATGCTTCTCATTGGTCCACAGGCAGTTACTGCCCTTCACCCATCTAAACACTACTTCCGAAGGTTGGCCAGAGACTGCCATAAAAATTCCTCTGGACCTTAGCAGCAATGGGTGAAACAAAGAGAGATCACAAAGATCCATCCGAATTCATTCAAAACTATGTTTGAAAACCTTCGAACTGATGCAAACTACACATCCATTTCATACTTATTCACAGAAATAAGTATTCTCAGTGACAGCTATTTGTAGTGCAACCTCTGATGCAAAGTCAGCTGTTAATGTGCAATTGAATGACAGTTCAATCTTTTTCCATCATGTTTAGTCTCTATTTGTTTAGAATATTGCCAAAGGTATTCTGGTGGTGGTTTGGAAAGGGAGAAATGCATTGGTAAACTTTAAAGACACTGTAAAGACTTCCAACTTTGTGCTTTATGCAAATGAGCTCCACAGGGGAGAGAAGGGTGGGCCACACTGTGTGTGTCCCCTCTGATGCCAGCAGACAATCACAGCACTCGAATGGAGAAGCGCCAAAATGCAATCTCCTCCTCATCGGAAAGGGATAAAAGTACCCTTTCTACAGACACTCCTTGTTCTGAGTCTGTCCGTCAAAGGGGATAGACATTAACAGATACACAGTTCTGAGTCTGCCCTTGAAAGGGGGAAGACGTAACAGATATAGCGTTCTGAGTCTGTCCGTCAAAGGGGATAGACATTAACAGATAGACCGTTCTGAGTCCCGGCTTGCGAAGCTGAGACACAACAGATACATTGTTCTGAGTCTGCCCTGCAAAGGGAGACGACATAACAGATATACCGTTCTGAGCCTCTGGTCCATCCAGAAGAGACAACAACAGATCCCGTGATCTGAGCGTACAGCTTGTGAGGCAGCAACAGAGACGACTACGTTCTAAGCCTCCAGCTTGTGAGGAAAGAGACATCAACAAACACTACGTTCAGGGTTTCCGTCCAGCGAGACAGTAACAACATCTGCAACAAGGTTAAGCTCAGGAGAGCAAACCTTCACTTCAAGGTACCTTCGTCTGCGTGTTCCAGATTGTTAAGGACCTTCTGCACCTACACCAGGGCCTCATCTGCGTGTTCCAGATTTTAGGACCCTTTGGTGCTCCAGGAGATCAGTATCCCACAGAGCTTCGTGTTCAAGACTGTTGAAACAGATTCTGGCTCCTCTCCCCACTGCATTGTCACCCAGCACAACCAGTGGAAGACGTCACAGTCATCGGACTCAACCAAGTGGAACGTAAATATCACTTAACCAAACCTCTTTCCAGAGACCTTGGCATTGTTGTATTTTATCAGTATATAATTTCCTAATTTCCATTAGATGTAATATAGCTGATGTTAGTTAATAACAAATAATATTTCGTTTATTTGTTTGGTGCATAATAAGGTTCTCCACCTTATTATTTTCAGAGAAACAGTTTATCTTTCCCTAAGATATCGTAACCCTTCCATAGCCACACTCAACTTAATCACTTGTATTCTATTTATCTTATGCACTTTATTCCTTTATCATTCATGGTATTCATTTAGTAGTTGTGTTAGTTATTCTTGTTTATGTTTTTGTTAATAAAATTTATTTTATTACACTTGTGTCTTCCTTGTGCTGATAATACAGAAAAGGCTCTACAAGTTAGCAATTTCACCAATCTTTCAGATAAATCAGCTAACCACTTTCCATTAATTCTAAATGAATGAAAGCCCCTGTAAGGAGTGAAAGACCCTGACTGGTGCCCTGAACTAGGGAAAGGGGGGGAAAGTGGTTATCTGATGTACTCATAACCACACAACGTCAAAATCACAACGTCAGCGGTGACGTGAGTACCAATCCCTATTTTACTTCGCGTCCTTGGATGGACAAAGTAAAAATCACTACAATGGTATGGTCTAAATCCTGACTGGAAATCCTCACAGATATTATTTCTTTCTAAAAAGGAGCACAGTTATGTTGAAACTGCCTTTTCTAGTATCTTTGACAGGAAAGGTAGATTCGAGATTGGCCTGTAATTTACTAAATCTCTCGGATCTAGTTGAGGTTTTTTAATAAGAGGTTTAATAATAGAATTCTTAAAAGTTTTTGGCACGTATCCTAGTGTTAAAGATGAATTAATTATATCAAGAAGTGGACCTACGACTTCTGGAAGCATTTCTTTCAGTAGTTTAGTTGGCATTGGGTCTAACATACATGTTGTTGATTTTGATAATTTGATAAGTTTAGATAATTCTTCCTCTCCTATAGCGGCGAATGATTCTAGTTTTACCTCAGGGACACTACAGTGCACTGTCTGAAGCAAAACTGTAGACGGTTGCATGTTTATAATTTTCTCTCTAATATTGTCAATCTTGCAAGTAAAGAAGTTCATAAAGTCATTACTGCTGTGCTCTTTGGAAACGTCAGCAGTTGAATCGCTGTTTCTAGTTAATTTAGCCACTGTATCAAATAAATACCTAGGATTATGTTTGTTTTCTATTAAGAGATTTGAAAAATAAGTAGATCTTTCATGTGGAGAACTCTCCTCATATTAATGCATAATGATGCATTTAAAAGTTAATGGCCAATCAGATCTTTATAAAAGTCCACGTCGGTATTTGCAGATGAAAAATAACACATATAACATTAAAATAAATATTTTCTATCAGTTTGAACTGATTATTAGTCACTCAAACAACCTCTCAGCGTCTATTGTGCATATTCGCCATGTTTTGCAGTTTTTAACACTTTTTACTCGTGTTTGTAGTTCTGAACTGAATCCTTGTACAACGCGCAATGGGTTGTGGGCAATATTAGCCTCTATAGTGTGCATGGATCCACACTTTGAAAATCTACCGGAAATAGATCATCTGGGGACTTTTGGCATACTCTTTTCAACATACTATGCTTTGGGACACACTTATTTTAATCTCACATACTATTTAGGATGGATAGTATGGACATTGGGACACAGGGACAATTTGGGTATCTCACATATTCTGAATTAGCCATTTTAATCTAGATTAATCTAGATTAATTCCAAGATTAATCTAGATTAAAAAAATGTATCTATGCCCACCACTAGTATATTCTGTATATATATTTAGACGCATAACCTCTTTATCAGTAGTTTTCATATATTAAACACAATATTCATGCTCGATTGTTCTGTCGCTCATTCAACAAAAACCGGGTCACTTTAACTTTTTCGATCCAAATTGCTTTACGCTTTGATGCTAGAATAGAAAGTTCCTTCTCGTGGCCAGAGAAGAACCTTTCTCTTTATAAAAGTCTGTGAGGAGATATAACGGTTTGCTGGACAAACTAATATACTTTCTCTAAACAATTATTAAACCAGAACCAATCATATATGTAACTGATTATAATTTGTTGTAATTAATTCACAATATATGTTTAATTCCCCCTTGGGTCGATATATGCATCATAATTAATCATAAGGCTTTATGATTTATTATATTCATATATTTCACCCATAAATTGATTAAACCTGTACGATTTCGCTACAGCAGAGCCAGCCAAGAGTAAAACTGCAGCAAAGTTCAATAGGCATAAACAAACCTTGATAAGTACAGAAACTAAAGAGCCTAAATGTTAATTAATTAAATGTTTGCACTATAGAAAATCAGTTAATATATAAGACACTCAGTTAAATAAGCAAATACGGAAATAGAGTAATGTGAGAACATTAACATTCAGAAAGCAGTCATTAATGGTGGCTTAACCTTCTCTGACCCAAATCAAGATTTGCCTGATAAAATATGGATCAATTAAGCACAACTTAATTACTGAGGATCCCAACTCAGAGCACCACCGTAGTGACAAAGTGGAATTCTCTTATGAATCTGCCATGCACAATTTGGAGTCCTTACTGCCAGGGATGGGCAGTATGTATTATACATGTATTTCAAATACAAAATAGTATTTTGTAATATTTATTTGCTAAGGTTGATGAAAATGGTATCAAAATACTTTAACGTTTTGTATTTTTGTATTTTTAAAATACTGTAAAATACTTTGTAAGAAGTCTACATGATGACATCATAAAATTGCGGCCTCTGATTGGTGCCTACTCTATAGTTTGCAGAGACTTGTGATCAGAACAGAAGATTGATCCATATGGAAGAAGGTGGTCAAGAAACGTGCAGGCTGCCAGCTTTCCATCAATTTCTAGCATGAATTGCTATAATTTTTAACAGTTCATGTTAAGTTTTGGTGTTCATTTTGGTAACCTAGGCTAAATAGTATACCAATTTACATGTTCTTGAAAACAATTATACCGAGCAGTAGCCATATTGTTTATGATTAACAATCAAATGATTAATTGGTTAAAAATTAGTTGCAATAAATACAGGTGCCATCAGTTGTCTTCTTATGAATGACTTGTTTGTCACTGAGTCAGTGTTGCTGATGCAAAGTAGGCCCTTAATTACCAAACACCAAGTAACTAAATTACGATACATTAAATTAGAATACATATATTAGGAGTCATTTGCAAACATACTGTTGGTTACTTTAAAACTAACCTTCATCTGGGAGATCACAGGGATATATGAATATTTGATCTGTTATAGCCACAATATGTAAATTTTCGCCTCTAAAGATCGCTAATTCAAAAAGACGAAGCTCATTGACACCATTATTTCAAGTAATTGTGGGATGTATTGTCTTCATGTCTACAGTCAGTGGAAAAAAATTGGATGGGACTCAGGCAGAAATCATGTTCATGGATGAGATTATTAACGTTACTTTAAGCAGAGCAGGACCGAATGCTGTGAGAGCAGTAACGAGCCCACTGGAGCGATTACTAATGAGAGACGAGCGCGACACACGTCTCAACAGCAGCGGATCTTTTATTATGCCATAGTCGCCACTTCCGCTTCTTCCGGTCATGTGCACGTAGGGTAAAGCAGCGCTGCTTATCATATTAGATACATTTGAGTGTTGAAAGTTGGTATAGTGCTACTCTGTGTGTTCGCTCAGCGGCTGCTGTGAGACACTTGTTGCACAGTGCAGTAAGCTAGATCGATATTAGTCATGGTGAAACATGGTACTCGCGATAAATCATGAAAACGAGATTCAAACAAAAAGACTTAGGGCCAGATTTACTAACAGCTTGTGCCAGCGCAAACCCTCTTTTGGCTTTAAAAAACTACTGTCGGGATTTACTAAAGACACGCAGTATAAAATTAGCGCTGAAAACACGTGGACTGAGTTGTGTTTGCAGCTGACCTTATTGCACATGCATTTTTAGGAGTTTCCCTTTCAGATGCAAAATTTATGGGAGAAGAGTATTTAAATGAATCACACAATGCGATTTACTAATGTTTACGCTCATCAGTTTACTGGTATTTACACCATTATTTAACGCCCTAAAAAAAGCATGTCTGAACCCATTTTGTGACATGGCTGCAATTGTTGCTGTTAGGAGGAGACACCGCAGAGAACAGAGAGCGCGTGGTAGAAGGATTATTCATTTCTTTGAAATGCCAGAGTAAGACCTTTTCCGAACATATCGTTTGCCTATATCTATAGGCCAACATTGCTTGGCAAACTATATTATACAGTATATGTGTTTGTCAGATTACATGTTAAGTTGAGCCTGTGTCGACCCACACCTGATGAGAACATTAGCATCAGGATTCAACTCTGTTTATTTGCGACCCAACTCTAATTTGCACTGCTCTTGGTAGATTGCGTTAGTCATTATGTAAATGATCTGACAGTGTCTGCGTTTTTTATTTTGCATGTCAGCAGATCACGTGCAAAACTTGCCACTCCCATCAACGCATTTGTGGAATTGCTCTCTCACATTTTTCCCGTTTAGTAAATCTGGCCCTTAATGTGTTAAGCGATATAACATGATGAGTTTTCTGTTTATGAATGTATCCAAACAGTTGCTCCCCTGTCTAATAAAACTCATAATATACAGTGCTAAAGTGTCTTTGATGTTTCCATGGTTTTTCAACTAAATAAAATGGGAAATCGAGGGTAATGATGTCATTGATAGGGGACACATGGACACAGTGGCTGCGTCCGAAACCGCCTACTTCTGTACTATTTAGTAGGGGAAAAGCAGTAGGCGAGCGATTAAGTATGTCAGAAGCAAAAAGAGTAGGCGAAAATTACCTAGGTGACGGAATAATTCTCGCGAGATTCGGCCGTGCGCCTACTTAAAGTGCGTCCGAAACCGCCTACTTACCTACTATATAAAAGGGGAAAAGCAGTAGGCGAGCGAATAAGTATGTCAGAAACCTCAGTAATCATAAATGAGTAGTCGAGGAGTTCCCGGGTGGCCTACTACTTCCGCCCAGATTCTGAAGTATTCCTCGATAGATACTTTTCTATCCCAGGAGGCCACGGGAGAGGATACGTCATAATCAAACACTTGAGAAAAGTGACGCGGATGCTGTTAAATGTGAGTATTGAAAACCAAAAACACATTTTTTGAACTACTGTAGAGTAAACTGCTGAATGTGTGAAGATGCTAGACACTATAGTTGTGACTTTACTGTAAAACACGATTTATTATGTATTATGTAGATAACGGGATCTCTAGTAAACACACATAACTTAATTCTCCGAAGTGGAATTACATATTCTAAACCATACATCTTAAAGATGCTTATTAAATGTTTATTTAACCTCTGACAGGAACATATTTAAGTATTATGACTTATGAGTGATGGATTATGTATTATGAGTGATGTGTTTGTGCTGTTATTCACTGTTGTCAACACTGCTTACATTACATGAACGAAAATAATGTAAATAAATAAATCTACAGTAACTACACATAAGTTTAATTTATTTTATTTGTCCATTAGTACTGTTCATACATTAAGGAACATTTGTGTTGGATAAGAAGTGAGTTAACACATCAACATGTAAATGTAGATTTGAGCACATAAATCTCAGGAAACTTGTCTGATGTTACAGGGACAGATGATCACGTGTGTTTATCAGGTAGAGGAATGATGCCATCAAAAGCTTTCGGTGAGGATACTACAGAAATGAATACAAAGTCTATTTAAATCTAAAGTCTATTTTATTTTAATTATTGGAATTTAAACGGACTTATTACAGCACTTTTCTGGTTCTTGATGTCTGTATGTTTGCTGCAGAGCTTTTGTAGAGCAGGACCTGCAAGGAAAGCTGACGACGGCATTTGTTAGAAATAAAGAGGAAAGCCTGAAACAAAATATAAAGTAAGATCATTTCGTTATTTCTAAAACAGAAATCAAATAACACTGTGCTGTTAAAATGGCTGCTTTTGTATTATATTTGTGCATTATTGTAGGATGTGAATGTCCTCAGACTGGTGTGAGCACTGAGGATGGAGAGCCACAGCAGATCCTGGGAATGGTTCAGTGTCATGGACGAGATCCTCCATCACTCCTCCTTTCAAGTGACTCAATCAAGGGCACACTGGAGGAGACGCTGCACAGATCAAACCAGCAAACCTTCTGCTGACCAGCTCAGTGGTTTAGCCCACCACACCACAAATGTAATGAAGCTACAACAAAAATTAGCAAGTAATTGTCACGGTGCACACAAGAACAAGATGGTAAGATCCAAGTGCAGCGATGTTTATTACAGGAAACTCCAAGCATGTAATCCAGAGCACAGGCAAAGGTTAAACTCCACAAAAACAGTCCAATACAGAAAGCCAGAGAACACAAAAGTGCACGTAACAAAATACAACAAACCACAACCAAGGACAGACACAACTGAGTATAAGTAGACAGACACTAATGATGAAACACAAAACAGCTGAGTGCAATGAGTGGGATAATGAGTCCAGGGGTGAGTATGGGAATTGTAGTCCAAGGGGTGAAAACAAGAGTCCAGGATGGAGTGCCCTCTAGTGGCTGACTAGGGCACTCTCACTAGTGATCATGACATTACCCCTCCTCAAAGGAGCGGCTACCAGACGCTCCACCTGGAAAAAAAAAAAGAAAAACACAAAAACTCAGGAGGGAGGTGGACAGGAGGAGGATCAGGGGGAGGGATGGTGGGCCAGGACCAGAGCCCCCAACCGAAGGCCAGGGGGGAGCCGGTGGAACGGACCACGGGGGCTCTAAGAGGGTCGGGGTCCTGGCTGAATGCCAGGGCGGCACTGGAGGAACTGACCAGGCGGGTTCCCTGGGGTCTGGAGTCCTGGCTGGTTGCCAGGGCGGCACTGGAGGAACTGACCAGGCGGGTTCCAGCGGTTCCAACGTCCTGGGCAGTGGCGGCAGGGCAGAAAGCCTGGGCGGCGGCGGCAGGACAGAAGGCTTGGATGGCGGCAGGGCAGTAGGCTTGGACAGCGGCGACAGAGCTGGCCAAGGGTGCTTCGTGGCCGTATCAGGGAGAACGAGCAGCTCGGTGACGGCCTCCGTGGCCGTATCAGGGAGAGCGGACAGCTCGGTGACGGCCTCCGTGGCCGTATCAGGGAGAGCGGACAGCTCGGTGACGGCCTCCGTGGCCGTATCAGGGAGAGCGGACAGCTCGGTGACGGCCTCCGTGGCCGTATCAGGGAGAGCGGACAGCTCGGTGACGGCCTCCGTGGCCGTATCAGGGAGAGCGGACAGCTCGGTGACGGCCTCCGTGGCCGTATCAGGGAGAGCGGACAGCTCGGTGACGGCCTCCGTGGCCGTATCAAGGGGAGCGGACAGCTCGGTCACGGCCTCCGTGGCCGTATCAGGGAGAGCGGAGGACTCAGGGACGGCAGCGGGCTCAGACTGGAGCTGCTCAGGGACGGCCGCGTGCTCGGGCTGGAGCTGCTCTGGGACGGCCGCGTGCTCGGGCTGGGGCTGCTCTGGGACGGCCGCGTGCTCGGGCTGGGGCTGCTCTGGGACGGCCGCGTGCTCGGGCTGGGGCTGCTCTGGGACGGCCGCGTGCTCGGGCTGGGGCTGCTCTGGGACGGCCGCGTGCTCGGGCTGGGGCTGCTCTGGGACGGCCGCGTGCTCGGGCTGGGGCTGCTCTGGGACGGCAGCGTGCTCGGGCTGGGGCTGCTCTGGGACGGCAGCGTGCTCGGGCTGGGGCTGCTCTGGGACGGCAGCGTGCTCGGGCTGGGGCTGCTCTGGGACGGCAGCGTGCTCGGGCTGGGGCTGCTCTGGGACGGCAGCGTGCTCGGGCTGGGGCTGCTCTGGGACGGCAGCGTGCTCGGGCTGGGGCTGCTCTGGGACGGCAGCGTGCTCGGGCTGGGGCTGCTCTGGGACGGCAGCGTGCTCGGGCTGGGGCTGCTCTGGGACGGCAGCGTGCTCGGGCTGGGGCTGCTCTGGGACGGCAGCGTGCTCGGGCTGGGGCTGCTCTGGGACGGCAGCGTGCTCGGGCTGGGGCTGCTCTGGGACGGCAGCGTGCTCGGGCTGGGGCTGCTCTGGGACGGCAGCGTGCTCGGGCTGGGGCTGCTCTGGGACGGCAGCGTGCTCGGGCTGGGGCTGCTCTGGGACGGCAGCGTGCTCGGGCTGGGGCTGCTCTGGGACGGCAGCGTGCTCGGGCTGGGGCTGCTCTGGGACGGCAGCGTGCTCGGGCTGGGGCTGCTCTGGGACGACAGCGTGCTCGGGCTGGGGCTGCTCTGGGACGGCAGTGTGCTCGGGCTGGGGCTGTTCTGAGAGCATCCTCCAGGCACGCAAGACCGCCAAAACATAGAACGTGAGGACAGCCCTCTTGGCCATCACCGGACTGATATGGAGAGCATGCCGTGCTGGAGCAGGCTCTGTAGTAGACTCACTGGCTGGAGCGGACTCACTGACTGGAGCGGGCTCTGGAGTGGACTCACTGACTGGAGCGGGCTCTGGAGTGGACTCACTGACTGGAGCGGGCTCTGGAGTGGACTCACTGACTGGAGCGGGCTCTGGAGTGGACTCACTGACTGGAGCGGGCTCTGGAGTGGACTCACTGACTGGAGCGGGCTCTGGAGTGGACTCACTGACTGGAGCGGGCTCTGGAGTGGACTCACTGACTGGAGCGGGCTCTGGAGTGGACTCACTGACTGGAGCGGGCTCTGGAGTGGACTCACTGACTGGAGTGTACTCACTGACTGGAACGGGCTCTGGAGTGGACTCACTGACTAGAACGGGCTCTGGAGTGGACTCACTGACTGGAACGGGCTCTGGAGTGGACTCACTGACTGGAGCGGGCTCTGGAGTGGACTCACTGACTGGAGCGGGCTCTGGAGTGGACTCACTGACTGGAGTGTACTCACTGACTGGAACGGGCTCTGGAGTGGACTCACTGACTGGAACGGGCTCTGGAGTGGACTCACTGACTGGAGCGGGCTCTGGAGTGGACTCACTGACTAGAGTGGACTCACTGACTGGAACGGGCTCTGGAGTGGACTCACTGACTGGAGCGGGCTCTGGAGTGGACTCACTGACTGGAGCGGGCTCTGGAGTGGACTCACTGACTGGAGCGGGCTCTGGAGTGGACTCACTGACTGGAGCGGGCTCTGGAGTGGACTCACTGACTGGAGTGTACTCTGGAGTGGACTCACTGACTGGAGTGTACTCACTGACTGGAGCGGGCTCTGGAGTGGACTCACTGACTGGAGCGGGCTCTGGAGTGGACTCACTGACTGGAGCGGGCTCTGGAGTGGACTCACTGACTGGAGCGGGCTCTGGAGTGGACTCACTGACTGGAGCGGGCTCTGGAGTGGACTCACTGACTGGAGCGGGCTCTGGAGTGGACTCACTGACTGGAGCGGGCTCTGGAGTGGACTCACTGACTGGAGCGGGCTCTGGAGTGGACTCACTGACTGGAGCGGGCTCTGGAGTGGACTCACTGACTGGAGTGGACTTACTGACTGGAACAGGCTCTGGAGTGGACTCACTGACTGGAGCGGGCTCTGGAGTGGACTCACTGACTGGAGTGTACTCACTGACTGGAACAGGCTCTGGAGTGGACTCACTGACTAGAGTGGACTCACTGACTGGAGTGTACTCACTGACTGGAACGGGCTCTGGAGTGGACTCACTGACTGGAGCGGGCTCTGGAGTGGACTCACTGACTAGAGTGGACTCACTGACTGGAACGGGCTCTGGAGTGGACTCACTGACTGGAGCGGGCTCTGGAGTGGACTCAGTGACTGGAGTGGACTTACTGACTGGAATGGGCTCTGGAGTGGACTCACTGACTGGAGCGGGCTCTGGAGTGGACTCACTGACTGGAGTGTACTCACTGACTGGAACGGGCTCTGGAGTGGACTCACTGACTAGAGTGGACTCACTGACTGGAACGGGCTCTGGAGTGGACTCACTGACTGGAGCAGGCTCTGGAGTGGACTCACTGACTGGAGCGGGCTCTGGAGTGGACTCACTGACTGGAGCGGGCTCTGGAGTGGACTCACTGACTGGAGCGGGCTCTGGAGTGGACTCACTGACTGGAGCGGGCTCTGGAGTGGACTCACTGACTGGAGCGGGCTCTGGAGTGGACTCACTGACTGGAGTGTACTCACTGACTGGAACGGGCTCTGGAGTGGACTCACTGACTGGAACGGGCTCTGGAGTGGACTCACTGACTGGAGCGGGCTCTGGAGTGGACTCACTGACTAGAGTGGACTCACTGACTGGAACGGGCTCTGGAGTGGACTCACTGACTGGAGCGGGCTCTGGAGTGGACTCACTGACTGGAGCGGGCTCTGGAGTGGACTCACTGACTGGAGCGGGCTCTGGAGTGGACTCACTGACTGGAGCGGGCTCTGGAGTGGACTCACTGACTGGAGTGTACTCTGGAGTGGACTCACTGACTGGAGTGTACTCACTGACTGGAGCGGGCTCTGGAGTGGACTCACTGACTGGAGCGGGCTCTGGAGTGGACTCACTGACTGGAGCGGGCTCTGGAGTGGACTCACTGACTGGAGCGGGCTCTGGAGTGGACTCACTGACTGGAGCGGGCTCTGGAGTGGACTCACTGACTGGAGCGGGCTCTGGAGTGGACTCACTGACTGGAGCGGGCTCTGGAGTGGACTCACTGACTGGAGCGGGCTCTGGAGTGGACTCACTGACTGGAGTGGACTCACTGACTGGAGCGGGCTCTGGAGTGGACTCACTGACTAGAGTGGACTCACTGACTGGAGCGGGCTCTGGAGTGGACTCACTGACTGGAGCGGGCTCTGGAGTGGACTCACTGACTGGAGCGGGCTCTGGAGTGGACTCACTGACTGGAGCGGGCTCTGGAGTGGACTCACTGACTGGAGTGGACTTACTGACTGGAACGGGCTCTGGAGTGGACTCACTGACTGGAGCGGGCTCTGGAGTGGACTCACTGACTGGAGTGTACTCACTGACTGGAACAGGCTCTGGAGTGGACTCACTGACTAGAGTGGACTCACTGACTGGAGTGTACTCACTGACTGGAACGGGCTCTGGAGTGGACTCACTGACTGGAGCGGGCTCTGGAGTGGACTCACTGACTAGAGTGGACTCACTGACTGGAACGGGCTCTGGAGTGGACTCACTGACTGGAGCGGGCTCTGGAGTGGACTCAGTGACTGGAGTGGACTTACTGACTGGAATGGGCTCTGGAGTGGACTCACTGACTGGAGCGGGCTCTGGAGTGGACTCACTGACTGGAGTGTACTCACTGACTGGAACGGGCTCTGGAGTGGACTCACTGACTAGAGTGGACTCACTGACTGGAACGGGCTCTGGAGTGGACTCACTGACTGGAGCAGGCTCTGGAGTGGACTCACTGACTGGAGCGGGCTCTGGAGTGGACTCACTGACTGGAGCGGGCTCTGGAGTGGACTCACTGACTGGAGCGGGCTCTGGAGTGGACTCACTGACTGGAGCGGGCTCTGGAGTGGACTCACTGACTGGAGCGGGCTCTGGAGTGGACTCACTGACTGGAGCGGGCTCTGGAGTGGACTCACTGACTGGAGTGTACTCACTGACTGGAACGGGCTCTGGAGTGGACTCACTGACTGGAGCGGGCTCTGGAGTGGACTCACTGACTAGAGTGGACTCACTGACTGGAACGGGCTCTGGAGTGGACTCACTGACTGGAGCGGGCTCTGGAGTGGACTCACTGACTGGAGCGGGCTCTGGAGTGGACTCACTGACTGGAGCGGGCTCTGGAGTGGACTCACTGACTGGAGCGGGCTCTGGAGTGGACTCACTGACTGGAGTGTACTCTGGAGTGGACTCACTGACTGGAGTGTACTCACTGACTGGAGCGGGCTCTGGAGTGGACTCACTGACTGGAGCGGGCTCTGGAGTGGACTCACTGACTGGAGCGGGCTCTGGAGTGGACTCACTGACTGGAGCGGGCTCTGGAGTGGACTCACTGACTGGAGCGGGCTCTGGAGTGGACTCACTGACTGGAGCGGGCTCTGGAGTGGACTCACTGACTGGAGCGGGCTCTGGAGTGGACTCACTGACTGGAGCGGGCTCTGGAGTGGACTCACTGACTGGAGCGGGCTCTGGAGTGGACTCACTGACTGGAGCGGGCTCTGGAGTGGACTCACTGACTAGAGTGGACTCACTGACTGGAACGGGCTCTGGAGTGGACTCACTGACTGGAGCGGGCTCTGGAGTGGACTCACTGACTGGAGCGGGCTCTGGAGTGGACTCACTGACTGGAGCGGGCTCTGGAGTGGACTCACTGACTGGAGCGGGCTCTGGAGTGGACTCACTGACTGGAGTGTACTCTGGAGTGGACTCACTGACTGGAGTGTACTCACTGACTGGAGCGGGCTCTGGAGTGGACTCACTGACTGGAGCGGGCTCTGGAGTGGACTCACTGACTGGAGCGGGCTCTGGAGTGGACTCACTGACTGGAGCGGGCTCTGGAGTGGACTCACTGACTGGAGCGGGCTCTGGAGTGGACTCACTGACTGGAGCGGGCTCTGGAGTGGACTCACTGACTGGAGCGGGCTCTGGAGTGGACTCACTGACTGGAGCGGGCTCTGGAGTGGACTCACTGACTGGAGTGGACTCACTGACTGGAGCGGGCTCTGGAGTGGACTCACTGACTGGAGCGGGCTCTGGAGTGGACTCACTGACTGGAGCGGGCTCTGGAGTGGACTCACTGACTGGAGCGGGCTCTGGAGTGGACTCACTGACTGGAGCGGGCTCTGGAGTGGACTCACTGACTGGAGCGGGCTCTGGAGTGGACTCACTGACTGGAGCGGGCTCTGGAGTGGACTCACTGACTGGAGCGGGCTCTGGAGTGGACTCACTGACTGGAGCGGGCTCTGGAGTGGACTCACTGACTGGAGCGGGCTCTGGAGTGGACTCACTGACTGGAGCGGGCTCTGGAGTGGACTCACTGACTGGAGCGGGCTCTGGAGTGGACTCACTGACTGGAGCGGGCTCTGGAGTGGACTCACTGACTGGAGCGGGCTCTGGAGTGGACTCACTGACTGGAGCGGGCTCTGGAGTGGACTCACTGACTGGAGCGGGCTCTGGAGTGGAGTCACTGACTGGAGCGGGCTCTGGAGTGGACTCACTGACTGGAGCGGGCTCTGGAGTGGACTCACTGACTGGAGCGGGCTCTGGAGTGGACTCACTGACTGGAGTGTACTCACTGACTGGAACGGGCTCTGGAGTGGACTCACTGACTGGAGCGGGCTCTGGAGTGGACTCACTGACTAGAGTGGACTCACTGACTGGAACGGGCTCTGGAGTGGACTCACTGACTGGAACGGGCTCTGGAGTGGACTCACTGACTGGAGCGGGCTCTGGAGTGGACTCACTGACTGGAGCGGGCTCTGGAGTGGACTCACTGACTGGAGCGGGCTCTGGAGTGGACTCATTGACTGGAGCGGGCTCTGGAGTGGACTCACTGACTGGAGTAGACTTACTGACTGGAACGGGCTCTGGAGTGGACTCACTGACTGGAGCGGGCTCTGGAGTGGACTCACTGACTGGAACAGGCTCTGGAGTGGACTCACTGACTAGAGTGGACTCACTGACTGGAGTGTACTCACTGACTGAAACGGGCTCTGGAGTGGACTCACTGACTGGAGCTGGCTCTGGAGTGGACTCACTGACTAGAGTGGACTCACTGACTGGAACGGGCTCTGGAGTGGACTCACTGACTGGAGCGGGCTCTGGAGTGGACTCAGTGACTGGAGTGGACTTACTGACTGGAACGGGCTCTGGAGTGGACTCACTGACTGGAGCGGGCTCTGGAGTGTACTCACTGACTGGAACGGGCTCTGGAGTGGACTCACTGACTAGAGTGGACTCACTGACTGGAACGGGCTCTGGAGTGGACTCACTGACTGGAGCGGGCTCTGGAGTGGACTCACTGACTGGAGCGGGCTCTGGAGTGGACTCACTGACTGGAGTGGACTCACTGACTGGAGCGGGCTCTGGAGTGGACTCGCTGACTGGAGCGGGCTCTGGAGTGGACTCGCTGACTGGAGCGGGCTCTGGAGTGGACTCGCTGACTGGAGCGGGCTCTGGAGTGGACTCGCTGACTGGAGCGGGCTCTGGAGTGGACTCGCTGACTGGAGCGGGCTCTGGAGTGGACTCGCTGACTGGAGCGGGCTCTGGAGTGGACTCGCTGACTGGAGCGGGCTCTGGAGTGGACTCGCTGACTGGAGCGGGCTCTGGAGTGGACTCGCTGACTGGAGCGGGCTCTGGAGTGGACTCGCTGACTGGAGCGGGCTCTGGAGTGGACTCGCTGACTGGAGCGGGCTCTGGAGTGGACTCGCTGACTGGAGCGGGCTCTGGAGTGGACTCGCTGACTGGAGCGGGCTCTGGAGTGGACTCGCTGACTGGAGCGGGCTCTGGAGTGGACTCGCTGACTGGAGCGGGCTCTGGAGTGGACTCACTGACTGGAGCGGGCTCTGGAGTGGACTCACTGACTGGAGCGGGCTCTGGAGTGGACTCACTGACTGGAGCGGGCTCTGGAGTGGACTCACTGACTGGAGCGGGCTCTGGAGTGGACTCACTGACTGGAGCGGGCTCTGGAGTGGACTCACTGACTGGAGCGGGCTCTGGAGTGGACTCACTGACTGGAGCGGGCTCTGGAGTGGACTCACTGACTGGAGTGGACTCACTGACTGGAGCGGGCTCTGGGAAAGCCTCCAGGCCTTGAGGGATGACTATAGCCTTCCTCCTCCTCCTCCTTTTACGAGTGTGAAGCGGAGACTCAGTGCCAACCTCCTCTGAGGCCTCAGGAGCGGATTCACGGGCTGGGACGCACTCATGGGCTGGAGCAGGCCTTGAAAAGGACACACGGGCTGGAGCGGACTTACGGACTGGAGTGGAGTCACGGGCTGGAGCGGGCTCTGGAGTGGACACCCGGGCTGGAGTGGCCTCACGGGCTGGAGCGGGTGCTGGAGGTAGTCGAAGCGGCCCATTCCCACGCAGATGCAGGTAATTGGAGAAATTCCAAAAGTTTAATCCCCTTACCAGCTCCATCTCCCACTGCGGCAGAGGTTTATCCAGACAGTTATTAATTGTGTCTTTGAGGACCGTATCAGAGAGACCATACCCCTCCGCCCGTGACCAGAACTTCTGGACGAATGCCCGCACTCCCATTCTCCTCTGGCGGAGAGTTGCCAAAAGGGCCTGAGCCTCCTCAGCCCCCACTGATGACCGGAGTCTCCTGCTGCTGGATCCTTGCATAGCGGTGGTTTGTTCTGTCAGGGTGCACACAAGAACAAGATGGTAAGATCCAAGTGCAGCGATGTTTATTACAGGAAACTCCAAGCATGTAATCCAGAGCACAGGCAAAGGTTAAACTCCACAAAAACAGTCCAATACAGAACGCCAGAGAACACAAAAGTGCACGTAACAAAATACAACAAACCACAACCAAGGACAGACACAACTGAGTATAAGTAGACAGACACTAATGATGAAACACAAAACAGCTGAGTGCAATGAGTGGGATAATGAGTCCAGGGGTGAGTATGGGAATTGTAGTCCAAGGGGTGAAAACAAGAGTCCAGGATGGAGTGCCCTCTAGTGGCTGACTAGGGCACTCTCACTAGTGATCATGACAGTAATTGTAAAAATATGAAATGAAATATGTCAAGAAACAGAATGCTGACATGAATTATTTGTAAAATGTTTTAATCTGCTGATGGAGAACACATGAATGTTTGCAGCAGCAGATTTTCCCGCACATCTTCTCCCACTCCTGCTTCAGGGTTGAGGGTTTAGGTATCCATCATCATCATCATCATCATTTTCCTCATCCTCTGGATTAACACTGTCCCCATTGAGAAGAGCAGCAGTGAGGGACATGATGATGAAGGTGTTCATCAGCTGCTTCATCAGAATAAAGCTGCAGAATTGGCACAGCTGTGTTGAGATGACAACAGGACTGTAAATACCTGATTGTTAGATCAATACATTTGAATAAAGCTTTGTTTTGTGTGTTGTTGTCTTGTATATGTATTTATTTATTGTCATTATTACTTGTATTTCACTTTTTTTTATTAATTATGCTATTATTATCATTTAGATGTATATATTTTATTAAGCAATGAATTAATGCATGAATTGACTGTAAATTGAGATATATTCACATCAGCTGTATTTGTCTAGTGTGTGTTCATGCACAGCTGTCATATGACAAAACATTACATTTTGCTTGTTTTACAAAAGAAGTAAAATGAAAAGTTATATAATTAAATTTTGGTCAGCATTTATCATTGTTATTGTGTATAAGTGTTGGGATGTACTAGCAGAGCAATTCATTCTGGAGTAATCTTAATTTTAAGTAGTTATACTTAAATTTTTTGAGTATAAAATCAGTCTTCTCCAAAGGCGAGATCTTTGAGCAGCTGCTGATGTCTTCTTTGGCTTCAGACATTGCTAACACTGAGGAAAACTGCTCTAGGTAGGGTTGAGTTACTGGTGCTGTGTGGTGTTAGTGCACCTGTCACTCATATCTTTATTTTTATTGCAGGATCTACAATTACAAGATCAGGGAAAATACCATGGTTGTATCTTAAACAATGAACAATAATAATGACAAAAAACTAAAAAATATGGGTTTGTATACATGATAGTTTGAGATTATATACACAGACATAAAACATGACAAGATTAAATATTTTGAATACATCATAATGCATAAAAGTTATTTATTTGTTTATAATTTATAAGCATGAGGGATGAAACTAAAGCTAATTCAACAAGAAAAAGAGGAAAACAAATGAGATTTATGCCACTTTTGCTTGTGGATTGACATTTTTATTAATTGTACTACAATTACAAAATTACTGGCAGCTGTGTCTTCAACAAGACCACAAAATAAGCAATTTGATCAATATCAAGATATTTACAGATAGATGAATTAAACCTGTCACTCATATCTTTTAAGTTGTTGCGCTTGCGATAACGTCGTAGGTCACATGATAACGTCAACATGGCGGATTATTCTCTGATCTCATTCATACTCAATGAGATTTGGCTATTAAGTACTTATTGAAATTAAGTACCTACTCATTGAGTAGGCGGTTTCGGACGCAGCCACCGTGTGTCATGGATAAAATTGCTTATTTCTCTGGATTTAGAATTTTTTAGAAACATTTGGGATAATGTAAGTACACAAGTCAACAAAAAATATAACATTGTTTTAGTGTTTTTTGAATATTTTAATCTAAAAATCCTACATATTTGTGCCTTTAACTGGTTGCATATGTCAGATGTATTGCATGACTTGGGCAAAAAAAAGCTGTTGCTATCAAACATTGTTTACCTAATCAAGTCAGTGTAATGGTGAAGGGATCGGTCAAATGGGCCAACTGATGAAAGGTTTGTGAAGAAATTTCATGCTCCCTTGTAAAAGTATTGTGTAGTATTTTCAAAATTTTTGCTGCCCTGAAGACATCACATGTGTAGTGTTTCGCTGAGGGACCTTAAGCTAAAAAAAAAAAAAAAAAAAAGAAAAAATAGAAAGAAAAGACCCAGGAGCGCTCCTCAGGGCCATAGCCTTCCCAGTCCACAAGATACTGCCGGAACCCACGTACATGATGGACATCCAGTATTAGGTGGACTGTGTAGGCTGGCTGGCCACCGATGATACGAGAAGGGGGAGGTTTACCTTTCACAAGAAAAGGAGAAGACAAAACAGGTTTTATAAGTGAGACATGAAAAGTGGGATTTATCTAAGACTTAGGCAAGTATAAACGATCTGGGTTAACTTTCCTGGAGATCTTAAAAGGCCCGATGAACCTCTGGGAAAGTTTACGGGACTCCACCCACAAGGGAATGTTCTTGGTGGAGAGCCAGACTCTTTGGCCCAGGCACAGAGTGTGGGCAGACCTGCGTCTTCGATTAGCCTGGTGCTGATACTGCTGAGAGACCTTAAGGAGCTTAAGTCTGGCCCTTTTCCATGTCTGGTGGCAGCGCTTGAACTGTTGAGCGGAGGGAACTGCAGTTTCCACTTCTTGCTCAGGGAACAGTGAAGGAGTATACCTGAACTGGCACTCAAAAGGGGACATGCCTGTAGCAGAGGAGCGAAGGGTGTTGTGAGCATATTCTGCCCACATGAGGAAGGAAGACCAAGAGGATGGGTTGTTAGCTGCCATACACCTCAGGGTAGTCTCAAGATCCTGGTTAAGCCTCTCTGTTTGCCCATTGGACTCTGGGTGGAACCCAGAAGATAGACTCACTGAAGCCTCCAAAGATTGACAAAATGCCCGCCAGAAACAAGAGGAAAATTGGGGTCCTCAATCAGACACAATGTCTTGTGGAATGCCAAAGACTCGAAAGACATGGGTTATAATCAAATCAGCAGTCTCTTTTGCCGTAGGCAGTTTGGGCAAGGGAACAAACCGGGCAGCCTTGGAGAATCTATCAACTATGACCATGATTGCTGGCTCGATTGCTCGATTGCTCCTGTCTGCCTGGCTGCCTCTGCCTCGCTGCTGGTGTTTGCGTCTCCATATAGCTTTGTTTTCTCTTACTATTGAATCTCTTACTTTTATTTGTTTTTTGCTTATATTATTATTATTGCCTACCACATTAATCTGACAGTAATCTAGCCTGTAATCTCTGAATCTAAATCGCTGTTACAACGCGTTTGCATCTCGCTTGTTAACTTGTCAGTCTCGCGCGCTCCTTTTCAATGCGTTCATCAAACAGCTGTCATAAATGTAGGGAAATAGTCAGGCTGACAGAGAGAATGTCAGAATTAAAGACACACATCCAAACTTTAATCGAGGATAGTAAGAATGCAAGGGCTTCAGATACGGTTTTGGATGCGACTAGCTTAGTGAACTCTGTACATTGTTTGGTTCGGGCTGTAGAGCCCGCGCAGCAGGGCACTTGGGTAATGGTGAGGCGGCCTAGCCGCGGAAAACACCACTCTTCCGTTCCATTAAGAACATCAAACAGGTTCTCCCCACTCAGTGACGCACCCACTGAGAATCCTGTTGAAAGTGCCCTAGTTATTGGCGATTCTATTACACGGAACGTGAAAATAGAGACACCAGCCACCATAGTCACATGTTTGCTGGGAGCCAGAGCACCTGACATCAAAGCAAATTTAAAAGTGCTGGCTAATGCTATTCGTAAATACTCTAAAATTATTATTCACGTCGGCACAAATGGATGTTCAACTTCGCCAATTGGAGATTACTAAAATTAACATTAAAGAGGTGTGTGAACTCGCAAGTACAATGTCAGGAGAAGTAATTTGTTCTGGCCCTCTTCCTGTTCGTAGGAGTGATGAGATAGTTAGCAGATTATCATCACTCAATGGCTGGCTGTCTAAGTGGTGTCCGCAGAATAATATAGGTTTCATAGACAATTGGAAAAGCTTTTGGGGCAGACCTGACCTATTGAAAAGAGATGGTATTCATCCGTCCCGGGATGGTGCTGCTCTTCTCTCTAGTAATATGGCACATAGTCTCAGAACTAAAACATGACAAACTGGGGCCCAGGACAGGAAGCAGACAGACTGGCTAAACCGACCGTCTGCTAGCTGCCTCACGTTACAGAAGTCAGATAATTCCCAACACATAGAAACTCTTGCACCTAGATATTATCAAATATAGACTGTGTCTGTACCCCGAATTAATAAAAACAAAAAACTTCCAAACCCATTTAATGGTAAAAATTTAATTGATGTTCAACAAATAAAAAATATAGATAATAATAATGATAAACAAATGATAAAGCTTGGGTTGTTAAATATTAGATCACTTTCTTCAAAAGCACTTATTGTAAACGATATTATCACAGACAATAATCTAGATGTGCTGTGTTTCACAGAAACCGGACGATTACACTAAATGAGTCTAGTCCTCAAGGTTATGATTATCGACACAATCCTCGGCAGAAAGGAAAAGGGGGAGGTGTTGCTGTAATTTATAGTAATATTTACAGTATCAGCCAGAAGTCTTTCAAATATAACTCCTTCGAAGTGCTTTACGTAACATTATGCAAGTTGACATTTGTGTTGGCTACTGTATACAGGCCACCAGGGCACAATACAGACTTTATCAAAGAGATTGCCGATTCTCTACCAGAATTAGTACTAGCGGCAGATAAAGTCCTTGTTGTTGGTGATTTTAATATCCATGTAGATAATAAAAAAGACTCATTGGGACTGGCATTTACAGACATTCTAAACTCTATTAGTGTTAGACAACACGTGTCAGGACCCACTCATTGTCGTAATCATACTTTAGATCTAATATTGTCACATGGAATCGATATTGATGCCGTTGAAATTCTGCAGCAGAGTGATGACATCTCAGATCATTATCTAGTCTTGTGTATATTACATTTAGTGAAAGTGGCTAAACTGCCTCCCTGCTATAAATATGGTAGAACCATCACTTCTACCACTAAAGATTGTTTTATAAATAATCTTCCTGATCAGTTTCATTGCCTTAGTATACCAGACAGCTTAGAAGACCTCGATATTGCAACAAACTATTGACTCTCTCTTTTCCAGCACATTAGACTCAGTTGCTCCTTTGCGTTTAAAAAAAGATTAAGAAACATTAATCCAACACCATGGTATAATGAGCACACTCAGGCCCTAAAAACAGCAGTTAGAAAAATGGAGCGCAGCTGGAAGAAAACAAAACTAGAAGTATTTCGCATTTCGTGGAGAGAGAAAATGACTGAGTACAGAAAGGCCTTAAAAACTGCTAGATCTGCCTATTTTTCAAAACTTTTAGAAGAAAATAAACACAACCCTAGATATTTCTTTGATACAGTGGCTAAATTAACAAGAAATAAAGCTTCAACTTCTGATGTTTCCAAAGAGCACAGCAGTAATGACTTTATGAACTTCTTTACTTGCAAGATTGATAATATTAGAGAAAAAATTATAACCATGCAACCGTCTACTACAGTCATGTCAGACAGTGCATTGTAGTGTCCCTAAAAAAAAATCATTTACTGCTTTAGGAGAGGAAGAATTGTCTAAACTTGTTAAATCATCAAAATCATCCACATGTATGTTAGACCCTATACCGACTAAGCTATTGAAAGAGATGCTTCCAGAGGTCATAGATCCTCTTCTTAATATTGTTAATTCATCTTTATCACTAGGATACGTACCAAAAACCTTTAAGCTGGCTATTATTAAAACTCTTATTAAAAAAAACACAACTTGATCCTAGAGAATTAGTCAAGTCAAGTCAAGTCAAATTTATTTATATAGCGCTTTTACAATTGGTAATTGTTTCAAAGCAGCTTTACATATTAGAAGCACAGAAAAAAAAGGGAAGTGGTTAAAACTGTACAAACAAGCGTGGTAATATGTAACATATACAAGATGGTGCTACATTAAGCCAATGTCGGCTGACTTCCAGGGGTGGAAAAAACCCCCTAGGAGAAAAACCCAGCGTGCTAGCACTGGGAAAAAAGTCCTAGGAGGGAAAAAACCCCTTGGAAGATATATATATATGTAAATGTATATGGAGATCAAAATCTGAATTGTACAATTGTAGAGAATTAGTCAATTACAGGCCGATCTCAAATCTCACTTTTCTGTCAAAAATACTAGAAAAGACAGTTTCATCACAACTATGTTCCTTTTTAGAAAGAAATAGTATCTGTGAAGATTTCCAGTCAGGATTTAGACCATACCATAGTACTGAGACTGCTCTCATTAGAGTTACTAATGATTTGCTCTTATCAGATCGTGGTTTTATCTCTCTATTAGTGTTACTGGATCTTAGTGCTGCATTTGACACTATTGATCACAATATTCTTCTAAACAGACTCGAAAATTATGTTGGCATTAGTGGAATTGCATTGGCATGGTTCAAATCATACTTATCTGACGGTTTTCAGTTTGTAGTAGTAAACGATGAGATGTCATATCAATCACAAGTTAAATATGGAGTACTGCAAGGCTCAGTACTTGGACCATTGCTTTTTACTCTGTACATGCTACCCTTGGGAGATATCATTAGGAAGCATGGCATTAGTTTATTGTTACGCTGATGATACTCCGCTCTATATTTCTTTACACCCTGATGAAAATCACCAATTCGCTAAATTAACAGAATGTATAGCTGATATAAAAAAACTGGATGACCAGTAATTTCCTACTACTAAACTCAGGAAAAACAGAGATTCTAATTTTGATGGCTGCTCTGTTAGGTCTTCGTCGACAGCTAGGAACCTGGGTGTGCTCTTTGATACCAATCTTTCATTTGAAGGCCATGTTACTAGCATCTGTAAAACTGCATTCTTCCATTTGAAAAATATATCTAAACTATGACATATGCTCTCAATGAAAAATGCAGAACAGCTAGTTCATGCATTTATGACCTCAAGGCTAGACTACTGTCCATGCCGGGCAGCCTGGGTGGTTGTTCTGCTCGCTTGATAAATAAACTACAGCTCATACAAAATGCAGCAGCTAGAGTTCTTACTAGAACTAGGAAGTATGACCATATGACCCAGTTCTATCATCACTACATTGGCTTCCTGTTAAACATAGTATAGATTTTAAAATCTTGCTAATTACTTACAAAGCACTAAATGGTTCAGCTCTCCAGTACCTAAGTGAGCTCTTAATACATTATAGTCCTTCACGTTTATTGCAATCTCAGAATTCAGGCCAGCTGATAATACCTAAAATATCAAAATCAACCACAGGCGGTAGATCCTTCTCCTATTTGGCACCTAAACTCTGCAACAATCTTCCTAGCATTGTTCGGGAAGCAGACACACTCTGTCAGTTTAAATCTAGACTAAAAACACATCTATTTAACCTAGCATACACATAACACATTATCAATTTATATTTTCAAATCTGTTAAAGGATTATTAGGCTGCATAAATTAGGTCAGCTGGAACTGGGAACACTTCCTATAACACCAGATGTACTCGTTACATCAGAAAAAGAATGGCATCTCCGCTAATATTAGTCTTTCTGGTTATCCCAAGGTTTACCGTAGTCAACCGGATCTGGGCCGTATCCAGCTGAGACCAAGGACCGGTGCCATGACACGACCACAACGCAGCACTGAAGTATTAGCAGAGATCGAATCAACTAGATCATCCATTGTGAAGACATCAACACGACAGCCAGTGCCACAGTTCCTCAACAGACCGTCCATACCGGCGTGATGAATACGATCCTCAACTGGACACGACCACAATGCAGCCCTGATGTATCAGCAGAGATCGAGTCAGCTGGATCATCCATTGTGAAGACATCGACATGACAGCCAGTAGCACAGTTCCTCAACAGACCGTCCATACCGGCGTGATGAATACGATCCTCAACTGGATGGAACTGAAATAAATACTTTGATTGTTGCGATCCTATCAGACTTATGATAGCAACTTGATTGTAACAAAGCACTGTTCGCTAGAGGAGAACTGACCCCCCAACTAAGCCTGGTTTCTCCCAAGGTTTTTTTTCTTCCTCCATTTTAACACCTATTTGCCACTTGTTTGCCGCCTTTGGCTTGCTTAGTTGGGGACACTTGACATTTGATATTCAATAGTATTCTTGACATTTATTCACATTTATAACAGTGCTTCTGATCTGCCTGCACTGACATTATTTAAGAGCTGCTGTGCAGCCAATTTATGTACCACTTATCAATGTAAAGCTGCTTTGACACAATCTGCATTGTAAAAAGCGCTATATAAATAAAGGTGACTTGACCTGTGATAGCGGTAGTCCAGTGATAAAATCCATGGAAAGATGAGACCAAGGTCTATGTGGTATTGAAAGAGGATGCAATAGCCCCTGGGGTGAATGGTGAGAGGCTTTACCTTGATTGCACATGGGACAGGCATTTACAAATGTTGTGACATCCTCTTTGATAGTCATGTATTGGTGGCCAACTAAGTATTCATAATGTCCAGTGGGCGTGTTGAAGGCAGTCTTCCATTCATCTCCTGGTCTGATGCGCACAAGATGGTAGGCATTGCGTAAATCAAGCTTGGTAAAGATGGAAGCTTCTTGAAGGATTTCAAAGGCAGTGGCCATTAGAGGCAAGGGATAGTGGTTACAAATAGTGATCTTATTGAGTCCCTTGTAGTCAATACATGGCCGAAGTCCACCATCCTTCTTACTGACAAAGAAGAACCCAGCTCCAGTAGGGGAAGTGGATGGGCGGATGATCCCTGCCGCAAGGGATTCGTTGATGTACTTGTTCATAGCAGTGCGTTCAGGGGAGGACAATGAGAATATACGACCTCTGGGGGGACAGGTTCCAGGGAGTAGCTCTATGGCGCAGTCATAGGGGCAATGAGGAGGTAAGGATGTGGCCCTCCTTTTGCTGAACACTGCCTTGAGATGGTGGTACTGAATAGAGACTTGGGACAGATCTAGGGGTTTTTGAGACTTGAGAACAGGATCAGGGGAGTTCTGGACAAGCATGTAGTCTGACAGGTGGAACCCCAACTGAGGACTGTGCCAGTGGACCAGTCAAGGTGTGGGTTATGCTGGAGGAGCCAGGGGTAACCAAGGATAACAGGAAACTCAGGAGACTGTATTAGATGAAAGCACATTCTTTCCTGTAAGAGCAAAACATATAGAGTATTCAAGAATATCAAGAAGTTAGTCCGGCATATAACAATGCTTATGTTAACTAAAGCGTCCGTCATTTAAAAACACGGGTGGATAATTAAAAATGCTTTCTGACAAAAAAAATAATAATAACACAAGCAAGACTTGTGCTTGTTAGTCAGTCACACATCACAACATTTTCATAATCACTAAGCCATATAGAGATTTCAATTTTATTTAGATTTGTTGTTCAACATTACTTGAGCATTTTATACCCGTTTACCCTAAGGAGTTAGAAGTACCATGATTGCTGTACTGTCCTCGCTTGAGATTTCAGTCACTGAGATGGCAGGAGTGGAATGAGGGATTGAGTGGAATTTTGTGTAGCTGTCTTTTTATTGATAGGCCGTACGCATTTGTCAATCATCTCCTCTTGCTATTTGGGGAAGTGAACCCAACAGTCAGATTGGTCGAACTCTTTCTTTTGCTGGATTTGAGTACTACACATGCACAGAGGAGTCACCGGGTTTTTGCGTAGTCAAAATACGTACCCGCTACACAAAATGCGTACATGTTGGCAGGTCTGCAGGTGGAACGAAAATGACCATACAATCAACAATATAAACAATAGCGCTCCGCATACGACGGTCTCGTTCTGAAGGAGAAAGTCGAGTCCTACCCAACTGCATAGGTTCAGGGGAATCTTGGGGCACTGGTAGCATTTGAACAGGAGTAGGGCTGGCAGACAGGGTGGAAACAGAAGGACGATTCAGGTTTCTCTCTCTCAAGTGATTATCCAGCAAGATTACTTGATCGATAAGAGTCTCAAGACCACGGGCAGGTTCTCTGGTAGCCAGATCATCCTTGATCGCCTCAGATAGACAATTCAGGAAACACACGAGGGACTCGTCATTCCAGCCACTCCCCGCTGCAATTGTCCGAAACTGTATGGTATATTCAGCGTCACTGCTATTATTTTGTCGGAGGGTGAGAAATTTTTTTAGAGGCTTGCTGGCTGCTGAGAGGGTGGTCAAGGACTTATTTGAACTCCTCTACGAACATAGTGTAACTGTTGCCCAGGAGAGGGGCTTACCAGAAAGGAGGGTAATAACATATGCAATCTTGGCCTGATCTGAGGGGAAGGAAGATGGTTGCAGTTCAAACGTGAGAGAGCATTGAGTCAGGAACCCATCGCATACACTGGGATCACCAGAGAAACATTGCGGGGGAGGTAGATGAGGTTCAGCCAAAGGAGAAGGCATTGGAGAATCTGGGAGAGGCACAGAGGCAGAAGAAGCAGTAGCAGAAGTAGAAGGCAGCCGGTCAAATCTGACGGACAGAAGTCATGAGATCAGTCAGCACCTGTGAGTGTTTAGCCATCAAGGTCTCCTGCTGAGTTAGAGCGGTCTCGTGATGTTGAACTGTGGTTTCATGCTGAGCCACTGTGGCAAGAAGTTCTTGAGGATTAGGCATCTCTGGGTTCATTATGTGGCTTGGTTATTCTGTCAAGACCAGGTCTTGAACTCAGGTCTCTGGTGTGAAAGTCTAATTGTCTACCACTGAGCCACAGACAGGAGATATACCCAATAGTCAGACGCTTTCTTAAGTTGCTTCCAAAGAGTTTATTAAAAAAAAAGAAACAGGGTACAATAATCCCTTTCTTCAATGCAGTCACAAAAACAGAAGAGTATCCAGTCCAAAAAGGAAGCAAACAAAAACTCTGGAAAAAAACGTCCAAAAACAAACTCAGGAAAATACTCCAAAAGGCACAGGAGAAAACATCTTTAGAACAAGCGCAACACTTACGGCCGCAACTGGCTAAGAAACCACAATAACCAAGCAAAGATACAGAGAAAGAGCACAGCTTAAATACACAGCACAGAATGAGACACATGTGAAAATAATAGAACTGATTACTAAAGGTGAAAGTTATAGGCATAAGTGCAATGGCGACATCTAGTGGCCAAAATAAAGCATTACAAAGCCTAAACTCTGACATGGATAACCTCCTGACATCTCAAACTCAAGGTGCCTCAACCCTTTTGCAGACTCAAGGTACCTCAATACAATGTAAAGTGATGAGGTTAAGGTAGGAACAAATGGTGGTCTCTAGAGTTCTTTCAGAAACAAAAGGGAGATCCTTTCAGAAACCTCATTATACATGAGACTTTGAGGCACTTAAGCCTTTTGAGTAAACATTAGGACATTTGAGGCAAATGGTACCTAAAGGTTCTCCAAAGGGTTCCACCAGTGTGGTAATCTATGGCAGTGTTTCTCACAGGGTTTCTATGGGTTTCATCAAATCTAATTTAATGCTTTTAATGCCAATTTTGTATTTTTTTAATGCCATATATATGTCGCTAAATGTCGATAGATGACGACATATGGCAATTAGAAAATTCATCATGTCATTGTTATATTTACATTCTGCCAAGTGTCAGCCCTTTACATTTGTTTGCTTCTCTGCTGCTACCCTTGCTCACATAATGTATTTTAATACAGCCAAATTCCCAATAAAATTGTTTCATCTATATATTTTTTTTCTGTTTTTGTTGTCAGACAATATGAAATAGTGACTGAAACTGTATTGACGTTTTAATCAGGTCCTTGTCCGGTTGTGAAAGTAAAGTGTGAGCCCTGACATGTTAAACCAGCATTAAAATCCTGAATTATAATCAAGACGTTGTCTGCAAAATAACCATACACATAAAGACATTTGCTGTGATTTTGGCTATATGTACACGTAAAATTATCACTCAGGTTAGAAGCAATAGTATCTATTTTATTTGTTCTCTGACAAAGCACACATCCTCAACTGCGGCAGGAAAGCAAGACCTCGCGCTTGTGCGGTAGTGGGTCTCGGAAGCTAGATCAGGTTAACTAGTCGCTATATTTGTCACAACACGCTTTCTTAGAAAAAAGTTGCTAAGTTGGCAACACTGATGCAGCCTTCCGTCTCCAGGCCCCAGCCCGCCACTGTCCAAACCGGCGTTATGGCAATTTTGCACAGGCTGGAGGCAATCAAGTTTTGATTCAAATTCAAATTTTATTTTTACAGTGTAGCTGCACTGTGCAATGAAAGCAATGATTAAAGCTGAAGCCTTGTTTACACTGCACGCATATGCAGCACGTTATGGCTCCAGCAAGGTTTTGTTCCGTCCTCTATGCGATGTCAATTCACACCAGAAGCATTTCTGAAGCGAAACGGCTGGATTCGCGAGACCACTAGATTTGCCTGTCCAACGTTGTTTTCATTGATTTTTTCATGTTTTTAATGTCTAAATAGGCGAGGCACCTATCTTTAGCAAAGCGAGCTGCTTCTGGGACGCTTCTCAAACGCACTGCGGTGCGGCTAGGGCAGTCTGTATAATGCACAAACACAACTTCATTCTTTATAAATCTCTCCAACAGTTTAGCATTAGCCGTTAGCCACGGAGCATAGCCTCAAACTCATTCAGAAGCAAATGTAAACATCCAAATAAATACCATACTTACGCGATTAGACATGCTGCATGATGAACACTTTGTAAAGATCCATTTTTGAGGGTTCTATTAGCTCTGTGAACTTTGTTTATCCAGTGATAGAGTCGAGACCTCGGGAGGGGTGGAGAGCGCACAATTTAAAGGGGCCGCAGCATGAATAGGCGCATTTCTAATTATGCCTCAAAATAGGCAGTTAAAAAAATTAATTAACAAAAATCTATGGGGTATTCTGAGCTCCAACTTCACAGACACATTCAGGGGACACCTTAGACTTATATTACATCTTGTAAAAAAAATTTCGATTGCGCCTTTAAGTCACTGAAATAAGGCCAAACAACAAATATTAAATATGTGTTTACAATACTTCTTGGTATTGGAGGTTGTAGATTAGAATTTTTGCTTCAAAATGATGTAAAAATTATCCTGCCTACTTGTTCATATAAAAAATATAGAGATTTAAATTTTGTAAGACACTTTTTGTCAAGACACAGTATGCATTGAGGTGTGAATCTTCATGAATAATGCTGTGATTCACACCTGAAAAGACAAAGACCCGCATAAAGACCTGCATAATGAGCCCTTTCAGTCAGGTAGGCTATGTGAAAAAACCCTCTGATAACAGAATCATATCAGCTGTATTAACGTTAATGTACCGTGTTTTCAATTCATACTTGCAGCCGGAGGGCGCTGTATGGACATTTAGTCTACAAATGACTCGTTAGAAGAACAGGCATACCATGTGACATTTCAGGAACAAACAGAGGTATCCATAGATCACTATAACCATGGCTATAAAATGCAGATAGACACTTTTGAAGATAATAAATAGACGATCATGACAATGTCCATGTATTGCCTCAGAATTAGCGCTCGCTCCATGGGCGTGGCCACATTAGTTGATAATGAGCTGACTCACAGATTAAATAAACAGAGAATTTTTGTTTTTTATTTGACTTACACGATTTAAAACCTGACATTTCAACATTTCTTTAGACATCTCATTTTTGTGTCACTAGTATTCACTAAGTTATACTTCATTTTCTGAGAACTATCAGATCGGACTTCGTTCAGAGGGAGAAGACGGATCACACATCATATAGTTTTCTTTATTTTGCAAAAAGCACAACATTTTGTTTTTACTCTGTGTACACAAATAAAAGAAGACATTCTATAGTTTCAATTGATATATTACTTCTGTCTCTATGACAAAAAATGACAGAGTATTTTAAGTCTGTTTTGCTGCAATGTGAAAAAAATCCTGCAAAACGCGCCAACGAGTTTCCAGACTCCAGAGGGTTAAAGTCCCACTGAAGTGGCTTGAAGTGTGCAGCATTACTCAATGTGTTGACATAATTTCAACTGAAGCAGGAAGACAGGGTGATTTATCAAACAGCCCTGCCCCTTTTTAAAAATAGCCAGTAGCATTTCGTTTACATCACAGCTTGGCCAGAGCCGCTGAGCAATAGTCTCTGTTTAAGTTATATGGATAACCTTTATGCTTTTCAAAAGTCTTTTTTCCTCATTTTGCCAATTTAACCACCCCTTTTTGATGTGCAGGTTTAGAGCTCATACTGTTCTTATAATTAATAGTTTTTTTGTTGGGTAACAGTTTGAATAGCTAAACTCTATTATGTATAATTAAAAAGTCACAAGTCCCCTCAATCAAGAGCTTGCTAGTGTGGCCCCTATTGCGGTGCTTTGCTGTCTGAATGACAGGGCCCTTGTGAAGTTGTCCATGTTATTTGCTCAGCACAAGCAAAGAGTTCTGGAACGGCAGCAATAACATGCCTCAGGAAATTATGTCAACCTCCTACTTCTGAATCAGAGCCTGGCACGGATTGAGGGAGCAAAGGGACCCGCTGTCAAAATTACATGCATTTGGCTTGCTCCCATGCATGTTACAGCATAAATGAACCAACTGAATGGGCCATTCATGCCTTTTCCCTTTAGTTCACTATTAAAACACATGGTTTATGTTTAAAAAAAATGGACACTGATGAAAATATAGCAGGCTGAGAGCAAAAATTAAGGGTTTATTTAACATTCAGAGTTAAAGAATTAATAGGGAGCCAATGCAGTGTTGACAGAACCGGGCTAATATGGTCATACTTCCTGGTTCTAGTAAGAACTCTAGCTGCTGCATTTTGGACCGGCTGTAGTTTGTTTATCACACAAGCAGGGCAACCACCCAGTAGAGCGTTAGAGTAATCTAGCCTTGAGGTCATGAACGCATGAACTAACTGTTCCGCATTTGTCGTTGAGTAAATATGTTGTAGCTTAGATATATTTTTAAGATGGAAGAATGCTGTTTTACAGATGCTAAAAATGTGGCTTTCAAATGAAAATTGGTATCAAAGAGCACACCCAGGTTCCTAACTGACGACGAAGACTTAGAGCAGCCATCAAGTGTTAGACAGTATTCTAGGTTATTATGTGCAGAAGTTTTTGGTCCAATAATTAGAATCTCTGTTTTTTCTGAATTTAGTAGTAGGAAATTACTAGTCATCCAATTTTTTATATCAGCTATGCATTCCGTTAATTTTGTAACAGAATGATCCGAGTATGATCAGCATAACAGTGAAAACTAACGCCATGCTTCCTAATGATCTCTCCCAAGGGTAGCATGTACAGAGTGAAAAGCAACAGTCCTAGTACCAAGCCTTGAGGTACTCCATATTGAACTTGTGATCGATATGACATCTCTTAGTTTACTACTACGAACTGATAATGGTCAGATAAATATGATTTGAACCATGCCAATGCAATTCCACTAATGCAAACATATTTTTTGAGTCAATTTAAAAGAATATTGTGGTCGATAGTGTCAAAAGCAGCACTGAGATCTAGCAACACTAATAGAGAGATACAACCATGATCTGATGATAAGAGCAAATAATTTGCAGAGGTGGGTTGTAACGAAGTACATATACTTCGTTACATTTACTTGAGTATTTTTTTGCAAAATTTGTACTTTTAAGAGTAGATTTATATATGGGTACTTTAACTTGTACATTTCTAATGAAAAATCTGTACTTTTATTTCTCTACGCTGGGCGACGTTCCTCTCATTACTTTATTTTAATGCAATGCTGTACATGTTAAGAAATGCGTAGGTTATTCCAAGTGCGCTGTCACTTTTTTTATGAACAATGCCCCATTCCCAAATCAATCACTCTTTTGCATCGATTCTGTTCAAAGGCTTAATCAAATAAGTTGGCAAAACTGTCTAAATTGGTTTGCAAATCACTTTGATTTGTTCAGTTCCCTGTACGCACTGAATCGTCTAAAGCGGTTTCTCTCGGTGCGTTGGATGAAGTGGCAGTGGACCTACAGTCAATTAAAAGGAAATATTCAAATGCATCGTATTGTTGGCCAGCAATTAAGATCTTTATTAGTTGAACTGTGTATGCTGTCTGTGAACAATTCCACAGGTAGGCCTATCGATTTCATTTGATTTCAATTCATACAGCCACAGCCTACATTTTACAACCAAACAGATTATTATGCCACGATAACACCACTACGTGTTCGCGAGGGTCTACCGGCATTACTTTCGTTTTGTTCTTTGTTTATTTTGGTATTAAACTTTTGTTGAATGTTCACCGGTTCACGCCTCCTTCTTCCCATATCTACAAACTACGTTACATTGGTGCCGGAACCCGGGAGGAAGGAGGGACATGCTGAGGGGTTCGTGGTGCTGCGGAGTTCGGGCAGCGCGAGAGTAGGAAGACCGTGAGAGGCTGCCTGAGGCGGTGGTGCTGGAGCCTAGTGACAGGTGGGACGGAGAGCTCGAGGCCGTGCCCCTGGGATGAGGTGGGGTGGCTGCCGTCCAAGAGGGAGCGGAGGAGTCACCGCCGTTCGCCGTGGGCCGGAGCCTGCTGCCATCCGCCATAAAGGGGAGGAGCAGGGAACGGGGGAGGAGTTGCCGGCTGCCCTCAGTCAGAGGAGCCATCGCCGGCCGCCAGGAGGCGGTCGAGGATTGGGCCGTCCACCGAGCGTCCAGTGCCACCGCATGGCACCGCGAAGAAGAGCTCTTGGCAGGCTGAGGACCGAGCGGCAGTGTGTCGGGGAACCTCGTTCTGTCGCTCCCCTTGCTTCCGTCTCCTTTCTCTCGTCTCGTCTGTCCTTACTCCCAGGTGCTGCGGCCGCCGAGACAGGCCCCGGGGGGGAGTAGAGCGCAGTTTCGGGAGTACCCCCCAGCCTGCGAGGGGCGATGGGGGTATGTGACGAGCAGGGTGGGCGAGAGCTGTGAGGGAATGGTGCAAGGCCGGTGACGCAAGTGATAATGAGCATCACCTGCGAGGCGCGCCGGCCTCAAGTCTCATGGAGGAGCTCCGGAGGCATAAAAGGAGGAGCGACGTCAGTGAAGGACGAGAGAGGACCAGGCCTGGAATTTATTTTATGTTTTATTATGTTTGTGTGGCCGGCAGACGTCCGCAAGGGTCTGCCGGCATTACTTTCGTTTTGTTCTTTGTTTATTTTGGTATTAAACTTTTGTTGAATGTTCGCCGGTTCCCGCCTCCTTCTTCCCATATCTACAAACTACGTTACAAAAATGTTTACATGTGCATTTTAAATTTCTCTCTTTTTTTTTTTTAGGTTTGACATGGGCTATATTAACCTAGGTTACACCCTCCCCTCTGGAATATGCACGTCTTGTTGCATCTACAAGTGGAATACAGGGGCAACGACTGATTCTTCTAAAGAACAGGGTTCCCGTGGGGTCTTAAAAAGTCTGAAATTCTGAACTTTAAATTTAAGGCCTTAAAATGTCTTAAAAATGGCCAGATTTCCATCCAAGGTCTTAAATTTCATTTAGTCAGGTCTAATTTTTTTTTTTTTTCTTTTTACCCATTTCCAGAAACACTATCTGCTGAAAGTTATTACAAAGTAGCGATAAAGTAGCGAGTTGTAGTTCTTTCTGGGGGATATTGGTGTTGGTACGTACGCAGTGATAAAACTACAAATCCCGTGATAAATGCAACACCTGCCCGCGAAATATGTCTGCATCTCCTCAGAGTTTGTTAAAGTTCGGCTCCTCAGGTAGGCTACGAGGCTCACTGCAAACTTTGTCCTCACAAACCGTCCTCCTTCTCAATGCCTGGTCCCTCCGGTTTCCAGCACAATATCATCACAGCTCCGTCGAACAACCTTCGGGGTACTTTTGGATCGACTGACACATCGAAAGCCGAGGTGCTTTGGATACTACACACGGTGACTAAATACCACTCATTTAATAGCAACAGTGAGATTAGCGATCTCTTCCAAGTGATGTTCCCTGATTTAGTAATCACGAAGACGTTCTCCTGCGGGCCCAACAAGATCACTTATGTGGCGAGATTTGGATTGGGGGAGTTTATAAAGGGGGAATTGATTCGTACTCTTACCGGGCCGTATGTCGTAATGTTCAATGAAAGCCAAAAACAGACCACCAGGACAAAGCAGCTTGACGTCCACGTTCAGAATCAGAATCAGAATCATGTCCACGTTCGTTTCTGGAACAATGGAATTGTTAAGTCGAGGTACCTGGGCTCACAGTTCATGGGACAGTGCGGGACACACACATCAGATAACCCATGTAGCTGTGAGATGCGTTCTACTTGGGATTGGAGTTTTCCACCATCGAATAAGGTCGCAAGTCTGCGGCTATGAATACTCCTAACGCCTGTTTCACACTGCAAGCGTGAGCGTCGCGTGCAAAGCGCATGAGCGTAACTACACCGTCACTGCAGCAGCAGAGACGCGCGAGTATTCACAATGGAAGCGTTTGTACAGCGTCACAGCAGCGGCTCAAAGCTGCATAGTGAGAATTTCTTTACAAAGACAGCTATAAATTTGTTTTTATAAGTTGGTCATTTATAAACTTGATAGTCTTGAAAGTTTGTTAACATGGGGAAGTGTACATCCATCTGCAGTTGCCATGCTATCTTTTGAGTGGCTGTTAGAGGAGGTTGACTGGCAGTGTTTTTTTCCACTTGGCAAACAACCGGACGCGACATGGGGGCGCAGCAGCATCGATGATTCCATTTTTTAATTCGAAGTTCGAGATTGTGACTTAATTTCGGTCGATTTCGATTTAAAATCGTGACACCCTTAATAGATAGATAGATAGATAGATACTCTAATTATCCCGAGGTAAGTATCTATCTATCTAACATGGATAATCTGGTGTGTGTGTGTTCGCTACATTGGTTGTTACATGGGTTGGAGTAGCCTGTTCAATCTCTATTAGACTATTAATGCTGTTTTTTAATGTAAATAAATATGAGATGAAATCTATTCTATTTGAGGGCAAGTTTGTTTTAGCCTATTTTCATTTTGGGCCTAAGGTTTTGGGCATTTGGCACGTTGTTGGGTGTGGAAGGTTACCATTGTGATTGCTTTATCTGTAAATTAAATTAATGCTTTTTCAATGACTAAATTCATTGAAATAAAATGATTTTTTCAGAATTTCTTTGATTTTAATATTTTTGGTAATGTGTCGTCTTAAATTTCAATCTTCATGGTCTTAAAATGTCTTAAAAAGTTCTTAAATTTGACTTACTGAAACCTGCATGAACCCTGAAAGAAGAACTAAAAGCTTTGTTTAGACCCTGCAACAAGGATTGAATCACTAAGGTAAGTGGATTTCCTGACTGGGGATATTCAAATTTTTTAGGGGGGCGTCGCTCTCTCTTTGTAATTATCTGGGGCCAATACTGTCTTCAGGTTCCATGCTCCTTTCTTCATTTTGAGCGTTTTCAGTGTGACTCCTTTCATTTGTGTTCAGATTTCTTTCTTTACTCTCTGACTCAGAATTGATTGGCACTGTCTCAACCATTTGAGCAGGGACATAGAGGATTGTTCTGGTTCTGGTCTTTGCTCCACTGAGACATCTAGTTTGGAAAAACTGAACAAAGAACAACAGGAACTGATGAATACAAACTTAAAAGTCCTTGAAAGTGAAACTAAGATGACATAGACAGACTAGTGGTGACACCATGTTTACACTTTATGGAAAAATACCATGTAAACGTTCACCTGCCTTTTGATTCTTTATGGTAGAAATGAAAGGAGAAAATAGAGAGGCTGGTAACAAAGAGAATAAAGATGAGTTTAGGTATGAGCAAAAAAGTTATAGTCAGTTGAAATGGGAATCGAGAGCAGGGTGAATTTTATAGGAAGAGCACAAAAATAAAATATGTATGCGAGTAAATGGGGCATTTATTAGAGCTCAGTCAGAACAATAGCTGAAGTTTCAGAATGCAGGGGAAAGACTGCGTCAGAGAAGAAGCAACAAAGTGTGTGTTAAGGTCTCAACTGGAAAGCATTCTGAAAAAATAGCTTTAACTGAAATGAACCCACAGCCTTCCGGAGATATTTCTGTTATTTAATCACTATTTGCAATAGAGAGAAGTATAGGGTAGCTTATGTCAAAAATATTCCGGGGTGACAGACATGTTTTTTTTTAAGGGATGTTTTTATTAAAGAAAGTGTTTTCACATATCTGAATGTTTTTTAAAAGACATTAATGAGTTGTACAATTAAAACACCAAAGACAATTTAAAATGTTATCAGATTTCAGATTTTCTGCGGCAAAAGTATAAAACAAGTTCATTAACATTAGCAAGCAATAGTTGTTAAAAGACAAATGGGATTTTAAAGCAAAAAACTTATCTAACATTGCAATTTACTGTTAACGTTTTAACAATAAATAATTCTTACATTGATCCGTGAAACACGTCCTCTCTTGTCCCTGGTAAATACAGAATGAAGTCAGAGATGCATATTTAAATGGTAATAAAATAAAATAAAGCTTATAAATAATGATGTTTTAGCATTCTTTAGTTCATTAACTCATTAACTGTTCATTAATTTGAGTTCATTAATTGATTTATTCACTCTTTGATAGCATCATCCACCTCTCCCACTGGGGGGAATTTATATATGGAGTAAAGTATATTGAAACTGTTTAAAACTATATGCTTTAACATTTAAAATGAAACGTGGGAGGTAAACAGTTTTTTCACACACATGTAACACTTTCACACCATGCAACTTTAAAGTGATGCGGATCGTTAAAAACAAAAAATGTAGGCTAGTATTCAGGCATAGTAAAATGTTATCAGAAAAGGTAAAATGTGTATGAAAAAAAGTAAAACATTATGCTTTAACAATTTAAAGTGTGAAAGAATTTATTGGGTGACTGACAAACATTAGGGTGTCAAGGGATGTTTTTAAATGTTTTGTCAAGGGATGTTAATTAAAGAAAGTTTTATTTCCACATACATTTGTACAGTTTTTCTTTTGAAGACATAAAAATAAAGTGTACTGTTAAAAAGATAAAACAAAATATGGTTTTGTAAATGATGTTTCTATTACTCCACTAGTTTTAGTCATCTTGTTCAAATAGCAGATGATACTATTCATATTTTGTTTGTTGGACTGTATGTTTTTAGGTAAAGACTCTTTGAGAGCTGACAACATTTAGTGTTCATTGGAATTAATGAAAATTAAGGATTTAAGTGATAGTCCTTCTGTTTGAGAGTGTTTGACTAAATTGATATTTTGTTTAGTGCAAATTTCCAGTTATCTATGATGGGGGGATCACCCAAAAAGCAAGCCATGCTGTTTTACACTTAAAACTATTACAAATGGATCACATCTGACTATTGCACTGAAAGCTGCACATTCATCAGAGTTTGAGGCTGTTAAAAAGCATTCCACACTCTGGTAAAACCCTTAGTTAAAATTAAAAAATGTGTTTGCACAAAAGTAAATTCAAGAGATGAGTTTACTACAAAAGTGTGTATAAGGCATATAGCACGGCCCAAATTAAAGAGATGTATGAGCTAAGGATCTTATTTGGCCACAAATAAACAGGTAATGGGATGTTCAAAGTGACACAATATACAGTTAGATATTCTTCTACTTCATATGTCTGCAAATAGTTGTGCCAAAATCTTTGAAAAGTGCCAATTAGCTATAAATAATACAGAAATCCTCTCTCCTGGTCTATTGCAAAAGTTTCCCCCACTAATCGCTGATGTTGTTTACATTTTGTTTCTTTGTTGTTGTTGTTTTTTGTTTGTTTGTTTGTTTGGTTTCTTTTGAACAACATTTGTACAGTTTGTAAAGACTGTTCTCTAAGTATGGTCAAACATGTTCACAGGAGTTCATGAAAACATAAATATAGCATAAAGAGAATTAAATTACCACCTTTCTACATGACACTGCTTAAGACTAAACAGATGATATTTCTTTTAGGTCATCTTTCTGGTATGTCTACGATGTGGGATCACAAGACACGACGCCCCAACAAAAAAAGTGATTCTTGCTTTATTTCTGTTACCTAATACAACTATTACACTTAAAGCTGAGCATTTCTCTGTTATTTTGTGTATGTCTCTAAACATCCATTAAGTAAATTAATTACAGTTGATAAATAGTCATTTTAAGTAAAAGGTGGGATGATTCATGACTTTTAGGTGCCTGTCTATTAGGTCTGATCCACAAAACAGATGGTGTGCTTTATGTCTTAATAATTTGTTCTTTTTATGAAAACATGCTTTAAGAATTTTTATGTGTGTGTGTGTGTGTGTGTGTGTGTGTGTGTGTGTGTGTGTGTGTGTGTGTGTGTGTGTGTGTGTGTGTGTGTGCTCATCAGCAGAATACCAAAATGTTTTAACATATCGTAAATTTGAATAGTTAGCTAGCAAATGCAACTGTTTTTTACTATATATATATATATATATATATATATATATATATATATATATATATATATATATATATATATAATTTATATGTGAAACATGCTCAGTCACATTCAGTCACTCTGAATTCTAGTTTATATTAATTGAACGTTGTTATTCCCCAACATGTTTAACAATGCTAGTGTTCTCTGCCTCATCAAAGTTCCCACAAGTCACAAAGTTCTAGTATTGAATCTGAAACCATACCAAATATTAGCATGTAACAGTTTGGAGACATTTGTGTTTTTATGATTCTTTGATTTTTGTTTTGCATTTATTCTGAAACTTACTGTTTTAAAAATTGTTTACCAACTGTTTTCCTTACACTTTTGGCCAGAAAAACAAAAACTGTGTTTATTTGCTGTAATGTTAGTGAGCTCAAGGTGTTCATAAATTGATTTTTGGGGCAGTAGGCTATATGTGTATATAGAATGTAGCAAAAGGATCTTTGAAATATTTTATTTTGTAAAACATCTGCGTAGCGAATGGTACCTCTAAAATCATCGTTTTATTATTAATATCATTAAGTTCTTTGTCATGATTATTATTATTTTATTTACTTTTATTTACTTTTATTTTTTAAGAATCAGGTCTTCAAGTTGTGTAATGCTGTTTTTAAGAACTCGTGACCACAAAAGAATGAGTTAAGTGATTTAACCTTTTATTTCAACAATATATTGATGAATAGATACATACATTGAAATAATAAAGAAAATTATAAAAATAGCAAATACAAACAGTAAAACAATATTAATGACATTACCGTTTGTCTAAAACAAAATCTCTGCAGGCTGTCATCTTTTGTTCTAGCTGACTAGAGTTTCAACTAGTTCATCAATGTCAGTTTTCTTATTTGTTGAAAACATACGTCAGTTTCACAGCTAAAATCCACACGTTACTGATTCTACGTCCTGACCAGTTAACGGCTCTGGTCTGGCGCTGTCGTCCTCAGACTGTCATGACGTATGGTTCTGCGGTTCTGCAGTTGGTTATTATTGGGATAGTACATCAAGGTACTAGCATTCAAAAGATAGCATCATAGCAATTTAATGCTTCGTAAGACATTCGCAATACCGATTAAATTTTTAAATGCCGTTTACAATACTAGATCCATGTTAGCCCACTAATACATGTACACTTCAACGTGTGCTGTTTCTAAGTTTCACAGTAAGGTTAAAACACGTGATACATGAAGTATTAGGCGGTTTGAAAAAATAGTGGCAACATCAGAATCTTGCATAAAAAATGTAAGTCCCAGTGAAATAAATATTTAGAAGCACTTTTACATGTGGTATGTGATATAGATGATATATCTGATTGCAGCCAATGTGAGCGACGCTCCAGTGGCGCAATCGGTTAGCGCGCGGTACTTATACAGCAGTACGTTGCAGAGCAATGCCGAGGTTGTGAGTTCGAGCCTCACCTGGAGCAGTGTTTTTGTTGTTATTTAATGCAAATAACTTGTAATTCATCTGTCTAGTGGTCATTATACATAAATAGTACCGTTTTTTTTAAACGTAATTTATTAATTGTTTGTTTTGTGGAGATTAACAGATAGGCTATACAATTTAAACTGCTTAATGACGTATAACTATTTAACTATAATGACTGAAAAGTCAATTATTTGCACGCATATTTATTTGCCATTTACGTTTGTTTAATAAATTATTCCAAGGTTTTTCTATGTAACCCGTTAAACTGATTTCTTAATTTGTAAACATGTACATTTTATAGATTGTATTGTCATTTCAGGATTTCAATTGAATTGGTATTAGTACCTCCGTCTAACAGCAGGCAGCAGTCTAAGATAATCTAAAAGACTTAAAGTAAGTTGGTTTTATATTCGCACATTCAGCCTTCTGATAAATTCAGACTTTCCAATAAATGTGCAATAAATTAATTTTTGTGAATTTTAAGCAGCGACATGATATTGACAACCAACGATTGTCACCTTACAACATTTTTCACAGTCAATCAAAATAGGCAAGTATTGTTTTAATGGCATATTTACTTGTGAATGTCCACTGAATGTCCAATGTAGTGTGATTAACGAGTCTATTGAATACGGATGTCCGAATGTGCGAATATAAAACCAACTTTACCCAATTATCTAAAAGGTCTTGTATACATCTCGCTAATGAACATAACGAACTTACAGACGCCTGTCAGCTGATGGCAGTGTTGTTCATGAATTTTATTAGTTCTCTAGTGATCTTGCAGATTCTTTGTCCACTGTCCACACATTTTCCTAAACATGGATTGTTTTAAACTTACATTTACATTTTTTTTAAATGTATTTATAAGCCATGCATTTGCTTATTCAATGCACATGGTCATAATGCATTATAAGCTAATTTATAAATGATCAAGTATAAAATAGTTCCAGAAACAATTGTTTGCTGTAACAGTTAGTTATTAGTAATTATGTCTTTAACGGCAAATGTTTGGATAAGAGGTCATGAATGGTCATTTTGATTTGTTAACTATACTGTAATATACAGGTGCCTCTCAATAAATTAGAATATCATGAAAAAGTTTTTTTTTTCTGTAATTTAATTCAAAAAGTAAAGCTTAAATATATTCTAGATTTATTAGACATAAAGTAAAATATTTCCAGAATTTTTTGTTTTCATTTAGATGATTACAGCTTGCTGCTCATCAAAATAAAAAAATCAGTATCTCAAATTATTAGAATATTTAATTTCAAGGTTTATTAAATTACCGTTCTCATAGTATAAATACTGGGTTTTAGGTCAGTAATCCCAACAGCAGTCATGGCGAAGCCTGCTGACTTAACAGTTGTCCAGAAGACGATCTTAAAGGCCCTCTACAACAGGGGTCTCAAACTCAAATTGGCGGAGGGCCGTTTTTGACACCTCATAGGAGGGCCATATTAACATTCAAGCGCAAGAAAGCGCAACATTTCAGAAAATTTACTTTCCTTTGCATTATTTCTCATTTAGTATCATTAGGCCTACTAAAATATTTTTATGCCTATACTATAAATATTTTATTTACCATACTAAATGTAAACAGCATTGTCTCTCTCATTGTTACAGAGTGTAATATAATTATATAATACTATTACTAATATAATACTACTAATATATTAATATAATACTATTAATTGCAATAGTCTGGTGCAACTTCTCACATCCAACAAGGTTCATGGAATAAAAAAAATTGTAATTTAGGAACAAAACCAGCAACACTTGTGGCGTGGAGGGGTCAGAAATAAACAAAAAACTGGAGCTATATATATCAACTTTATTTTGCCAAAAATTTAAAATCTCTCATCGTTACATACATTATTAGTTTTTAACATTTAGTGGAAGTATTTTCCCTTACTTTATGTTAGCTTAAATAACATCAAAATCTTGCACTGAACAAATACAATCCCTGAATATATTTGTACACTCTGTTTCTTGACAGACACCTGGCAGCGCTTGTGCTCACACAGCTGAGACACATTTGTCCAAGATGCCGTTTGAGCATCAGTAACATTTAATGGTTGCATCGGATGCGTTTCGATGGTGTTAAATCGATGCTCGTGACTTAAAGTCGAGTGCTTTTACTGTAATTTAGGCCGTGTGTCCACCATAGCGTTTTTAGCCAGCTGAAAATGCTAGGCGCTCTGCTTAATTCGCCCGTCTGTGAGCGCTTCTGCAGCGCAGCGTTTTTTTTTTTTTTTTCCCGTTGAGACGCTTTGTTGCTATGATACGGAATAACAGTTGGTCAACTCGAGGCGACCAATAAAAAACGCCCAGCTCTCAGCGCTGGAGGACACTCAGCGCCTCGTTACGCTGGCGTTTAAAAAACGCAGCGCTCCCATTGAAAACAATTGAAAAAGTATGCTCGGAGCTGGAAAAAAACGCTCTGGTGGACACACGGCCTTAGGCAAGCGCGCTCGTAATAGAAGTGACGCGGTTGAGAGCTGGCTCATGGTTGCATAGCAACGACATACGCCACTGGAGCGAAAGCTAATTGGAAAGAAGAAGAATGCGGCGCGGCTGCTTATGTGACGCGATATGTGAATGCACCCATAGAACAGCGACTTTTTCTTTGCATATCAGTCAGGTAGCAACTAGAGAATAATAATTATTTAGCGGGCCGGATTATGTTTTATTTTTGAGATCAGTTGCGGGCCGGGTAGAGGGGGAGGGCGGGCCGTAAATGGCCCACGGGCCATTGCTCTACAATGAGGGTAAGCCACATACTTTTCAGAAGCCTGAAAGTTCTGTTTAAAATATCCTTTTTTTTTAATTGATCTTATGGAGTATTCTAATTTATTGAGATTTAAAAGAAACAAAGACTTAAAGTACTTCAGTCTGTGTGCATTGAATTTATTTAATACACGAGTTCCACAATTTGAGTTGAATTACTGAAATAAAAGAACTTTTCCATGACATCCTTATTGAGATTTTATATATATATATAATTTATTTATTTTTTGCAGTGTTTTGCTCTGTAACATTAAAAAATAAATACATTTTTCAAACTGTTTGTATTAATGATTTCTGTTTCTTTTTTCCCCCATTATTTTTAATTACAGGAATTATGGTTCATTAGTTACACTCACAAGTAAACAACTTAAAATGTATAATAAGCACATCTTCATGATTTCTTAAGGAAAATTGCATTCTGTGTTTTCACTTTACTTAAAGCCATCAATGATGCATTTATAGAGATCTGTAACTGTATCATTATAAGTATTTATAAGAACACAAATGGCTATTAATAAAAAAATATTCACTTATTTGACAGAAATAAATCTGAATTACTAAAAAGTCATTGTAACTATAATATAATAACATTATAGCAATGCAGGTTGCATCTTGGAACATTCATGGAACCATATGACTAATTAATACTTACAAATCAGTGTATAATGGATTATGAACATGTGCATTGAAAAAGAAAATGCATGACTTATAAGTAATTATAAAAAAAATATATAAATATAACTATAACTGTTCTTATAATGCAGTATAGGTCTTAATGAGTGTTTATAAAAATGTTTAAAAATACTAATACTTACATATAAATAAGTATAAATGGAGCTATTGTGCCGCGTCACCCCCTGGGTGGTTTCTGCCGTGACCAAGTAACACTTTCACAGCCAATCGATCATATCCTCCAAAATCCTTAAAATAAACATTTTCAGGTGTTGATAAATCTGAGGATTCTATATCAGTAAAATCATCATCATTGAAATCTTCTTTATTTTCACCCCCATTGATCTCCATCAATGTACGACTGTCAATTTCTCTAAGAGGGTAATCTAAATAATTTTGGGATAAGGTTTCATGCTCAATGAGATCCATCACCCCTCTAATTCTTCTTAATGATGAGCCCATAGGTCCCCTGAGCCGCCCCCTCTCTTCTCCTCTGTTGCTCACAAAGCTCCCGTCTTCATCTGACATTGTTCCTGTCTAAGAAAGTCCAATGTCGTTAACTCTTTCTACTTTTTGCCTGTGGAACAACACTTCAAATAATCCCAACCACAAAATTATCAACATTTCAATTTTCTTTACTTTATGTGCAATTGCCAATATGGTCAGCACCATTACCCACATTATTCCTTTACCTATTATTATTTTAGTCATTTTTTCACATGTCCTTTCATTAATTGCATAATTGGGTTCACAAGATCTGAAACTAACATTATAGCAGTTGTTATCTCTAGCACACTGAAGGCAATCATCAGATTTTAAATTCTTACTTGTGGAATTTCAATTACACAATCCAAAAATCCATATATAACCAGCATTGTTCTTTGGAAGTCTCCCATACTTCCTTTTACAAATTTAAATCTGGTCATAAAACTCAAAATCCATAATTCCATAATCAGGTTAAACCTGTTGTAGACTAATCTTAATATTTTTTTAATTATCATTAAAAGTCCAATTCCAATCCTCATGCTATTTTCCTTTATTTGGGTACCAGGACCCTGGTAGGATGCAATACATCCACCAAACAAAAATTCTTAAGGAAAATCTCACCCATTCCAAATTGTCTTCAGTGCATTCATAAGCTCTGGTGAAGTTGCTTGAATTGCTTGCCATTGTTCTCTTTTTCTTTAGACCCTATCAGTCTCGTGTCTTTGGTCAATAATATGTGTAAATTGCAATACTTGCCTTTTTATACTCACCCCCTCCTGATACTCATTGGGTGCAAGTTACCCCTCAAGTTAACTTTCGGTCATGGCCTTTTGAACGTGAACTCTTTGAACCTATTGTTTGGAACACTGTCAATGCTCACTCTTCTTAGAATGCCCTTTTCACCTCGTCTTCACCTGCACTTGTGGTTTTACACCTCTAGCAAGCTCTCCAGCGAAGCCTGTCTGCTTTTTATATGTATTTTGGGTCCCACTTTAGATCAAGCAGCCCCAACCACCATGCACCCACATCAAAAAATAAGTACAATGCACTTATTGGGCTCATATTGATTTGCAAAACACTTTTGCTGACAATGTAGAAACAAGTGCATTGCATCAAATGATTAATCTAAATGTAAGTACATAGTAGTCAAGGCCACCCAACACAAAGCGGGTCTGTATTTTGCCTAATTATCATAGGCATATTTTTCCCTGGCCCATGGAACTTTGGTATATCAGTTTGCCTACTGCAAGCCCAGCACTGTCCTGCCCTAAGTCCTTGTGGCTGTACTATCTCTTTTTCTCTAATTGGTTTCCCTTCCTGTGCATCTTTCAATATTTCCATAATTCCTTTTTTTTTTTTTTTTATCTACCATTAATTTTGTAGATTTCCTGATTTATTATTTCAGACCATTCCTTCACATTACAATTATTTTGCTATATAATTTTTTTATTATTCCAAATGTTCTTTCTTTATTAGCTTGTGGAGCGTAACAGGGGGAATAAACTCTCTCAATACCATGATCTGCACATAGCCCATCTATTAGCTTATTCCTAAACGGCGTCCCGTTGTCAGTTCTAAGCTCAAGGTGGACCAAACATTCCCATTGCTCTGTCTAATAATGTCTTCACACTATTTGCATTGACTACCCTACAACAGTGTATCATCGCGTAACCACTTTTACTATCTACCAACACTAAAGTACTTTTCTCCTCTTTTTCCCCTTACTGATAATGGTCCTGCCGCATCCATTCCTACACTGCCCCATATAATTCTCGATTTGATACTCAATATTTCCTTCCTTTTGGCCCTTCTTCCTGCATTGTGAACAAACCTCACATTTCTGTAATAAATTTCTTACTTCACGCAAAGTTAAATCATAGCTCAGTTCTTTAATTTTATTATAAGTTGCATCCCTTGATGCATGTCCTATTTCTTCATGTATTCTAATAACCAATTCTTCTTTTAATGCTTCCGGTACGGCAACCTTTCCTGACTCGCTCATTTTCCAATCTTTAGCCCCTATTACCACTAACCTTCTACTTTGTACCAACTTATCTACCTCGCTGTTTCCTTTCCAATAATCTCCCTTTTTTACATGACTTTTTTGATGATGCACTTCTTCTTTTTGTCTTAACTCATTTATTTTCAGCCATTCTCCTTCATGACTTATGGCTTTACCTTTTGCTGTCCTGAATCCATTCTCAATCCATACACTTAAGTCATCCGTCAAGGCCTGGTAGCAATAATAACTATCCAGGATTACCTTATAGCTTCTGATCTTAAGCTGCTCACATAGGACCATACCCTCCAACAGTGCTTGCACCTCCGCTTTCTGCACACTCCCCTCTACTCTGCCTTTCTTAGTTGTAATAGTTTAATTTCATTTCATTAGGCCCTACATTGCATTACATATAACTTTATCTAATCCATTCAACAAGGAGGTGATGCCACACTGAGTGTAGGCCCTCTTGAGTCTTTTAAGTAACATGAACATATCAGGATCCCCTTTGCCTCAGGGGCCCTGACCAGACAAATACCACAGACCATTAACCAAGGTCCCTGCTCTGGTCTCAAGAGCCTTCTGTATTTGCCTATCCTCCAGGCTGCCTTGTTGTAACAGCCTTCTGACCCTATGGTCTTTACCTTGCCATCCAGGTCCCACCAGCACAATAGATAGTTTTACCTTCATTGTCGCACTAATGAGGCTTTCAAATAATAGACTTGCGTCAAACGCCCTAAGTAGACTCGATCAGCAGAGTTCTGGTTGCGCTCTGTCCGAGGGGCCCTCTACTTCGTTTCCTTAGCAATCCTATTTGAAACAACTATCCACACACAAAAGGTAGGCCGTTTCCCTTAGCTACCTAAATTCAACACTAGAGTTCGCTCATGCCCTTCACGTTGGGCGCCAAAATGTGCCGCGTCACCCCCTGGGTGGTTTCTGCCGCGACCACGTAACACTTTCTTGGTCACGAGCCACTTCCTCTTTTCATATTACTCAACTCCTGTAAAAGGTTTACCTTTATAGATTCAGGAGGAGTCAGGTAGGCATATAATATTTTCTTCTTAGATTATATTATCTCAGGGTCTACTTCTGATCACTACCGTACTTCTTAGGCCTACGGTTCAGATATCAACCAAGCCTACCTGGGTGGGGTGGGTTAGCCTTCCGTTCAGTGCACCACAGCTGGCTCTTTGCCCTCAGAGGACAGCTATGCCTGCTAATGCACTCCCACGGCCCACTCTGTTGCGACTGGTTGGCAACCTTGACTGACTTTGTCAAGTCCGTCGGGATATCTTTATAAAAATCTATCTTTTTCAGACAGTCAACTTCTGATACCCCAAATTGATTCTCACACTACAACAATAAACAGACTGAGACAATACTATCAGAGTTTGAGGGTAGTCCTCATTCTCATTTTATTATTTCTTGCAAAGGCAAAAGCTAAATACACCACTCTATGCCATCTAAGCTGGAAGTTCCATGGGCCAGATAAATAATTACATTTTTAAAGCTTACCCTCTTCTCTATTCAGTATATGTTCTTCTCTAAGAAAATCAGGTGTCTTCTTTGATCTTCTGATGGCTGTGGTCTGGCGAAGGCTTCCTCTTGCTGCTTGCTTGTATGCTCTTTCTTTCTTAAGCAAAATTACACAACTACAACTACTACTCCAATTGCTAGGTTACTTGTCTATCACCTTTTTTCACTTGCGTCAATGCATTTCCTATTTGCGTCAATGGTTTAAGCAATACACACATTTTTTATTATTATACATTTTTATCAGATTTCTACCTTACTAGACATTTCCTAACTGTCTTCATTCTTATCGGTTACACACAACAGTGCCTCTATCCCCCAGAACCCATGTTCATCTACACACATAATGCAACAGTTGTCACCTTTACAGGATGTGGTATACATTTCACTCGAGCTCACAGCATGTGTTTTTGTCTAACTTATTAAAACTTCATAGACCCCAGAGATTCTTCAAGTTTAGCAATTTTTTGCTTTTTATTATATCTTTTAAAATCTTTATAAAATTGTTTGGAAGAGAACACTCCATTTCTCTTGACACTATGTTACAAGTTGCTTGCGCAGGAAACACACAACGAAGGAGAATAGCTACAAAAATAAGTCTTTACTTGACAGATCCGACAGATCCAACAGGTACAAGCAGAAACGCAACACAACTCACTAAAGACGAGACCGGACAATGAACATAGGGAAAACAGGAACTTAAATACACAGAGCAATTAACCAAAGTGACAAACAGCTGTGACAATCAAGTTAGTGTCCATGGTGACTGATGATGGCGGAAAAACAGAACAAAGGAGATCATGTGACATATGACAACAAACAGAACGTGACTGAGACTATAGCTGTGTCCCAATTCAGGGGCCACGCACTTCGAAGTGCATGAAAGGGTGGGGTTTTGGACAGGAGGGTTGCCAGGTCTGCGCAACAAAACCATCCCAAAAGTAGTGTAATCACAGCACAAGTGTAAAAGTATCCCAATCCCAGACGTGGCAACAATGAGCCGAGTGTCCTTACATGGCTAGCGGCTGGGTGACAGACAGCTGACAGTTAATTTTTGTGTGCATTATAAAGTTTTATGACTTTCTATTGGGTTTTGACATGCTTCACGACAGGACATTGGACCAAAATATGTATGGTTAAACTATGTAATGTTAGTTCTATATCGTTAGCAAGTTAACCTTGTTTTTTTATGTTAAATGAAATGTTAACTGTGAAAATAAATACATTCATATTTATACATTTACTTATGTATTTAAGCTGCATTTATGTCTAAATTTAAAGTACAGTACTTTAGGGTTTTATTCAACTGCACTCCATCTCAGAGACAAATATTGTATTTATGAAAAACTGAAGTTTTGGTCTTTGGACATCATGGATATTACAGTTTTATTTACATATTACATAATGGTGAAAATACACTATATACCACTTTATGAAAGAAACATTAAAAATGTTTAGTCCCAGAGTAAAATTCATGTATTTACAACAGTGTCCCATCGTGAAGCATGTCAAAACCAAGTCATAAAACTTAAAAAAAAAAAATGTATCTTAAGTTTTCTCAACGATATCTGGTTGTCCTGCATCTTCACTAAACAAGTAAAAGTTAGCCTAGTCCATAATGCAGCTGCTAGAATTCTTGCCAGTAGTTTTTACTTCTATTCATGACTTCTTTGTTAACTTATCTGTTTTCTTTTCTTCTTGTGGCTACTGAAACTATTTATTTATTTACATACTTGTATATGTCAGGGTTCTGTCACTTCGGTCTTGTTTATTTCTTGGTTTTGTGACAGAGCTCTGACACTCCCGTTCTTGTCGTGTTTTTGTGTGAGCGTACGGTCTCGAGTGTTCTCGGGGCTGTGCGCTCTCTTGTCTGCGTGCCTTGTTTCATGTTGGGAGCGTGGCGTTCGGATCCCGGCACTCGTGTCTAGTTTGGTTTCGGTTTCGTGTCGGGATTCGGACACTCGCGCTCCCAGTCCTGTCTTTATTGTGAGCGCACGGTTTGTGTGTACTTTCACTTGCCGTGCGCTCTTGTCTCATGTTTTGTGTAGCACGCGGTTATTTCCACCTGCCGCGTGCTTTCATGTTTTTGTCTTGTGTTGTGTAGCACGCAGTCTGTTTCACGGGCTGCGTGCTCTCATGTTGTCTTGTTTTGTGTGAACACGTGGCTTATGAGTTTTCATAGTCACGTGTTCATGTCTCGTCTTGTGTAAGCACATGGCTTGTGATTTGTCTTCATTGGCCATGTGCTTGTGTCTTTGTTTTGTTTGGTGTGAGCACATGGCTTGTCATGTGTGTCTTTGTGCCATGTGCTCTCATGTCTATTGTCTTGACCCCGCCCACCTTGTTACCTCATTATTGGTTGATTTGCCCCACCTGTCCTCCCTCGTTACCTGCCTTGTTTGCTCTCCTATTTATTCTCCTTGTGTTTGCAGTCCTGTGCTGGTTCGTTGTCGTATTTCTCCTTGTGTGTCATCAAGCCTAGTCAAGTCTAGTCCCTGTCAAGTCAAGTTTTAGTTCTAGTCTGTTTTCCCCCTCGGGGTTGTTTTTGTTGTGTTTTTGTTTTTATTTTTATTATCAATAAAGCCCTTCCTTTCCTGCAATTGAGTCCTCGCTCCTTCCACCACCCACCAAACCTGACAGTATAAGCACCCATTTATTTTTGTTGTCGGATAAAATGAATTAAACATGGGCCAACAACGCCATCTATTGGTGAGCGAGTGCCAGCGTCGCTGTTTAGCTCTATTTTCATTTCACGCATCCATTAACGATTCATTTCACGCAACGATAAGGATCGAGGACACAACAAATAAATAAATAAACAAACAAATAAAATTGGTGAATCATTTATATAAGGTTTTATTTATTTATATATTGAAGGGGCGGGTCTGGTTAATATTGTTATTATAATATTGTTACAATTTAAAATAATGGTTTTCTATTTTAATATACTTTATATTTATTTCTGAGATGCAAAGCTGAGTTCTCAGCATCATTACTCTAGTCTTCTTTTGACACATGATCCTTCAATGTCAACGTCGAAAAGAATCGTGCTGCTTAATATTTTTCTGTGATGTTTTTACAGGATTGATTGATGGATACTGGCAGATTATTATTCAAAATATAGAAATCTTATCAATTTAACATTATTGCTGAATAAAAGTTAACATTTTCTTTTTTAAAAATAAAGGAAAACATGATAAAATAATATTAGAATCCTAATTTATATTTTAAATGTAAAATATAAGAAGAGAGGTGCTTGAAAAACTGAACATTAATCAGGCATAATGCATTTTTCCATGTATTTTATTATTAGTTTACAGCAAGAGTCTCAGATGCAAGAGTCAGACGCAGACGTCACGTTACAAGTCAGACGGAGATGTCACGTCCATTGAGAGCAGATGGGAGTTTTGAGTTTTACTTACTCAAACATGTTCTAAGGGCAGAAATGATTGGTTTACAGATTCAACCAATGAAATTGAAGCAGAGGCGGGATCAAGTTTTTTTTTTTTTTTTTTTAATTTGGCGAGATTCTATAGATACGTTATCAACTGTTGATAGAAGATTGCGGATTTAAGGTAAGTGAATTTAAACTATATTTTGTTAAAATTCTAAGATAAACAGCCTCTAAAGTGTACTAAGATAATTGGGGAACATTGAAAATGCACAGAACTAACTGAATCATCGTCTAATATCGGATCAAGTATTTTGATTCGATTGCTAACTCCACTGCACCTAAGCTGCTAAAGGTCTAAATGGGGTTAAACATGATTTACGTTAGCTGTCTGTAAAGCCGATATATGCGAACACAGAACCTAAATAATTTCATATCGATGTTATTTTTGGTCTACTATGCTGCTCTTAAAGCAAGAGTTACACCGTGACCAGACGCGATCTTTTATCGCGTCACGCCGTGCCGCGCCGCAACAGCTAAAAGTTGTCTAAACCGAACTCAACAAGACGACCGTTGCAAAGCACGTGGACAGAAATAGAACGGGGAATCCGTTTACGGTCGGGAATTTGAGTCGCTGCTCTCAGGGCTGCAGTACTCAATAGATTAATATAACTGTTATTTTAGTGTACTATATGCTGCTCTCAGGGCTGCAGTACTCAATAGATTAATATCGCTGTTATTTTAGTGTACTATATGCTGCTCTCAGGGCTGCAGTACTCAATAGATTAATATCGCTGTTATTTTAGTGTACTATATGCTGCTCTCAGGGCTGCAGTACTCAATAGATTAATATCGCTGTTATTTTAGTGTACTATATGCTGCTCTCAGGGCTGCAGTACTCAATAGATTAATATCGCTGTTATTTTAGTGTACTATATGCTGCTCTCAGGGCTGCAGTACTCAATAGATTAATATCGCTGTTATTTTAGTGTACTATATGCTGCTCTCAGGGCTGCAGTACTCAATAGATTAATATCGCTGTTATTTTAGTGTACTATATGCTGCTCTCAGGGCTGCAGTACTCAATAGATTAATATCGCTGTTATTTTAGTGTACTATATGCTGCTCTCAGGGCTGCAGTACTCAATAGATTAATATCGCTGTTATTTTAGTGTACTATATGCTGCTCTCAGGGCTGCAGTACTCAATAGATTAATATCGCTGTTATTTTAGTGTACTATATGCTGCTCTCAGGGCTGCAGTACTCAATAGATTCATATCGCTGTTATTTTAGTGTACTATATGCTGCTCTCAGGGCTGCAGTACTCAATAGATTAATATCGCTGTTATTTTAGTGTACTATATGCTGCTCTCAGGGCTGCAGTACTCAATAGATTAATAACGCTGTTATTTTAGTGTACTATATGCTGCTCTCAGGGCTGCAGTACTCAATAGATTAATATCGCTGTTATTTTAGTGTACTATATGCTGCTCTCAGGGCTGCAGTACTCAATAGATTAATATCGCTGTTATTTTAGTGTACTATATGCTGCTCTCAGGGCTGCAGTACTCAATAGATTAATATCGCTGTTATTTTAGTGTACTGTATGCTGCTCTCAGGGCTGCAGTACTCAATAGATTAATATCGCTGTTATTTTAGTGTACTATATGCTGCTCTCAGGGCTGCAGTACTCAATAGATTAATATCGCTGTTATTTTAGTGTACTATATGCTGCTCTCAGAGCTGCAGTACTCAATAGATTCATATTACTGTGTTATTTTAGTGTACTATATGCTGCTCTCAGGGCTGCAGTACTCAATAGATTCATTTTACTGTGTTATTTTAGTGTACTATGCTGCTCTCTCAGGGCTGCAGTACTCAATAGATTCATATCGCTGTTATTTTAGTGTACTATATGCTGCTCTCAGGGCTGCAGTACTCAATAGATTCATATCGCTGTTATTTTAGTCTACTATATGCTGCTCTCAGGGCTGCAGTACTCAATAGATTAATATCGCTGTTATTTTAGTGTACTATATGCTGCTCTCAGGGCTGCAGTACTCAATAGATTAATATAGCTGTTATTTTAGTGTACTATATGCTGCTCTCAGGGCTGCAGTACTCAATAGATTAATATCACTGTTATTTTAGTGTACTATATGCTGCTCTCAGGGCTGCAGTACTCAATAGATTCATTTTACTGTGTTATTTTAGTGTACTATATGCTGCTCTCAGAGCACTCAATAGATTCATTTTACTGTGTTATTTTAGTGTACTATATGCTGCTCTCAGGGCTGCAGTACTCAATAGATTAATATCGCTGTTATTTTAGTGTACTATATGCTGCTCTCAGGGCTGCAGTACTCAATAGATTCATTTTACTGTGTTATTTTAGTGTACTATATGCTGCTCTCAGGGCTGCAGTACTCAATAGATTAATATAGCTGTTATTTTAGTGTACTATATGCTGCTCTCAGGGCTGCAGTACTCAATAGATTAATATCACTGTTATTTTAGTGTACTATATGCTGCTCTCAGAGCACTCAATAGATCCATTTTACTGTGTTATTTTAGTGTACTATATGCAGCTCTCAGGGCTGCAGTACTCAATAGATTAATATCGCTGTTATTTTAGTGTACTATATGCTGCTCTCAGGGCTGCAGTACTCAATAGATTAATATCGCTGTTATTTTAGTGTACTATATGCTGCTCTCAGAGCTGCAGTACTCAATAGATTCATATTACTGTGTTATTTTAGTGTACTATATGCTGCTCTCAGGGCTGCAGTACTCAATAGATTCATTTTACTGTGTTATTTTAGTGTACTATATGCTGCTCTCTCAGGGCTGCAGTACTCAATAGATTCATATCGCTGTTATTTTAGTGTACTATATGCTGCTCTCAGGGCTGCAGTACTCAATAGATTCATATCGCTGTTATTTTAGTCTACTATATGCTGCTCTCAGGGCTGCAGTACTCAATAGATTAATATCGCTGTTATTTTAGTGTACTATATGCTGCTCTCAGGGCTGCAGTACTCAATAGATTAATATAGCTGTTATTTTAGTGTACTATATGCTGCTCTCAGGGCTGCAGTACTCAATAGATTAATATCACTGTTATTTTAGTGTACTATATGCTGCTCTCAGGGCTGCAGTACTCAATAGATTCATTTTACTGTGTTATTTTAGTGTACTATATGCTGCTCTCAGAGCACTCAATAGATTCATTTTACTGTGTTATTTTAGTGTACTATATGCTGCTCTCAGGGCTGCAGTACTCAATAGATTAATATCGCTGTTATTTTAGTGTACTATATGCTGCTCTCAGGGCTGCAGTACTCAATAGATTCATTTTACTGTGTTATTTTAGTGTACTATATGCTGCTCTCAGGGCTGCAGTACTCAATAGATTAATATAGCTGTTATTTTAGTGTACTATGCTGCTCTCAGGGCTGCAGTACTCAATAGATTAATATCACTGTTATTTTAGTGTACTATATGCTGCTCTCAGAGCACTCAATAGATCCATTTTACTGTGTTATTTTAGTGTACTATATGCAGCTCTCAGGGCTGCAGTACTCAATAGATTAATATCGCTGTTATTTTAGTGTACTATATGCTGCTCTCAGGGCTGCAGTACTCAATAGATTAATATCGCTGTTATTTTAGTGTACTATATGCTGCTCTCAGGGCTGCAGTACTCAATAGATTCATATCGCTGTTATTTTAGTGTACTATATGCTGCTCTCAGGGCTGCAGTACTCAATAGATTAATATCGCTGTTATTTTAGTGTACTATATGCTGCTCTCAGGGCTGCAGTACTCAATAGATTCATATCGCTGTTATTTTAGTGTACTATATGCTGCTCTCAGGGCTGCAGTATTCAATAGATTTATTTTACTGTGTTATTTTAGTGTACTATATGCTGCTCTCAGAGCTGCAGTACACAATAGATTCATTTTACTGTGTTATTTTAGTGTACTATATGCTGCTCTCAGGGCTGCAGTACTCAATAGATTAATATCGCTGTTATTTTAGTGTACTATATGCTGCTCTCAGAGCTGCAGTACTCAATAGATTCATATTACTGTGTTATTTTAGTGTACTATATGCTGCTCTCAGGGCTGCAGTACTCAATAGATTCATTTTACTGTGTTATTTTAGTGTACTATGCTGCTCTCTCAGGGCTGCAGTACTCAATAGATTCATATCGCTGTTATTTTAGTGTACTATATGCTGCTCTCAGGGCTGCAGTACTCAATAGATTCATATCGCTGTTATTTTAGTCTACTATATGCTGCTCTCAGGGCTGCAGTACTCAATAGATTAATATCGCTGTTATTTTAGTGTACTATATGCTGCTCTCAGGGCTGCAGTACTCAATAGATTAATATAGCTGTTATTTTAGTGTACTATATGCTGCTCTCAGGGCTGCAGTACTCAATAGATTAATATCACTGTTATTTTAGTGTACTATATGCTGCTCTCAGGGCTGCAGTACTCAATAGATTCATTTTACTGTGTTATTTTAGTGTACTATATGCTGCTCTCAGAGCACTCAATAGATTCATTTTACTGTGTTATTTTAGTGTACTATATGCTGCTCTCAGGGCTGCAGTACTCAATAGATTAATATCGCTGTTATTTTAGTGTACTATATGCTGCTCTCAGGGCTGCAGTACTCAATAGATTCATTTTACTGTGTTATTTTAGTGTACTATATGCTGCTCTCAGGGCTGCAGTACTCAATAGATTAATATAGCTGTTATTTTAGTGTACTATATGCTGCTCTCAGGGCTGCAGTACTCAATAGATTAATATCACTGTTATTTTAGTGTACTATATGCTGCTCTCAGAGCACTCAATAGATCCATTTTACTGTGTTATTTTAGTGTACTATATGCAGCTCTCAGGGCTGCAGTACTCAATAGATTAATATCGCTGTTATTTTAGTGTACTATATGCTGCTCTCAGGGCTGCAGTACTCAATAGATTAATATCGCTGTTATTTTAGTGTACTATATGCTGCTCTCAGAGCTGCAGTACTCAATAGATTCATATTACTGTGTTATTTTAGTGTACTATATGCTGCTCTCAGGGCTGCAGTACTCAATAGATTCATTTTACTGTGTTATTTTAGTGTACTATATGCTGCTCTCTCAGGGCTGCAGTACTCAATAGATTCATATCGCTGTTATTTTAGTGTACTATATGCTGCTCTCAGGGCTGCAGTACTCAATAGATTCATATCGCTGTTATTTTAGTCTACTATATGCTGCTCTCAGGGCTGCAGTACTCAATAGATTAATATCGCTGTTATTTTAGTGTACTATATGCTGCTCTCAGGGCTGCAGTACTCAATAGATTAATATAGCTGTTATTTTAGTGTACTATATGCTGCTCTCAGGGCTGCAGTACTCAATAGATTAATATCACTGTTATTTTAGTGTACTATATGCTGCTCTCAGGGCTGCAGTACTCAATAGATTCATTTTACTGTGTTATTTTAGTGTACTATATGCTGCTCTCAGAGCACTCAATAGATTCATTTTACTGTGTTATTTTAGTGTACTATATGCTGCTCTCAGGGCTGCAGTACTCAATAGATTAATATCGCTGTTATTTTAGTGTACTATATGCTGCTCTCAGGGCTGCAGTACTCAATAGATTCATTTTACTGTGTTATTTTAGTGTACTATATGCTGCTCTCAGGGCTGCAGTACTCAATAGATTAATATAGCTGTTATTTTAGTGTACTATGCTGCTCTCAGGGCTGCAGTACTCAATAGATTAATATCACTGTTATTTTAGTGTACTATATGCTGCTCTCAGAGCACTCAATAGATCCATTTTACTGTGTTATTTTAGTGTACTATATGCAGCTCTCAGGGCTGCAGTACTCAATAGATTAATATCGCTGTTATTTTAGTGTACTATATGCTGCTCTCAGGGCTGCAGTACTCAATAGATTAATATCGCTGTTATTTTAGTGTACTATATGCTGCTCTCAGGGCTGCAGTACTCAATAGATTCATATCGCTGTTATTTTAGTGTACTATATGCTGCTCTCAGGGCTGCAGTACTCAATAGATTAATATCGCTGTTATTTTAGTGTACTATATGCTGCTCTCAGGGCTGCAGTACTCAATAGATTCATATCGCTGTTATTTTAGTGTACTATATGCTGCTCTCAGGGCTGCAGTACTCAATAGATTAATAACGCTGTTATTTTAGTGTACTATATGCTGCTCTCAGGGCTGCAGTACTCAATAGATTAATATCGCTGTTATTTTAGTGTACTATATGCTGCTCTCAGGGCTGCAGTACTCAATAGATTAATATCGCTGTTATTTTAGTGTACTATATGCTGCTCTCAGGGCTGCAGTACTCAATAGATTAATATCGCTGTTATTTTAGTGTACTATATGCTGCTCTCAGGGCTGCAGTACTCAATAGATTAATTTTACTGTGTTACTTTAGTGTACTATATGCTGCTCTCAGGGCTGCAGTACTCAATAGATTAACATAGCTGTTATTTTAGTGTACTATATGCTGCTCTCAGGGCTGCAGTACTCAATAGATTCATTTTACTGTGTTATGCAAACTAACCCTATATGGCATTTTACATATTTAGAGGCTGATAAACTATTATTAAAATTCACTAATAGATAGTCTGTTCTCTATTCATTTAATATTGTTTCTAAATACATCAATTATGTTAGAAGACAGCACAAAAGATGAGACAAAGAACCTGAGGGACAAGACAGCTCAGGAGAAATAGACAAAGAACCTGAGGGACAAGACAGTTCAGGAGAAAGAGACAAAGAACCTGAGGGACAAGACAGTTCAGGAGAAAGAGACAAAGAACCTGAGGGACAAGACAGCTCAGGAGAAAGAGACAAAGAACCTGAGGGACAAGACAGCTCAGGAGAAAGAGACAAAGAACCTGAGGGACAAGACAGCTCAGGAGAAAGAGACAAAGAACCTGAGGGACAAGACCGCTCAGAAGAAAGAGACAAGACAGCTCAGAAGAAAGAGACAAAGAACCTGAGGGACAAGACAGTTCAGGAGAAATAGACAAAGAACCTGAGGGACAAGACAGCTCAGGAGAAAGAGACAAAGAACCTGAGGGACAAGACAGCTCAGAAGAAAGAGACAAGACAGCTCAGAAGAAAGAGACAAAGAACCTGAGGGACAAGACAGTTCAGGAGAAAGAGACAAAGAACCTGAGGGACAAGACAGTTCAGGAGAAAGAGACAAAGAACCTGAGGGACAAGACAGCTCAGAAGAAAGAGACAAAGAACCTGAGGGACAAGACAGTTCAGGAGAAAGAGACAAAGAACCTGAGGGACAAGACAGTTCAGGAGAAAGAGACAAAGAACCTGAGGGACAAGACAGTTCAGGAGAAAGAGACAAAGAACCTGAGGGACAAGACAGCTCAGAAGAAAGAGACAAAGAACCTGAGGGACAAGACAGTTCAGGAGAAAGAGACAAAGAACCTGAGGGACAAGACAGCTCAGAAGAAAGTAACCAAAATGAAGGAATTCAGGAAGCAGCTCAGGACTCAACCAAGTTCAAACAGGTCATTTTTTTTCTATAAATGTGTTATTAATTATAGCAAATTATGCTGCATATCAGTTATTTTAAAAATCAAGTAAATTATCTTATTGCATGGTTCAAATCCTTATTTCTTTTGTATTTGATTCTCTAAAGAGAATTCTTTTTTTAAAGATAAAGGCCCTCTGTCTTTTCAAGGATTATTATAATGTACATAACACATTGATATTTCAGATACCTGGTCACATCAGATGAACTGAGGAGAGGAGGTGCTCTCCCCCAGAGAGTTACTCTCCAAACACTGTAGTGGCTTATCTACGGAAGGCCAAGGGACAAAAAAAGAAAATTATAGAGAAGTTGGCGGAGTTGGCGGTGAACCCCAAACTTTGTGAAGGTAAAAATATAGTAGTAGTAATAACTTTAAAGGGAATTCTGAGACCAGTATCCTTGTTTTGTGGTTTTGAATCATGTTTCTTTATAATAGTAAAATTTTATAACAATATCTTCCACTGAAATTCCACATTACTTATAACTGTATTGTTATACTTTTAAAATATATATAAATAAAAAGTAAATATAATCGTAGACAAGTTGTCTTGCCACTATGGGGTGTTCAGTTTTACCAAAATAGGTCAATATATTATGTTAATAGCCTGACTTGCTATGTTTTACAACCAGTTTTGGAATATACACTGACTGTCCACTTTAATAGGAACTCCTGTACACCATGTCCTTCATAGAGTCATACAATCAGCCAATCATATGGCAACTGCACCCTGCATAAAATCATACAGATACAGGTCAAAAGCACATCAATCATCAGAATGGGGAAAATGTGATCTGTGACTTTAACTGTGACATGGTTTTTGGTTCCAGATGGGCTGATTTGAATTTCAGAAACTATGGATCTCCTGAGAATTTCTCACACAACACAGAAATAGTTGGGTGGGGTCTGGGGGGCAGCAACTCATGATCACTCTTTATGAATGTGGTGTGAAGAAAATCATCTTAGCACGTATAAGACATTGAACCCTAAAGTGGATGGGCTCTAACAGCAGCCAAGAATAAGAATCTGCAGATTTCATGGGCACAGTGTAACGAAGCGGGACTCGAGGTAAGATCCATATGCAGAGCTTTTATTAAAAGTGAGCGTGGTCATACAGGCAGGGTCAAAACAGGAACAGTGAGGAACAGGCAGAGTCGTAGTCAGGGTACAGGCAAAGGATTGAGGCAGGCAGCAATGGGTCGTAAACAGGAATCAGGCAAGAACAGTAACAAACAAGAAGACAGGGAGATAACGCTTAGAATTGCACACTGGGGAAACAAGACTTCGCGGTGAGGTGGTGTGTGTGAAAGTCCTTTATAGTCCTGGTAATGAGCTGCAGCTGGGTGTGGTGATTAGTGTGGAGTGTGTGAATGTGGCTGACAGAGAGGATGATGGGGAATGTAGTCCGGGAAGAGACAGGAACAGACAGTGATCATAACACACAGACTCACTGGACAGTTGAAGACGGAAAAAGATGGGGTTTTTTTTTCAACTGTACAGTTTCTGTGCCTCAGATTAGGCATTTGCACCCCCATAATTATTGCTTACTTAATATTTTTTGTACCATTCTGTGCAAACTCAGAGACTTTTGTGTAAGAAACATCCCAGTATATCAACAGGATCTGAAATATGGCACCAGCAACCATGCCACGGTTATTGTTTTGTTGATTCTGATAGTTGATGTGAACATCATTAACCGGAGCTCTGTATCTGCATGTTGTTGATGTTTTGTTAATATTATGCTGCTACCATATGATTGGCTAAGTGGGTAACTGCATGAATATACAGGTGGTCTTAATAAGGTGGACGGTGAGTGTATCCACATACTTCATCTTTTGTTATTTTTTTGTAATGCTTGTAAGTTGGACATTATTACAAATAATTATGCTGTTGTGTTTATTTGTATTTTAGATGAATGCAAGGATCTGTCTGGGGACATAATGTACCTGGCAACAAAATACATCCCCCAGAAAAGAGCGGGTCAAGCCTTGTTAAGCCCCGGGTATACTTCAGCCGTCTGCGTTCGTGCACCGCCAGCCGCACACCCCGTCCGCGTGCAGCCCAAATTTCGAGACCGTGCGGACGGTGCGCGTGCAACAGCGCAAGCAGGACAGAAGAGTCCACTAGGTGGCAATACGCACAGTACTGAGCACAATGTGCAGTCGTCGAAGAAGAGTGTGTGAAGAACGATTCAAAAATAAGACGAGTAAACTCAAAAGCATGCTTTCTCCATCGTTTTTGATTCCTGTTCTCTTGGTGTATCTTCTGAACTATGTTGCAATGGTGGATGCACTATTTTTCTTCTCCGATCCTGCCCAGCGAATATCCATGACACAATGTCTGATAATAGTATAGAAAAAATTGCACTGCGCATATGTCGAACTCGGTCATCTGCGCGCATCCTTGGTTTAGTATACTTTGAAAGATGCGTGGACGCGACTGCGTGTGACATGTCCGGGCGCGGAAAGTTGAGCATACCTGGGGCTTTAGGAGAGGGGAATGTCCATGCAGCTATGGCCAAAACCGAAGACTGCAGGTAATTTAATAACAATTTACTACTACACTTGACATTAAAGGGATATTTCACCAAAAAATGAAAATTCAGTCATTAATTACTCACCCTCATGTCGTTCCAATCTCGTAAGAACTTTGTTCATCCTCAGAACACAAATTAACATATTTTTGATGAAATCTCTTATTCGACACAAAAAGTTTCGTAAAGATTTAAAGCTTCATGTAGCAGTGTTTTGAAATCATCACTAGATATTGTTGAATAAAGTCTATTATTTTTATCATTTATGGCATACAAAACGTATTCTCGTCACTTCATAACAATAAGGTTGAACCACTGTAGTCACATGAACTAGATATGTCTTTAGTAGCTTTCTGGACACTGAATTATCTTGCTGTCAATGCAGGCCTCACTGAGCCATCTGATTTTATCAAAAATATCTTAATTTGTGTTCCGAAGATGAACGAAGGTCTTACGGGTGTGGAATGACATGAGGGTGAGTAATTAATGACAGAATTTTCATTTTTGGGTGAACTAACCCTTTAACTTCATGATGCAATGATCAGTTGAACTGGAAAACTAAATAGCTTTTTGTATTTTCTATTGCAGGAAGATCTTGAAAGGTGTAAAGGCTGCTCTAGAGAATAACTGGGAAACATTTGACCTGGTAATACATGGTCTTGGTCCTGCTGTTATAAAGGGCACTTTTTCATTAATTGATGCATGTCTTAAGGAAAAGATGAGAGCACTGATTCCACACGAGTAAGGTTTTCCCCACTTTATTTTATTTACTTGCACATTGTTTCGAACTCTTGTTTCTTGATGTGCAGTGTTCAGCTGTACAAAAAAATAAAATAAAATAAAACAAAACATTAAAAAGAATTGTGTGGGTTTTTTTATTTCTTGATTACTTCAAATTAATATTTGTTCCTTCAATTTGTTCTTATACAAAGCATCTGTACAGTCGCTTTTCTTTTTTTGACAGTTTATTAAACTGAAATAACTAACATGTACACTTCATTATCCCCACAAAAATTTCTGATTTGCTCCACTCATGGAGATCTGTAAGCATGGCTTGCAGTGTAACTGGTTTTCTCTCACTGGACCTAAAGCAGTGTGAATCATCAGATATGTTCTCAGATGATGTTGGGTACAGAATGTTGTGAAACAATATACATACGCATACCTCTCCATGGCTATTCGCAATGCATGTCCAAAATTTGGTCCCTTTACAACTTACAGTTTATACACTCCCATCAAATTGATAGACGGTAAGGTTTTCATTGACCCTGATGTAGGATTCACTGTCAACAATTTTTTTGCTACTTCTGCTGGAAGATCTTGAATTATAAGTCCTTGTTTCTCTGCAATGTTCTGTGAAAAAATTAAGTGTTTGCACACACATCCACATTGAAATCTTTTGCAGTCGCATTTGTGCATGACCAAGTCCACACTGTGACATTGTGTGCTTGTGTCGGGTGGAACAAAACACACTCCATTTTTTTATCTCCACTTTTGCACCCAGGCCTTTTGCAATCATAGAATGGGCGGCATTAGTGGTCTCTTCAGTGTTTGCTCCTTTGATTCGTCCAGTTTCTGTGAGGTCATCCAGGTAACTGAACAATGAAATAAAATAAGTTAGGAAATAGTAAATTGTTGTAAAAATGAAATGACTGAAAAAAAGCAAATACCTTTATTTGAATTAGAATTTTGTTTTTTCAAAATGAATAGGTCTGTGACTTTTTTAACTCAATACTGCCAATTAAAGGCCCAGGATTTTTTCAAGTACAAAAGATTTAATAAACCTACCTGGAGTACATGAAACCAGCAAAGAAGAACCTTGGCTGTTGGAAAAACTCTTCTTATGGCATCGAGTTCCTTAAGGTCACGGTCAATCATTACCTGCAGCCCTGAGAGCAGCATATAGTACACTAAAATAACAGCTATATTAATCTATTGAGTACTGCAGCCCTGAGAGCAGCATATAGTACACTAAAATAACACAGTAAAATGAATCTATTGAGTACTGCAGCCCTGAGAGCAGCATATAGTACACTAAAATAACACAGTAAAATGAATCTATTGAGTACTGCAGCCCTGAGAGCAGCATATAGTACACTAAAATAACAGCGATATTAATCTATTGAGTACTGCAGCCCTGAGAGCAGCATATAGTACACTAAAATAACAGCTATATTAATCTATTGAGTACTGCAGCCCTGAGAGCAGCATATAGTACACTAAAATAACAGCTATATTAATCTATTGAGTACTGCAGCCCTGAGAGCAGCATATAGTACACTAAAATAACACAGTAAAATGAATCTATTGAGTACTGCAGCCCTGAGAGCAGCATATAGTACACTAAAATAACAGAGTAAAATGAATCTATTGAGTACTGCAGCCCTGAGAGCAGCATATAGTACACTAAAATAACACAGTAAAATGAATCTATTGAGTACTGCAGCCCTGAGAGCAGCATATAGTACACTAAAATAACACAGTAAAATGAATCTATTGAGTACTGCAGCCCTGAGAGCAGCATATAGTACACTAAAATAACAGCGATATTAATCTATTGAGTACTGCAGCCCTGAGAGCAGCATATAGTACACTAAAATAACAGCGATATTAATCTATTGAGTACTGCAGCCCTGAGAGCAGCATATAGTACACTAAAATAACACAGATATATTAATCTATTGAGTACTGCAGCCCTGAGAGCAGCATATAGTACACTAAAATAACACAGTTATATTAATCTATTGAGTACTGCAGCCCTGAGAGCAGCATATAGTACACTAAAATAACACAGTAAAATGAATCTATTGAGTACTGCAGCCCTGAGAGCAGCATATAGTACACTAAAATAACAGCGATATTAATCTATTGAGTACTGCAGCCCTGAGAGCAGCATATAGTACACTAAAATAACACAGTAAAATGAATCTATTGAGTACTGCAGCCCTGAGAGCAGCATATAGTACACTAAAATAACACAGTAAAATGAATCTATTGAGTACTGCAGCCCTGAGAGCAGCATATAGTACACTAAAATAACACAGTAAAATGAATCTATTGAGTACTGCAGCCCTGAGAGCAGCATATAGTACACTAAAATAACACAGTAAAATGAATCTATTGAGTACTGCAGCCCTGAGAGCAGCATATAGTACACTAAAATAACAGCGATATTAATCTATTGAGTACTGCAGCCCTGAGAGCAGCATATAGTACACTAAAATAACACAGTAAAATGAATCTATTGAGTACTGCAGCCCTGAGAGCAGCATATAGTACACTAAAATAACACAGTAAAATGAATCTATTGAGTACTGCAGCCCTGAGAGCAGCATATAGTACACTAAAATAACACAGTAAAATGAATCTATTGAGTACTGCAGCCCTGAGAGCAGCATATAGTACACTAAAATAACACAGTAAAATGAATCTATTGAGTACTGCAGCCCTGAGAGCAGCATATAGTACACTAAAATAACAGCTATATGAATCTATTGAGTACTGCAGCCCTGAGAGCAGCATATAGTACACTAAAATAACAGCGATATTAATCTATTGAGTACTGCAGCCCTGAGAGCAGCATATAGTACACTAAAATAACACAGTAAAATGAATCTATTGAGTACTGCAGCCCTGAGAGCAGCATATAGTACACTAAAATAACAGCGATATTAATCTATTGAGTACTGCAGCCCTGAGAGCAGCATATAGTACACTAAAATAACACAGTAAAATGAATCTATTGAGTACTGCAGCCCTGAGAGCAGCATATAGTACACTAAAATAACAGCGATATTAATCTATTGAGTACTGCAGCCCTGAGAGCAGCATATAGTACACTAAAATAACACAGTAAAATGAATCTATTGAGTACTGCAGCCCTGAGAGCAGCATATAGTACACTAAAATAACACAGTAAAATGAATCTATTGAGTACTGCAGCCCTGAGAGCAGCATATAGTACACTAAAATAACACAGTAAAATGAATCTATTGAGTACTGCAGCCCTGAGAGCAGCATATAGTACACTAAAATAACAGCGATATTAATCTATTGAGTACTGCAGCCCTGAGAGCAGCATATAGTACACTAAAATAACACAGTAAAATGAATCTATTGAGTACTGCAGCCCTGAGAGCAGCATATAGTACACTAAAATAACAGCGATATTAATCTATTGAGTACTGCAGCCCTGAGAGCAGCATATAGTACACTAAAATAACACAGTAAAATGAATCTATTGAGTACTGCAGCCCTGAGAGCAGCATATAGTACACTAAAATAACACAGTAAAATGAATCTATTGAGTACTGCAGCCCTGAGAGCAGCATATAGTACACTAAAATAACACAGTAAAATGAATCTATTGAGTACTGCAGCCCTGAGAGCAGCATATAGTACACTAAAATAACAGCGATATTAATCTATTGAGTACTGCAGCCCTGAGAGCAGCATATAGTACACTAAAATAACAGCTATATTAATCTATTGAGTACTGCAGCCCTGAGAGCAGCATATAGTACACTAAAATAACTATATGCTGTACAGCGATATTAATCTATTGAGTACTGCAGCCCTGAGAGCAGCATATAGTACACTAAAATAACACAGTAAAATGAATCTATTGAGTACTGCAGCCCTGAGAGCAGCATATAGTACACTAAAATAACACAGTAAAATGAATCTATTGAGTACTGCAGCCCTGAGAGCAGCATATAGTACACTAAAATAACACAGTAAAATGAATCTATTGAGTACTGCAGCCCTGAGAGCAGCATATAGTACACTAAAATAACAGCGATATTAATCTATTGAGTACTGCAGCCCTGAGAGCAGCATATAGTACACTAAAATAACACAGTAAAATGAATCTATTGAGTACTGCAGCCCTGAGAGCAGCATATAGTACACTAAAATAACAGCGATATTAATCTATTGAGTACTGCAGCCCTGAGAGCAGCATATAGTACACTAAAATAACACAGTAAAATGAATCTATTGAGTACTGCAGCCCTGAGAGCAGCATATAGTACACTAAAATAACACAGTAAAATGAATCTATTGAGTACTGCAGCCCTGAGAGCAGCATATAGTACACTAAAATAACACAGTAAAATGAATCTATTGAGTACTGCAGCCCTGAGAGCAGCATATAGTACACTAAAATAACACAGTAAAATTAATCTATTGAGTACTGCAGCCCTGAGAGCAGCATATAGTACACTAAAATAACACAGTAAAATGAATCTATTGAGTACTGCAGCCCTGAGAGCAGCATATAGTACACTAAAATAACAGCGATATTAATCTATTGAGTACTGCAGCCCTGAGAGCAGCATATAGTACACTAAAATAACACAGTAAAATGAATCTATTGAGTACTGCAGCCCTGAGAGCAGCATATAGTACACTAAAATAACAGCGATATTAATCTATTGAGTACTGCAGCCCTGAGAGCAGCATATAGTACACTAAAATAACACAGTAAAATGAATCTATTGAGTACTGCAGCCCTGAGAGCAGCATATAGTACACTAAAATAACAGCGATATTAATCTATTGAGTACTGCAGCCCTGAGAGCAGCATATAGTACACTAAAATAACAGATAAATTAATCTATTGAGTACTGCAGCCCTGAGAGCAGCATATAGTACACTAAAATAACAGCGATATTAATCTATTGAGTACTGCAGCCCTGAGAGCAGCATATAGTACACTAAAATAACACAGTAAAATGAATCTATTGAGTACTGCAGCCCTGAGAGCAGCATATAGTACACTAAAATAACACAGTAAAATGAATCTATTGAGTACTGCAGCCCTGAGAGCAGCATATAGTACACTAAAATAACACAGTAAAATTAATCTATTGAGTACTGCAGCCCTGAGAGCAGCATATAGTACACTAAAATAACAGCGATATTAATCTATTGAGTACTGCAGCCCTGAGAGCAGCATATAGTACACTAAAATAACACAGTAAAATGAATCTATTGAGTACTGCAGCCCTGAGAGCAGCATATAGTACACTAAAATAACACAGTAAAATGAATCTATTGAGTACTGCAGCCCTGAGAGCAGCATATAGTACACTAAAATAACACAGTAAAATGAATCTATTGAGTACTGCAGCCCTGAGAGCAGCATATAGTACACTAAAATAACACAGTAAAATGAATCTATTGAGTACTGCAGCCCTGAGAGCAGCATATAGTACACTAAAATAACAGCGATATTAATCTATTGAGTACTGCAGCCCTGAGAGCAGCATATAGTACACTAAAATAACACAGTAAAATGAATCTATTGAGTACTGCAGCCCTGAGAGCAGCATATAGTACACTAAAATAACACAGTAAAATGAATCTATTGAGTACTGCAGCCCTGAGAGCAGCATATAGTACACTAAAATAACACAGTAAAATGAATCTATTGAGTACTGCAGCCCTGAGAGCAGCATATAGTACACTAAAATAACACAGTAAAATGAATCTATTGAGTACTGCAGCCCTGAGAGCAGCATATAGTACACTAAAATAACAGCGATATTAATCTATTGAGTACTGCAGCCCTGAGAGCAGCATATAGTACACTAAAATCACAGCTATATTAATCTATTGAGTACTGCAGCCCTGAGAGCAGCATATAGTACACTAAAATAACACAGTAAAATGAATCTATTGAGTACTGCAGCCCTGAGAGCAGCATATAGTACACTAAAATAACACAGTAATATTAATCTATTGAGTACTGCAGCCCTGAGAGCAGCATATAGTACACTAAAATAACACAGTAAAATGAATCTATTGAGTACTGCAGCCCTGAGAGCAGCATATAGTACACTAAAATAACAGCGATATTAATCTATTGAGTACTGCAGCCCTGAGAGCAGCATATAGTACACTAAAATAACACAGTAAAATGAATCTATTGAGTACTGCAGCCCTGAGAGCAGCATATAGTACACTAAAATAACACAGTAAAATGAATCTATTGAGTACTGCAGCCCTGAGAGCAGCATATAGTACACTAAAATAACACAGTAAAATGAATCTATTGAGTACTGCAGCCCTGAGAGCAGCATATAGTACACTAAAATAACAGCGATATTAATCTATTGAGTACTGCAGCCCTGAGAGCAGCATATAGTACACTAAAATAACAGCGATATTAATCTATTGAGTACTGCAGCCCTGAGAGCAGCATATAGTACACTAAAATAACAGCGATATTAATCTATTGAGTACTGCAGCCCTGAGAGCAGCATATAGTACACTAAAATAACACAGTAAAATGAATCTATTGAGTACTGCAGCCCTGAGAGCAGCATATAGTACACTAAAATAACACAGTAAAATGAATCTATTGAGTACTGCAGCCCTGAGAGCAGCATATAGTACACTAAAATAACAGAGTAATATGAATCTATTGAGTACTGCAGCCCTGAGAGCAGCATATAGTACACTAAAATAACAGCGATATTAATCTATTGAGTACTGCAGCCCTGAGAGCAGCATATAGTACACTAAAATAACACAGTAAAATGAATCTATTGAGTACTGCAGCCCTGAGAGCAGCATATAGTACACTAAAATAACAGCGATATTAATCTATTGAGTACTGCAGCCCTGAGAGCAGCATATAGTACACTAAAATAACACAGTAAAATGAATCTATTGAGTACTGCAGCCCTGAGAGCAGCATATAGTACACTAAAATAACACAGTAAAATGAATCTATTGAGTACTGCAGCCCTGAGAGCAGCATATAGTACACTAAAATAACACAGTAAAATGAATCTATTGAGTACTGCAGCCCTGAGAGCAGCATATAGTACACTAAAATAACACAGTAAAATGAATCTATTGAGTACTGCAGCCCTGAGAGCAGCATATAGTACACTAAAATAACACAGTAAAATGAATCTATTGAGTACTGCAGCCCTGAGAGCAGCATATAGTACACTAAAATAACAGCGATATTAATCTATTGAGTACTGCAGCCCTGAGAGCAGCATATAGTACACTAAAATAACACAGTAAAATGAATCTATTGAGTACTGCAGCCCTGAGAGCAGCATATAGTACACTAAAATAACAGCGATATTAATCTATTGAGTACTGCAGCCCTGAGAGCAGCATATAGTACACTAAAATAACACAGTAAAATGAATCTATTGAGTACTGCAGCCCTGAGAGCAGCATATAGTACACTAAAATAACAGCGATATTAATCTATTGAGTACTGCAGCCCTGAGAGCAGCATATAGTACACTAAAATAACAGCGTTATTAATCTATTGAGTACTGCAGCCCTGAGAGCAGCATATAGTACACTAAAATAACAGCGATATTAATCTATTGAGTACTGCAGCCCTGAGAGCAGCATATAGTACACTAAAATAACACAGTAAAATGAATCTATTGAGTACTGCAGCCCTGAGAGCAGCATATAGTACACTAAAATAACACAGTAAAATGAATCTATTGAGTACTGCAGCCCTGAGAGCAGCATATAGTACACTAAAATAACACAGTAAAATTAATCTATTGAGTACTGCAGCCCTGAGAGCAGCATATAGTACACTAAAATAACACAGTAATATGAATCTATTGAGTACTGCAGCCCTGAGAGCAGCATATAGTACACTAAAATAACAGCTATATTAATCTATTGAGTACTGCAGCCCTGAGAGCAGCATATAGTACACTAAAATAACACAGTAAAATGAATCTATTGAGTACTGCAGCCCTGAGAGCAGCATATAGTACACTAAAATAACAGCGTTATTAATCTATTGAGTACTGCAGCCCTGAGAGCAGCATATAGTACACTAAAATAACAGCGATATTAATCTATTGAGTACTGCAGCCCTGAGAGCAGCATATAGTACACTAAAATAACACAGTAAAATGAATCTATTGAGTACTGCAGCCCTGAGAGCAGCATATAGTACACTAAAATAACAGCGATATTAATCTATTGAGTACTGCAGCCCTGAGAGCAGCATATAGTACACTAAAATAACACAGTTAAATTAATCTATTGAGTACTGCAGCCCTGAGAGCAGCATATAGTACACTAAAATAACAGCGATATTAATCTATTGAGTACTGCAGCCCTGAGAGCAGCATATAGTACACTAAAATAACACAGTAAAATGAATCTATTGAGTACTGCAGCCCTGAGAGCAGCATATAGTACACTAAAATAACACAGTAAAATGAATCTATTGAGTACTGCAGCCCTGAGAGCAGCATATAGTACACTAAAATAACAGCGTTATTAATCTATTGAGTACTGCAGCCCTGAGAGCAGCATATAGTACACTAAAATAACACAGTAAAATGAATCTATTGAGTACTGCAGCCCTGAGAGCAGCATATAGTACACTAAAATAACAGCGTTATTAATCTATTGAGTACTGCAGCCCTGAGAGCAGCATATAGTACACTAAAATAACACAGATAAATTAATCTATTGAGTACTGCAGCCCTGAGAGCAGCATATAGTACACTAAAATAACAGCGATATTAATCTATTGAGTACTGCAGCCCTGAGAGCAGCATATAGTACACTAAAATAACACAGTAAAATGAATCTATTGAGTACTGCAGCCCTGAGAGCAGCATATAGTACACTAAAATAACACAGTAATATTAATCTATTGAGTACTGCAGCCCTGAGAGCAGCATATAGTACACTAAAATAACACAGTAAAATGAATCTATTGAGTACTGCAGCCCTGAGAGCAGCATATAGTACACTAAAATAACACAGTAAAATGAATCTATTGAGTACTGCAGCCCTGAGAGCAGCATATAGTACACTAAAATAACACAGTAAAATGAATCTATTGAGTACTGCAGCCCTGAGAGCAGCATATAGTACACTAAAATAACACAGTAAAATGAATCTATTGAGTACTGCAGCCCTGAGAGCAGCATATAGTACACTAAAATAACACAGTAAAATGAATCTATTGAGTACTGCAGCCCTGAGAGCAGCATATAGTACACTAAAATAACAGCGATATTAATCTATTGAGTACTGCAGCCCTGAGAGCAGCATATAGTACACTAAAATAACACAGTAAAATGAATCTATTGAGTACTGCAGCCCTGAGAGCAGCATATAGTACACTAAAATAACAGCGATATTAATCTATTGAGTACTGCAGCCCTGAGAGCAGCATATAGTACACTAAAATAACACAGTAAAATGAATCTATTGAGTACTGCAGCCCTGAGAGCAGCATATAGTACACTAAAATAACAGCGATATTAATCTATTGAGTACTGCAGCCCTGAGAGCAGCATATAGTACACTAAAATAACAGCGTTATTAATCTATTGAGTACTGCAGCCCTGAGAGCAGCATATAGTACACTAAAATAACAGCGATATTAATCTATTGAGTACTGCAGCCCTGAGAGCAGCATATAGTACACTAAAATAACACAGTAAAATGAATCTATTGAGTACTGCAGCCCTGAGAGCAGCATATAGTACACTAAAATAACACAGTAAAATGAATCTATTGAGTACTGCAGCCCTGAGAGCAGCATATAGTACACTAAAATAACACAGTAAAATTAATCTATTGAGTACTGCAGCCCTGAGAGCAGCATATAGTACACTAAAATAACAGCGATATGAATCTATTGAGTACTGCAGCCCTGAGAGCAGCATATAGTACACTAAAATAACAGCTATATTAATCTATTGAGTACTGCAGCCCTGAGAGCAGCATATAGTACACTAAAATAACACAGTAAAATGAATCTATTGAGTACTGCAGCCCTGAGAGCAGCATATAGTACACTAAAATAACACAGTAATATTAATCTATTGAGTACTGCAGCCCTGAGAGCAGCATATAGTACACTAAAATAACAGCGATATTAATCTATTGAGTACTGCAGCCCTGAGAGCAGCATATAGTACACTAAAATAACACAGTAAAATGAATCTATTGAGTACTGCAGCCCTGAGAGCAGCATATAGTACACTAAAATAACAGCGATATTAATCTATTGAGTACTGCAGCCCTGAGAGCAGCATATAGTACACTAAAATAACACAGTAAAATGAATCTATTGAGTACTGCAGCCCTGAGAGCAGCATATAGTACACTAAAATAACAGCGATATTAATCTATTGAGTACTGCAGCCCTGAGAGCAGCATATAGTACACTAAAATAACAGCGTTATTAATCTATTGAGTACTGCAGCCCTGAGAGCAGCATATAGTACACTAAAATAACAGCGATATTAATCTATTGAGTACTGCAGCCCTGAGAGCAGCATATAGTACACTAAAATAACACAGTAAAATGAATCTATTGAGTACTGCAGCCCTGAGAGCAGCATATAGTACACTAAAATAACACAGTAAAATGAATCTATTGAGTACTGCAGCCCTGAGAGCAGCATATAGTACACTAAAATAACACAGTAAAATGAATCTATTGAGTACTGCAGCCCTGAGAGCAGCATATAGTACACTAAAATAACAGCGATATTAATCTATTGAGTACTGCAGCCCTGAGAGCAGCATATAGTACACTAAAATAACACAGTAAAATGAATCTATTGAGTACTGCAGCCCTGAGAGCAGCATATAGTACACTAAAATAACAGCGATATTAATCTATTGAGTACTGCAGCCCTGAGAGCAGCATATAGTACACTAAAATAACACAGTAAAATGAATCTATTGAGTACTGCAGCCCTGAGAGCAGCATATAGTACACTAAAATAACAGCGATATTAATCTATTGAGTACTGCAGCCCTGAGAGCAGCATATAGTACACTAAAATAACACAGTAAAATGAATCTATTGAGTACTGCAGCCCTGAGAGCAGCATATAGTACACTAAAATAACAGCGATATTAATCTATTGAGTACTGCAGCCCTGAGAGCAGCATATAGTACACTAAAATAACACAGTAAAATGAATCTATTGAGTACTGCAGCCCTGAGAGCAGCATATAGTACACTAAAATAACACAGTAAAATGAATCTATTGAGTACTGCAGCCCTGAGAGCAGCATATAGTACACTAAAATAACACAGTAAAATTAATCTATTGAGTACTGCAGCCCTGAGAGCAGCATATAGTACACTAAAATAACAGCGATATGAATCTATTGAGTACTGCAGCCCTGAGAGCAGCATATAGTACACTAAAATAACAGCTATATTAATCTATTGAGTACTGCAGCCCTGAGAGCAGCATATAGTACACTAAAATAACACAGTAAAATGAATCTATTGAGTACTGCAGCCCTGAGAGCAGCATATAGTACACTAAAATAACAGCGATATTAATCTATTGAGTACTGCAGCCCTGAGAGCAGCATATAGTACACTAAAATAACACAGTAAAATGAATCTATTGAGTACTGCAGCCCTGAGAGCAGCATATAGTACACTAAAATAACACAGTAAAATGAATCTATTGAGTACTGCAGCCCTGAGAGCAGCATATAGTACACTAAAATAACAGCGATATTAATCTATTGAGTACTGCAGCCCTGAGAGCAGCATATAGTACACTAAAATAACACAGTAAAATGAATCTATTGAGTACTGCAGCCCTGAGAGCAGCATATAGTACACTAAAATAACAGCGATATTAATCTATTGAGTACTGCAGCCCTGAGAGCAGCATATAGTACACTAAAATAACAGCTAAATTAATCTATTGAGTACTGCAGCCCTGAGAGCAGCATATAGTACACTAAAATAACAGCGATATTAATCTATTGAGTACTGCAGCCCTGAGAGCAGCATATAGTACACTAAAATAACACAGTAAAATGAATCTATTGAGTACTGCAGCCCTGAGAGCAGCATATAGTACACTAAAATAACACAGTAAAATGAATCTATTGAGTACTGCAGCCCTGAGAGCAGCATATAGTACACTAAAATAACACAGTAAAATGAATCTATTGAGTACTGCAGCCCTGAGAGCAGCATATAGTACACTAAAATAACAGCGATATTAATCTATTGAGTACTGCAGCCCTGAGAGCAGCATATAGTACACTAAAATAACACAGTAAAATGAATCTATTGAGTACTGCAGCCCTGAGAGCAGCATATAGTACACTAAAATAACAGCGATATTAATCTATTGAGTACTGCAGCCCTGAGAGCAGCATATAGTACACTAAAATAACACAGTAAAATGAATCTATTGAGTACTGCAGCCCTGAGAGCAGCATATAGTACACTAAAATAACAGCGATATTAATCTATTGAGTACTGCAGCCCTGAGAGCAGCATATAGTACACTAAAATAACACAGTAAAATGAATCTATTGAGTACTGCAGCCCTGAGAGCAGCATATAGTACACTAAAATAAACGCGATATTAATCTATTGAGTACTGCAGCCCTGAGAGCAGCATATAGTACACTAAAATAACACAGTAAAATGAATCTATTGAGTACTGCAGCCCTGAGAGCAGCATATAGTACACTAAAATAACACAGTAAAATGAATCTATTGAGTACTGCAGCCCTGAGAGCAGCATATAGTACACTAAAATAACAGCGTTAAATTAATCTATTGAGTACTGCAGCCCTGAGAGCAGCATATAGTACACTAAAATAACAGCGTAATATTAATCTATTGAGTACTGCAGCCCTGAGAGCAGCATATAGTACACTAAAATAACAGCGATATTAATCTATTGAGTACTGCAGCCCTGAGAGCAGCATATAGTACACTAAAATAACACAGATATATTAATCTATTGAGTACTGCAGCCCTGAGAGCAGCATATAGTACACTAAAATAACACAGTAAAATGAATCTATTGAGTACTGCAGCCCTGAGAGCAGCATATAGTACACTAAAATAACACAGTAAAATGAATCTATTGAGTACTGCAGCCCTGAGAGCAGCATATAGTACACTAAAATAACACAGTAAAATGAATCTATTGAGTACTGCAGCCCTGAGAGCAGCATATAGTACACTAAAATAACAGCGATATTAATCTATTGAGTACTGCAGCCCTGAGAGCAGCATATAGTACACTAAAATAACACAGTAAAATGAATCTATTGAGTACTGCAGCCCTGAGAGCAGCATATAGTACACTAAAATAACAGCGATATTAATCTATTGAGTACTGCAGCCCTGAGAGCAGCATATAGTACACTAAAATAACACAGTAAAATGAATCTATTGAGTACTGCAGCCCTGAGAGCAGCATATAGTACACTAAAATAACAGCGATATTAATCTATTGAGTACTGCAGCCCTGAGAGCAGCATATAGTACACTAAAATAACAGCGTTATTAATCTATTGAGTACTGCAGCCCTGAGAGCAGCATATAGTACACTAAAATAACAGCGATATTAATCTATTGAGTACTGCAGCCCTGAGAGCAGCATATAGTACACTAAAATAACAGCTATATTAATCTATTGAGTACTGCAGCCCTGAGAGCAGCATATAGTACACTAAAATAACACAGTAAAATGAATCTATTGAGTACTGCAGCCCTGAGAGCAGCATATAGTACACTAAAATAACACAGTAAAATTAATCTATTGAGTACTGCAGCCCTGAGAGCAGCATATAGTACACTAAAATAACAGCGATATGAATCTATTGAGTACTGCAGCCCTGAGAGCAGCATATAGTACACTAAAATAACAGCTATATTAATCTATTGAGTACTGCAGCCCTGAGAGCAGCATATAGTACACTAAAATAACACAGTAAAATGAATCTATTGAGTACTGCAGCCCTGAGAGCAGCATATAGTACACTAAAATAACACAGTAAAATGAATCTATTGAGTACTGCAGCCCTGAGAGCAGCATATAGTACACTAAAATAACAGCGATATTAATCTATTGAGTACTGCAGCCCTGAGAGCAGCATATAGTACACTAAAATAACACAGTAAAATGAATCTATTGAGTACTGCAGCCCTGAGAGCAGCATATAGTACACTAAAATAACAGCGATATTAATCTATTGAGTACTGCAGCCCTGAGAGCAGCATATAGTACACTAAAATAACACAGTAAAATGAATCTATTGAGTACTGCAGCCCTGAGAGCAGCATATAGTACACTAAAATAACAGCGATATTAATCTATTGAGTACTGCAGCCCTGAGAGCAGCATATAGTACACTAAAATAACAGCGATATTAATCTATTGAGTACTGCAGCCCTGAGAGCAGCATATAGTACACTAAAATAACAGCGATATTAATCTATTGAGTACTGCAGCCCTGAGAGCAGCATATAGTACACTAAAATAACACAGTAAAATGAATCTATTGAGTACTGCAGCCCTGAGAGCAGCATATAGTACACTAAAATAACACAGTAAAATGAATCTATTGAGTACTGCAGCCCTGAGAGCAGCATATAGTACACTAAAATAACACAGTAAAATTAATCTATTGAGTACTGCAGCCCTGAGAGCAGCATATAGTACACTAAAATAACAGCGATATGAATCTATTGAGTACTGCAGCCCTGAGAGCAGCATATAGTACACTAAAATAACAGCTATATTAATCTATTGAGTACTGCAGCCCTGAGAGCAGCATATAGTACACTAAAATAACACAGTAAAATGAATCTATTGAGTACTGCAGCCCTGAGAGCAGCATATAGTACACTAAAATAACACAGTAAAATTAATCTATTGAGTACTGCAGCCCTGAGAGCAGCATATAGTACACTAAAATAACAGCGATATTAATCTATTGAGTACTGCAGCCCTGAGAGCAGCATATAGTACACTAAAATAACACAGTAAAATGAATCTATTGAGTACTGCAGCCCTGAGAGCAGCA